>NW_024351729.1:9977024-10221328 GCF_902729225.1 Pteropus medius
ATCTTTGAAGGCTATTATCAGCCTACCATAGAGGTTCAGAGTATGGATTCTGGAGGCAGACAGATGATATTTGAACCCCAGCTCCACTTACTCGTATGACCTACACCTACCTCAGAGTGTCCACGGAAGAATGACATGAGTTATATACATAAAGCTCTTAAAACAATGCCTTAGAATATAATAAATGCTATGTAAATATTAGTTACTATTCTATCAATACCAAATAGTACTATTTTATCATTATTATTATCATTATTGTACCTTACACAAAGCTGAGCAAAAGTAAACCCTGCTCTTGACTGCTTAATGGCGTCTTCTCTCGACATAAGCCACATTTACTTTCTGTACTGACAAGTGATGTTAGTTTAGTGCCATTAATCATTTTCTTTCTGCCTCTCTGAAGCATGAATAAAGAGAAAGCTTGCAGAATTGGAAGCCTAAATGCAGTAGAAACTAAACTTTGGCAAGCACAAACAACACATTTTCAGTGTCTTTCCTAGTGTGTACATACATATTCTTAGTACTTCCTTGAGTACCACCTACTTTCTATGTTGGATCTCTAGTCATTCTTTTTAGGAATGACTATGCTTCTTTTCTTTATAAAATGATCAACCAAGCATGCATTATTAACAAGAAGCCAGCTTTTGTAATTCATGCACATTTAGGAGAAAATTAAGTAAAATAGCCAAGTGACATCTTAATAAAAATGAGAATTCAAAAGAAGAACCAAAACATGTCATTGATATAAATATTGCTGGCAGAGAACAACATGGTTAATGACTTAATTTAACCTAGCCATGGAAACTAATGGTCAACAGTGAGTGCCTAAATATAGGCCTTGTGCCTTAAAAAAATCTTGCTACTTCCTTAAAATAGAATACTTTGGCCAAAACAAACTTATAAAAAAGGCTGAAACAATTCAGGAAAACTTCACCTTGACTGGAGTGCAGAGACAGAATTATAGTAAATATAATAATTTAATAAAACATTTAAGTTGGAAATATAGTTTAAAATTTTATTGTACAAATAATACTTTGGAGAGTATTTAAAAATACATGTTGGCTGCTGATATGTGTGCTGAAGTAGGAACACTGCCAATCACTGACTCTAGCAGCAGCTCTTTTAGGCCATGGTGGCCCTACTCCAGAAAAAAGATAAATTGTTCGATTAAAAAAAATAAATATCCAATGTCCTTATATTAAATAAAAGATTCTGAACAGAGATTTCCAACTTTAATGTATCTGGCTACATCAAAGATAAGACTTACCAAAAAAAATCACAATAATTTTAAAACCAGAGATTAAACCACAAAAAACTATTTGATGGCTTCAGTGTTAAGAGCTTAAAAAAAAAGAGTGGTGGTGGTGGTGGTGGTGTCACCACCAAAATCCAACCTGGACAGTGAGCAGCTGACCTGACAAAGGCAGAGACCATACACCATCCAAAGCCAAGATCAGCTGCACTGATGTGTCATGCTATACTACACTGGCTACATTAAGCACAGCTACTCTACCAGCAATTGTAAAGTTCACCTTGAGGAAATAGAAATCATGCCCAGCAAATATTTTTGCCTCTTTTTTTAGTGCCATTCAATTTAAAGATCAACAGGGTTTTCAGAATATGAAATATATGGAGGCAGTTATACTTACAAACAGGTTGGATCCTAAAAGGCAGTTAAATCCATTAATTTGAAAGTCCAAAACCATCAGTGAGGTTTCGGCTTACAGGCCCACATTTCCTCCTAGCTGATATATTTTGGACATTTAAGAAAACTGCCCTATTATGTTTATAATGAACATTTGCTGAGGTGGGCAACCCCTCCCTGCCACAATCTCTACCAACAGAAGGGAGGAAACCTCTGACAGTTAAGGAATCCACACCAGAGCTTCAACTGCAGATTAGAAAAGGCCTTGAATCCATGGTGCCATCTGTGGTTTCTGATAAATGTCCCCAGCTGTACTTTCATTCGCCATGCTTAGCCTTAAGTTCTTAAACTCCTAACTTTAACCTGAATTAACCTTTGACTAAACAGGCATCCCACTTTAACAATGATCCTTTGCCAAAACCATTTCAGATATTCACATTTTTTTACCTTTGACTATCAACTGCACAGATACATTCCCCGCCCACACATTATGGGACTATCTTTTACAATCATTCTTACTGTCCAATCATTTTTTTAATATGTGTAAATTTCTCACTTTCAATATTTTATATGATTTCTACTTTTATAGAAATCGATTTATCATAGCACTGGTTTTAGGGACAAAATGAGGTTTCTAATATTTATAAAATACCTCAAAACTGTACACATAAAACAAACGTGCTATCGATAATAATGGCTGAGTTGAAAATGACCACCTGTTGGTGAGCAGCAGAGCTGAATCCCTTCCACTGGAGCATACTTTGTCCCTTTCCAGAAAGTTCATAAATTATAAGTTTTAAGCAGGATGAATTTGTGTTTCAAAACACAGATAAGAAAGTAAATCTATCACACAAGGACAAGGCTTTCTGTTCTATACATTTAGAGAGATAATTTTAGATGTGTTGGGCATTTGGTTTCAAGCCAAACATTAAAGTTCGAAGCAAAATTCAGCCTGATGTCTGTTTGAAAAGATAATGAATTTAATATTCATTGAAGTACTCCAGCCTCAATTACTGAAGTGGAAAGGGATTGTGTTTATCTACATTTTACTCAACAAATAGTGAATAGCAAGATAATGGATGACTGCTAATAAGTACTATTTGTGATTCATCAAGGTCCTCAAACCACTAGGAGCTAAAACCATCACAGAAACACTGAAGAGATTTTCTTGGCAAGGAACCACTTGTAAGTCAATTAATTTTATATTATACAATTATGATTTCACATTCCATACTTTACCTTTTATAAGATTAAGCAAATAAACACAAAGCAAAGGATATTAGGGACTTTTTCAAGAAAGTAAGATCTAGCCATGCTGTATCCTATTTTACATCTATATCCTCATCAAAGTACAATAAAAGTTATCAAAATATGACCCCAATCATTAGGAAAACGTTAACTCATGTGTTCATAACCACTCTTTAAGAAGTTAGAGAAGCTAGATTTAAAATAAAATGATAGAAGAAAACATTTTACTTGTCTTAAATAATTAAACTTTACCCATTTGGAAAATGTACATGTCCACTATGCTGCAGTACCAACTATGGCACCTAAAAAAGGTTATCACTGTCTTTGCATTTTATTTTCAAATTCTTAGAACTATAATGTTAAACATGTTAGTAGATGTGTTTCCCTTTCACATTTGGCCTTATGAGTTATACATGTTGATATTCTCCATATTCCCTAATTACTGATAATAAAACTGGAAAACTTACACTTGGATAACTTAATCCCCCCATGCCTCAATTTCCTCATTTATAAAGTGGGGACAATAACTGTACCTATCTAATAGAATTGTTATGTGGATTAATGTGGGTTAATACTTATAAAGCATATATAACAGTACTTGGTACCCAGTAAGTACTATTTATGTATATAATTTAAGAGTTAAATAGATAAGGAAGTAGAATTATAAATTACAAACAATATCATTTCATGGTACCTGGTCATCTGGATATAGATGATATATGATTCAGATTAGTTCCTACCCTTCCACATTGTTAACAGCTCTAGCTAAAAGCACAAACTCGATCTCATCTGGGGTTGCCACCTAGCAATAATTCAGGAGTTCTAACAATTATTCTTACCTAAGGTAATCCTTTCTTGTCACTAACTACTGGTCTTAGAGAAACTCATAAAAACTTTCCCAAATAAAAAGCCCATGGTGGGAATGCAGACTAGTGCACCATCCAAAAAACCATCTATGAAACTATATTCAAATTAAATATATATGTACCCTAAGACCCAGCAATTCTGCTCCTGGGCATATGTATCCCAAAGAAATTCTCATATCAGCCCATAAAGAGACATGTCTGAGATTATCTCTTGCTTCAATGTTTGTGATAGTAAGGTAAGGGCCTATTCTGCAGAGAGTAGCTGGGCAAAATGTGGTGGGTACACACTGAAGAGCAACATAGCACTAGAAATACAGTGCTGAGCAAATAAAACAAGCAAAATGAGAGAGTTATCACAATGCTATTTACATAAATTAAACTTTTTCTGCAGTATACTTATAAACATTAAAATGCTTGCCTTGAGGGGAAGGAAGTGAGGGGAATTTGGAGTAAGGTATGAGGATAAAAGGGGAAATTAAAAAACCTATGGAAATCCTACTGTTCTTTTAGTGGACTACTTATCCTATAATTATTATTGCATCTCTTCAATCCTTAAAGTCTGAACACATGCCTAGACATGAAAACATTTGTGGAAACAATCTATGCAAAACTAGCAATCTCTGCAATGCAAACTATGTGCACATAGTTTCTGACAATTTCTTAAAAGGCCATGTTGCTTTTATATTACTACCTAACAGCTCTAAAGCAGTGTATTTAGATTTTAACTATGGAAATGGTATAAAACAAAACAAGAAAAAGTGAGATAAAACCTCAATGTTGATATTTTCAGTTGTTTGGTTATCTTGTAAAAACTTTGAAGGAAAAAAATGTTTGCATTCAAAGATGACAAGAGCATAATAAACTACATTCCTTAAATAAACAGACCTCTTTCTCTGATGAAAATCAGCCACGAGCTACACTAGAAATTTCCATTCAGTTTATATTTCTCTTTAAAACATGCGAACACAAAACACACATATGCACTTTTGTTTATCATTATAAATAAAGCAATATGTTCATTCAAAAAAAATTCAGGGAGTGGATAAATATGAAAAAACAAAAGAAAGCTATTTTACCAGCTTTCACTGCGAGATAGAATGTTAACATGTTGCTTACATTTATCTTTCAATGCCAACTTATAAATATGCCATCATTTTAACATACTTCATTTCTGAATTACACAATATTCAGAATATACAACTAAATAATCACTGATAATTTCCATCAGTGACTTTCTAACAACAATCTAGTTATTCATCCACTTTAAAACTCAAGACTCTATAGCAAGGGTCAGAAAACTTTTTTGTAAAAAGCTGGGTGGTAAATATTTTAGGCTTTAGAGCCATGTAAGGCTTCTGCTGCCTGTTATTTTTGTTGTTGTTTTTTTTTTCATCAATTTAAAAATGTAAAAACCATTCTTAGCTTATTACAAAACTGGCTGGATTTGGCCCACAAGCTGTAGTTTGCTGACCTCTGGTCTATACTCTAAATCATGGTATTTCCACACCACAGAATAAGACTACAATGACACCAACCTCATAGAAAATGCAACAAATAAGATATATCAACATTATCTTTTCAAAACTCTACTTCTAGACAGGAACTCCACTTGATGTCCCAGAGTGACAATGAGTATCAAAGGAGATACTAGATATTTAAAAAATCCTTAAATTAGCATTGACTGTTATTGATACATCCCTAGTTTTATATCTGTTCCCACTACCAACTTCTTTCAATCTCATTTCTATAAAAGATCATGATCAGCTTAGAAATATGAAAAACAAAGCACATTATTATTTTGCAGTCAAAAATAATTTAGTAGTGTCATACGGTAGTTTAGTCAGAGGAAATGGGATAGAAAATAAATCAAAAATACTAAACATAAACCTCAAAAGGGTAGACTTCAGCCTCGTATTCATAAAATAGTCGATTTATTTTTCTCTAAAAGAAAGAGCAACCTTAAATTCTGTCTAAAATTCTGTATCCTTTTAAGAGAGCACTATCTTTTACCATGTGGCAAAAGAGCTATACAACGCTATTTTAACACTGCAAAAGCTTTTTCAAGATAGAGTTTTCTTATAACTTCCAAAGAATAGAGACTGAGTTTAGTATAAACTATTTAAATAAATGAAAGTTGGATAAATGGAGAAAACAAGTTACTTGAAGGGTTATTTTTCTCAAGTCATACCTAACAAGGTGTACATTTCATCAGCTTAACGGAGGACTACAGAGCTCCTCTGAGGAAAGAAATGCTTTTTGTTTGGAAAAATACACAAAAAATCCACTTATGGTAGAAGGTGAGGCCTTACAGCATCAAAAGAAAGGTTAAAAGCCTCCGCATAAGACTAAAGAGATAACTTTTTTCCTTTCTCTGGAGAAGGAGAGAGAAGAAAAGGGACAGAAGTCCCATCCAGATGGCAGTAATTCAGAAGCCACAAGAACACCAGGAATTTACAGAAATTAGGGAGGGTTCTGGATTCTCTATAACATGAAACTGAAGGTTCAAGCCAACTATTTAGCTCTTAAAGTCTGGACACTCAGCTGACATTTGAGTTACAGACATATTAAAATATCTGTTCACAAGAGCAGTTGCTGTCAAGAATTTATAAATCATCATAGCTATTATCTTTTAAATCTTTTTTAAAACATAGAAAATTATGTCCTTTTGACTGAAGTACTGGTTTTAAAAAAGGAAAAAAACAATTATATGCCCTCAAAAATGAGAAACAGAGTAAATGGCATCATAGAGTTTGTGGATTTCCTGTTCTCTTAACCCAAAATGGAGGAAACATCTTGAGCAGAGGCCTTTCATACAGCAGATTCTGTGGGTACTGAAGTATGTACTATACTTCTGGAGCCAAATAAATCCTTTCCCACCAAATCAGAAAGCATTTTTTTTCAATGTTGACTTGCAAAATTTAGGTAGTAGATTAAATCAAGAGATACCATCACCTGAAAATTTACAAACACTTCACAGATTAAGAAATAAACTGAAAATATATAAATCTTGCTGGCAAATTTGAGTATTACTGTTTAATCTGCTCTTCAGGACTTATCTTCAAATCAAATAGCTCAGAAGACCCCTTGAAGCAACACTTTCACATAGTAAACAGAAAATTTAAAAACAGAAATAATTTAAGGATAGAAAATCTGTCCTCATTTCTTTTTGTCCTCTCTAACAATCAAATATAAACTTGCTTTTGGAGGCTTAAGATGGTCCTAAATCTTTCAGTTATTTCCAACTTATAATACTTCAAGCCTTCAGAAACAGAAGTTTCCAAAGGTTCCAAAAGAAAAACTGTAGGTAATATAGCTCTTCAGATCAACAAAGTAATCAGTGGCACCAGGGCATGCAATCTTATATTACCAGGAACAGGGTGTAACTTAAAATGGGGGTGGAGTGATGATCAAAATAGAATAGTATATAAACATATTTATAAACATATATAATTCTAGAATGATTCTAGAAATCCACATATCTAAGATATATAACCATTTTAGTAACGTAATTCTATTAGGCAAGAAACACTCAAAGTATATTATGGTTTAGACATAAGACTCATTTCCCAAACCAGTTTCCACAATCAATTCCATGACTTCAAGACAAGGTGACCTTTTGAGGGGGAACTGACTTATAATGGATGATTTTATTTGCCAGTGAAATTCAGGAACCAAATAACAAATAAATTTTTAAAGATACAGCTGTTAGCTATCTGCGATTCAGGAGATTAGATTCTCAAAGGAGATTGACAGATACAGTTACTAGGTGGCTGAGGAAATTTAGGAACCCTCTGCCTCCATCTGCCTTTAATAGCTAATAGCCCCAGTTCTTCAGATTTTATCAAGGGCCCTCTCTTTTCTCTCCTCAGAAATCTCATCTACTTCAAAGGCCTTACTTTCCAATTAAATGATAATCACTCCCCAAGTCTCAATCTTCAGCTCAAATGGGCATTTCTTAACTTTAAACTGGAACTCACAATATCAACCTATAATTAATACCATAAATTTACCATATTCTAAAATGAACTCATTATCCTTCTCCCAAGAAAAAAATCTGTTTTTTCTTGTTTTACTAACAAGTTAATATTTTCAATTTATCTGATCAGCAGAGCCGAAAATCTAAGAGCCATCTTTCTTCTCTTCAATCCCTGTTTTCCACGTAGTTACCAATTCCTGTCAATTATTCTCCAAGCCTAATGCGATGGTCTTATTCAAGCTCTTCTCTCGGTCTGTCCCTGGCTACTGCAGTATCTTCCCACCTGACCCTCCAGCTTCAGCCCTCTCTACTCTGAGCTAGTGTGCCTCTCCAAATGCATATTGCTACTCAGCCCACCCCTCCCCGTTCCCTTAGCACCCTATGCCTTATGCTTCAAATGTCTTCCACTTCTAAATGCACATACACGAAAAAACTTCTGGTAACTTGGTTTCTCATGAAGATTTTCCTATAAGGGAAAAATATACTAACTATGGGAATCAAATCATGTAGTTCACTTGACAGTTCTATATATTAAGAGCAGACACCCTGGCCTGTTTACCATTCTTTAGTGAGTTTGCTTCGTGTATCTTTTCCACCAGTCCTAGTCAACACTGAATACACTGAGAAAACTTCGGTTTCCAGACCTGAACAACCAAAGAGACACTACTGCCTTGTGAGACTTTTCCTGAGAATAAACTAGCTCTTTTGACACTAAAAACAAAAAACTAGAACCTCTTTGTTAAACTCACGACTTTGCTGTAGAATATAGCAAATGAAACTAGCACTACAGGAGTTTTCCAAGATCAGTTTATAATGGTTAAACAATTGATAATAAGACAGAAGAGCTCTGTGTTTCAAATGGAAAATACGTGATAAAGAAGTAATCTCAATTCTGTTCCAAATTCAGTCTTTCTTAATAATAGCTAACACTGATGGAAAACATACTATGTGCCAGGCACTTAGATGCTTTATGTGCATGATCTCCTTCGATCCTCACAATAACCCCATGATGTGGATATTATTGTCACAGTTTCACAGAGAGGGAAATTGAAGCTTAGAGGTTAATTAACTTATAAGAGCAGGAATCAAACCCAAGACTGTGTTCTTCCAAAGCTGTGGGCTCTAACCTCTGAGCTCTACTGGCAGGAGACTTGCAAGTGTGGTGGACTGGGAATGTGTGTAGTGTGAAAAGGCCTCAGAGATAATTCTAAAACAATCCTCTCCACTTTGTAAAACACACGTGTTGAATTCTGAAAAAGAAAAAAAAAGACAAGCCCCTAATTTCTTATATGCTTTATATCTGCTTTTAAAAATGAATCAACCGATCTCAAAGTTGATTGTATTTACAATGAAGCAGAATGATCTGTTTTTATGTATGGTGTTTCTTTAATAAGACAACTCCAAATCTGAGTTTGATTTTGTCTTTAGATGGACTATTCTACAGTATCAAGAAAATCATACAGATGTATTGCCGTAAATTGGGAATAATTCTGTTACTTGTTCTAAGCTGCTAAAATAAGTGGAATATAGACCAAAATAAATCCTTATTCCAATAAATTAAGTCCACCTATATTGTAATATCTTGCAAATGCCATGCATTCAATAAACATCGGTTGAACGAATCAATCTGTAGTCAGGTTACATCATTGCAATCTGAAGCAGGGAGAAAAACAGAACTACACAAGAAACATAAGACTATTACAGCATTTGAAAACTGAAGGATTTCTTAGCCCAATTTACAAAAATCTACATAGGCCTCTCACCGGTTTCAGTAAGAGGTGTGCATGTATGTGCAGGGCTATGTTAATTAAGCCCACCAGTAACACTGAAGCTACAAACATTCCCTAGGGATGTGTTTGAAAACACTGTGGCAAAAAGCACAAAATCTTTAATACAACCCGCCCACCCTCACCCGCCGCGACCTGCCAAGTTTTTTTTATTTTGCAAACATTGGTAGTAAGATGTTTTCCCCCTGAAGTTAAGACATGGTAATAGGAAAAGTCCAACAAACTGCTATTGAAGTCGGGAGAAAAGTCCTTAGATAGAAAAGACTGAAAGAATTTGATGACTCAGGGTCATTGATGACCAAGCGATTACTATATTATAATATAATTCCAACAGTGATAGCCTCCAGGATTACAAGCTTTTAAAGAGCTCTCTCCCTGCACTGAATGGTCTCAAACTGATAATATTTTTTCTCTTCAGATTTTAAGTCTACTTCTAATTTTCTTTTCTGCTTCACTGTGAGGTTATCAACCATTACACTTTACTGTTGCCACTGTGCCTCTCCCATTTCTAAACCGCTGTTGGATGAGAAACCAGATAACCGGTTATCAGAGAACCCAGAAGGTGTCTGCTTGAGACTGAACCTTAGGACCTGTTTTTCTGCCCTTGGCTGGTTCCTCAAGTACATCTTTCTTTCATCCCTCCAGCACTAGAGATTTAGTTGGCTTAAGTCTCTTTGGCACTGTCACCGAGAGCTTTTCTCACCTGGTATTCTTTCTCCTAGGCTGGCTATGAATACATTCTGGCCTTTCTTTACTATCTCCCAAGAAAAGTATAGGTCTACTTCTCTTTTGTGAGAATTTTACTCTTAATCACTATAGAGTAATATGAAGTGGATTACAAACATGGAAAAAAAATGTTTAGGACATCTTAAAATTTTTCATTGTGCTTTTGCTCCTTAATCAGCGTTTAACGACTCCCCTCTTAAATGCTCCCAGAAGACTATGTGCTCACTCTCTTCCTTACTACACTGTGAGCTCCTTGAATGAAGGTATCTTATTTTTGTATGCCCCCAACCTAAAAGCAACATAGTAGGCTTATAATACATGCCTAACTATAAGCTTAGTGATTAAAAATGTCAACATACTGAATTATAGAAGTAATTTAATGAACAAAAGTGATTATTAATATATTTCAGCCCAACATCAACTAAATGAATTGACTTAAAAAACCAAATCAAGCTAAGATTGACCATCTTAAATAAAACATTGTATTTACTTTATGAAAAACTCTATATAAGAGTTTGGTGTTAAAAGGGTGATTTATCATTTTTATAGCAGTAAAACAGTACCCACTTTTCTTGTAATAACTGAAAAGAACTGGTTGTCAATTTCATAGGCAAGCTAAAGCTGAATTTCTGGCTCATTGCTTAGTTTTATCATGTTTTCCACCAAGAGCATCTGCAGCTGTTTATAAAATGCATTTAAAATAAGCCTACATGAAATGAGAAGCGATCAAATATCTATTTAAAAAATCTCACAATTGCTAATGTAAGTCTCTTTTGTAGTCTTTTGATTTTGTGACTAAAAACAAACAAGTTCAGTGATTTATCCTAATACTAGCTAAAATGATAAGAATGACTGGGGGGAAAAAAATTTTTTTAAGTGATTAAATTATGCACTTTGGGAACAGTAGTACCTCTCAGAGACATTTTAGTCGGTTTCCAGTGTCCTCTTCTTTCTTTCTTCCTTCAGACAGAGAGTGCTCTTTCTTAACCAACAAACTTCTCTTTGTTTTGATTTACACCACTGGCCTGAATAACCCCAAGCACCACATACAACATGCCTATGGCTGAAAGCAGTAAGGGCAGAAAGCAGAGCTTTGGTGCTTGGACCCCAAACATGTATTTATTTTACATAAGTGTTGAATTTTTGAGAAGTCCATTTTCTAAGGTGACATGCATTTTAAATATAAAGAAGCAGTTAAGTTCTCCTGAAAAGGTCGCAAACCATGTGAAACTGCTGAAAATTTGGTCATAAACCTGGCCTTACACCATAGGCATGCCCTCCATTATCCTCTTAAATGTCCTTTTCTGAGACAATTCCATACCATACCTTTCTTACTCATCTCTGAATACCTAACTGTTCTCTATTACTCTACTCTTATTCCTCCCACTAATATATCCACATAATCTATAGCTAGCTTTCTCTTCAAACTCTGAGAATTAGTACAAACATACTCTCAATCACATACTTGCACACTTGTTGATGGGAGTGTCACTTAGCAATCCTCTTATAAGAGGACCTGGGTGTCTGGAAGACAAAAGGGGAGAGAAACTTATTTTTTATCATACACCTTTCAATTTTTCTACCATGTGTACATGTCCACCCAGTTAAAAAAACAAAAAACAAAAAACAAAAAACAAAACAATGAAATATATCTCACTTAAAAGTCTCTACTCCTACTTTCTCTAAACTTTGCTCCATTGGTTATTCCTATCTTCCAATAGCTTCGCCCTCTTCCTTGGCCTATTATCATGCTCAAATCTTCCATTTTATTAAAAACAGATAAAATGAAATTTTAAAATCTCCCTTCCCCAAGAAGGTTCCCCTTTAGCTAATGTCCTCTGTCCTTTAAAGCCATACTTCTTTAAAGGGTATTTGCTCTCATTCTTTTTTCTCCATTTTTCATTCATACTTTAACCATTACAATCTGATTTTTCCTGAATTTGCTTTCCCTTCACAGTCACAAAAGTCTCTGCTAACCAATCTAATCATCCCTTCTTAGTTGCTATTTCATGTCATCTCTGGTTCAATACTGTGGACTACTCCCTGCTTCAACTCTTCTGTGGCTCTCCTGGAGCCTACATCTTACAATGAATGCTCATTCTCAGATCCCTTCACCGGATCACGGAGCTCTCTCCTCTTGATCTTTAAATGCTGGTGTTTCCCAGAGTTCCTATTGTGACCAAGTTCTTTATTGTTGCCAGTTTTCGTTTACCTACAAATTGTGCAAACCAATCACTACCGGAGATCAAAAACTTCTTTAGTGTTAATAACTCCCAGTCTGGCTCTTCAGACCAGATTTCTTCCTGAGCTCCACTCCAATTTCTCACAGGCTGATTATGATCCTGTAAATTGATCTGTTGAACACTAGATGCCTCCTTTCTCTCACCTTGCCACATCCAATCCATCACCAAATCCTGTGCAGTCTAATACCAAAATACATCTCAAGTTTACCCACTTCTCTTCATCCCCTCTTCATCCCGTAATTCAAGCCATTCTCATCTCTTAGACTATGAACCAACCTCCTAACAGGACTCAATGTTAATCTCTTATTCCTTTCTATTCCCCATAAGGCAACAAGAATAATGTTTTTAAAACTAAACACCTTTAAAAAAAAAAATCAAGGGTTCCCATGATATCTAGAATAAAATCCACATTTCAAATCCTAGTCTCCAAGGTCTGGCCTAGTCTGTCCTCTGACTACTTGTCCCTCATCTTGTAGCACTGTCTTCCTTGCTCATACCTAGCCACAGAGACACAAACCTTTCGTCATTCCTTTTCACGTCCTCATCACACTCTCTCCTATCTCTGGGCCTTTGTAACTGTTCACTGTACCTGGAATACTCTCCCCTCTTGTTCTTTATATGGTAACTACTTCTCATCCTTCGAGTCTCGGCTGAAAAGTCAGCCTCAGGGAGAAGTTACTAGTCGACCTGATCTAAAGTAGCCTCCTCTGCCATCTTTATTTTCTAATTCAGCATCTAATTTGTTTCTTTCACAACATATATGTTACAATTTACTCCTTGGAAGGGGAAAGGTGCTATCTTCTCCCTTTCCTCCTCCTTGTTAATCAGAATGGCAATACAATAGCAGGAGCTTAAGCAACTCAATAAATATTTTTTGTTGAAATGAACTATTAACTGAACTGGTGGGTGAATTTTTTCACCATTAACACACATAATTTATCAACTCCATTGTTACACAACATAGTGTAATGCTCTTAAAATAGACTCTATTTTATTTGAACTATTGCTTCCTTGTTCATGACTTGTCAGAAAGCTTTCTAAAGAGAAAGAGCTCAAAGTTTGGCAACCACTGACAGAGATATATGGATAAGCTTCAAAGACCTTAATGATCTTTACAACATGAATTAGTTCCACGTCTATACCACGAGTAGACTTTGTATGCTTATTTTCTAACATGAATAAACCACAATACAAGATGATAAAATAGGTTATCCCTAAGGTTATGTGAGTCAATAGTAAAGCTAGGAATAAAGTCAGAACATTACAAATTAAGAGGCCAGTTATAAAACAAACTTCAATAAAATGACCTCAATTAACTGTTCAATCAATTAGCTGTTTATTGGACAGTTTTCAATAAATGCCTCTTGAATTAAACTCAAAGTATCAAAAAGAGGTAAATAGCAGTATGCAATAGCCTCTGCCCTAAGGGAGATCAAAGATCTAAGAAATCTAAGATCAACAGGTAAGAGCTCTAATGATTTCAAAATAAACATTTGATCTAAGATCAAATGATCTAAAGAAATTTAAGAAAACAAGATAACACTGCAAGATTTATTAAGTGTTTAGTAAGTAATAGAACAGAACTCTCCTATAGATAGTCAATGATTGGGGAGCTCTTTTCTAGCCAAAGTGGTCTGGCTTCATACTCATAGGAGTAAGATTTAAGTGGGTTCCTCAAGGATGGAAAGATTTGGATAGTGAAAATGGGGGTGTCTGGAAGGGAAGACAAAGGAAAAAGAGGCCCTAAAGCAAAGAGCAGACAAAACCAGTTTGGCAGCAGTGTACAGACCAATTTAAGTGGGAATGATTATGGAGAAAGAACTTGGAGCTTTAAATTTGACTAGCTCAGATTAAGAAATCTGAATTTGATCCCACAGGGAACAAGTTTCTAAATGGAAAGTGCCATCTGAGAAATAAATCTGGAGTCAGAATACAGGATAAATTTAAGAAATGGAGAGAATAGAGACTGAAAAATAATTAAGAAATTTTACCACACTATGCCTGAATTATTGTAACAAAGGCATAAACAAGGTGAATGGAAACAGTAAAAGGGATTTGTGAGACGGTGAAGACAGGACTTGTTACTGATGAGTTGGGACTAGATTAACTTTATTCTCTCCTAAAAGATAATGACATCTAGTACACACTGCAATCATTTGGTTTAAAACCTCATAATTTTTCTTGCCCCTCACTCCCTAAGAGTTCTCTTTCCCAGATATGTGCTGTCCTCCCACCCTAAACTGGCCTCTCCAGCCACACAATATATTCCAGCCAAAACAAAGAATTATATTTATTAGTTTCCTAGATATACCAGTACATTTCCAATCCTATAACTTTGTTCATACTATTGCTTCTACCTTTCATGTCTTCTCTCCTTTCTACATATCCAAAATCTAGCCATTCTTCACACCCAGTTTAAATGCCACATTTCCACCAAGCTTTCTCAGAAGCCCCAACTCAAAGTAAGCACTGCCTTTCAATACTTTCTACTTTTCTCTAAAACACTTTAAAAAAAAAAGCACTTATGACTGTTCCTTATCTCCTCTGATAAACTGTACATTCCCTATGGAAATCATGCCCAATTTGTTTTTGTATTCCACCCTCCTCTTTTAATAGATAGTTGAAGATCTTAATAATATATGGCGACGGCACAGTATAATGTTTAAGAGCAAAGACTCTGAAGACAAATAAATAGATAATAATAATAGATATTTCATAAGGCTGTCAGGGGGCTTAGCTTGGAACAGTGTAAGCACCATAAAAGTGTCTATTAAATGCAGTGGAAAAACAATGAGTATTCTATGGTAGTTGATTAAAGTTTTCTTTAGGAAAAGCAAAATGTCAAAAGCAAAGCCAGTTTCTAGGCACAAATCAAGTATATACAAATTCTTCCTAAATCTTCTGAATGGACACCCTAAAGATTAGCTGTGCCTTTTTAAATCTTTATGTTAGCAATGGTTCTGTTTTAGTTTGACATTTCAATATTTTGAGAAAATATTTAGTTGAGCTTCCTGTGGCAATAGATACCTAATTAGTCTCCTTGCCTGCGGTCTTAGCCCCTTGAATCTATCCTCCATAAGGCTCGCAAAGTAGTCTTTCTAAAATGCAGATCTAATGTTTTTCCACTGCTACAAACCTTCTCCATTCCATTTCCTTAGGAGAAAGTTTAAACTTAGCATCTCGTACAAAATTGTCCTAAGATGTCTCCAGCCTAGTCTCTAGCTTCATCTCTCAACACCTCTCACCACAAAAACTAATCACCTGGCCACACTTCAAAGGCTTTTTATATGTCATTTCTTTAGCTTAGAACATCCCTGTATTAGTCTGCTAGGGCTACCTTAACAAAATCCCACAGACTAGGTAGCTTAAACAACAGAAATTTATTTTCTCACAGTTCTGGATGCTAGAAGTCCAGGATCAAAGTGCTGGCAGGTTTTGTTTCTTTTGAGGCTTATAGAGGGCCACCTTCTCTATGTATCCTCACATAGTTTTTTCTCTGCGCACACATCCCTGGTGTCTCTTTTTGTGTCTGAAGTTCCCTTCTTATAAGGGCACCAGTCAGTATGGATTACAATCCACCCTAAAGTCCTCGTTTTAACTTAATCATTACTTTAAGAGACATAGCTCCAAAGACAGTCACATTCTTAGGTTACGGGGGTTAGGTCTTCAATATTTGAATTTTGGAGGGTCAGAATTCAGCTCATAATAACCTCTTCTCCTTTTCTTTGTCCAGGCTAATTCCCGTTTGTTCTTCTAAGACTGGCACAAGCCTTCCCACCCTAGGCAGATTTCAGTGCTCTTTCTCTGCGTTCCCATAGTACGTTCGTATGCTGTTCTCTGTATGCTGCTGTCCTATAAACACAGCATCACAATTGTCTTTTTCTCTCTTCAGATTCGATTTCTTAAGAGCAGAGACTAAATCCATAACACTTAGCACTATGTCTAGCCCACTGAAAATTATCTAATAAAGATTTGATTATTGAGAGAAAGTAGGAGAGAGAACACACACTTTGAAGAAAGGCAAGCGGGGGTTCAAATCCTGGCTATATCACTTAATTATCGTCTGACTTTGGGCAAGTCACTAAATGCTAAACTTCCATTCTATATAAGGTAGTTGTAAAGATAAATGACCTAATTATAATAAAAGTATCCAGTTGGGGGGTTGATATACAGTAGTAGATGGTCAATACATGTTAAGAGTAAAGATTCTGAGATTGCCTGGGGTTGAGATCCAGTTCCACCATTTTGTAGCCAAATGACCTTGTGTATGTTAATATATCCTCTGCTTCAGTTGCCTATGTATAAAAACACCTGTTCTGACTTATTTCACCTAGCATGATACTCTTAAGATCCATCCATGTTGTCGCAAATGACAATATTTCATCTTTTTTATGGCTGAGTAGTATTCTATTATTTATATGTACCACATCTTCTTTATCCAGTCACGTTGAAGGACACAGGTTATTTCCATGTCTCGGCTGTTGTAAATAATGCTGCAGTGAACAGAGGGGTATATATATCTTTACAAATAAATGTTTTCAAATTTTGCAGCTGGATACCCAAAAGAGGAATTGCTGGGTCATACGGTAGTTCTATTCTTTGAGGAACCTCCATACTGTTTTCCATAGTGGCTGCATCAATTTACATTCCCACCAGCAGTGTGTGAGGGTTCCTTTTTCTCTCCATTCTAATACTTGTAATTTGTCCTATTGATAACAGCAATTCTAATGGGTGTGAGGTAGTATCTCATTATGGTTTTGATTTAATTTCCCTTAAAGTATAAGACAGACAAAAAAGGACAAGAACCATATTTCACTCACATGTGGGATGTAAAACAAAAAGCACCAAGGAACGAACGAAACAAACTCATAGATACAGACAACAGTATGGTGGTTACCAGAGGAGAAGGGAAGTGGGGCAGGACAAAGAGGGTAAAGGGGGTCAAATACAAGGTAATGTAAGGAAACTAGACTTTGGGTGGTAAGCACAGAAGAGTATACAGATGATGTATTATAAAGTGGGGTAAACTCGGAGGCCACCTGAAATTTATATGTTATTAGCCAATGTTACCCCAATAAATACAATTTAAAAAAACACCTTGTGGTGCTTCTGTGAGGATAAGTTAACACAGTTAAAACAGTTAGATGGGTATCTAACACATAGTATTACATTAATGTTTCCTATTTTTACATGAACACTGCAGGTCTGAACAAATATGCCTGGAAACCATGAATAATTTAGTTCCTTCAATTCCTAAGTCATTTTAAATGTATTACTGTAATGCGTCAGATTTCCTACCAACTAAATAGAATGGTAACTAATGAGGTTCAAAGATTGGCATGAGTGATATAAACAGCATAAAATAAACATGAAATAATCTGTCTCATTCCTTATATTGATATTTAACATAATTTGGGTGCTGAAGTAAAATTTTTAAAAAACAAGTTTTTCTACTCTTCGTGACTACAGGTGTTAACCATTTTCAGTGAAGAATAACATTTCTTGCTCATATTTTCAATTGTAGATTCAACAAACCTTTGAACCAGAAAGGACCTTTGAGATGAAATCCAATCCTATGATGTCTTACATAAATAAAATAAGGTGGATTTGGAATGAGCTTTTAGGGTCTTAACGAGCAGTTCACTGGAGGACAGGAATTGCTAGCTGAGAGAACGACTTCTTCAAAAGGACTAAAGCAGGAGTTCAGATTTATTCTAGATGTCCAAAGAGTATAGGGGCCAGTATTAGAAAATAACACCAGGAAATACTTTTTAATCATCCAATCTTGAAGGTAATTTCTGAAGTAGGTACAAGTTACCTGACCTGTAACTTTGTTGCAAGGCAAATCTAGGTTTGAATCTTCACTTAATTTCTCTGAGCCTCAGATTTGTGCAAAAAGATTATTATAGTGATTAAGTGAGTTAATGTATGTAGAGCTCATAACTGGGGTGCCTAGCTGATTGAAAGTACTCAAATGATTGTTCTTTCGGGCCCCTTCCATCATATGAACAAAAATCTGTAAAATAACAAACACTGTCCTTCATAAAGTGTGTGCTTGCTGAATGTCTAGGACTTGTTGAACATTACTTAATTTTAAAAATAGAAAGCTGGATGAATGCTGAGATGATAAAATGGCTTCATCCCTGCCCTTTCTCACCACCAACTGTCCCTCACAACTTGATCTGAAGTGTCACCTCACCACCATTACATGCTATTTGTAGATCACTGAAGCTCAGACATCCAATTCTACAGCAAAGGTTTGAAGGTCGGGAAAAATTTACTGAAATATTTTTAAAAACTGGAAGAGTCCATTTCACGTTATTCTTATGGTCCACTCTAGCCTAATGAACTTCCAGTGAAGTTACTGGTTTTCTGTTTTATTGTTGTTTTATTTTCCAGCGCAGAAACTGCAGGTTTAAATAAAAGGTTCGTGGGCAAGTAACTGAGTTCACCACTATTATTATGACCCTGAAATCTGGTACAAAAAAGGACAGCTGTCAATATCCATTATTTACGTTTGAAACTAAAGTCGACTGTTTCTTTTAAAAGACGTGTTCAAATTCTATTGCAAGAAAAGCCGAACTCAACTCGGCATAGAAAGAGTCCTTTCAAAATCCCTCTCCTCTCGCTCACATCACAGATGGCGACCGAGGCTTAATGTTTATCGCCAGACACTAAAGCCGCTCATCGCTCAGGGATGGGGCTCTCAGTGGATACTGTCCCGCAGAGGATGAGATGCTGCCAATCCTCAGAGGTGGGGTAAACTCGGAGGCCACAGCCCAGAGCCCATCACTTCGCACCTACACTTGAGAAACCCACACTTCTCACTGTCAGACGGGGACCCGGCGAGGATCCAGCCCTCCCGTACACAGCCTTTGGCTGTGGTGTCCGCGCGTGACCTCCGAGGACCGGGAAGAGCGCGGGGAGGGGAAGCTCCTCTGCTTTTAGGGGAAGTTGGCAAGGACAAGTTCGGGTCGTGCGCGGGAAGGTTACTCACAGGAATAGCTCGGAGTCCTCCTTCCTTCGCCCGCACTCCTTTAGGGAGAAGCCTCTAAAGCGGTGGCAGCCTGAGAGCAGCAGCCGAGCGGCCACCGCCACCAGTAACCACCCGGGCGTGGCAGGGATGGGCGGGCGACTTCACATCATTACTCGGCGACTTGGGTTTTGCAGAGACGCCAGGTCAATAGCAGTCCCCACGCAATTGGGAAAGAGCATAGGAAACCCACTCGCCCAGCAGCCTCCACGGCTAGCGCAGGACCTGCTGGGAATTGTAGTTTCCTGCCTGTTGGCCCCGCCCCCTCGCCTTCTAATGATGTAGTTTCGCCTCTGCCCCGCCCCCACGCTCGAAGACCCCGCCCCCCAGCTGCCTGGCCCTGGGGCGGGAGGCGGGGCCGCGACCCTGGGGTCGGGGTGGGGCGAAACCCGTCCCGGGAGATTGCCTGGGGCTGGGGCAGAGTTCCAGGCCGACGGTCCCAGTCCGGGTCGCGCCGGCCTCCTGCGCCCCGCGGCCCGCTCTGGGAGCGGGTCTTGTGCCCTCGCCTTGCCCCTCGGCTGACCGGGCTCCTAAGCCCGCCCAGGCCCAGTACAGCTGGCCGCTTGAGGACAGTCGCTAGCCGTGATCGCCGCCAGGGTAATGAGGGGAGGCCGGGTCCGGGAGGGGAAGATCTAGGGGCCGGTCAATACCAGAGGGAGCACGCTCGGTCCGCGCATGCCGCGGGAAACCCGGGGCTGGACCTCGCCTCCGGGTCTTGAGCCCGGTCCGGCGTGGCTAGCGGCCCCTGCACCCCTGCGACTCCGGCTCTGCCCTGAGCTGCGGGCCACGCGGTGGTGGAGGCACCTGTATGCGAGGCAGGCAGTGCCGGCCAGGTGCGCGGGTCGAAGCTGCCTGCAGCGCTGTCTCCCCCAAAGCTCTCACCTTTGGCCGCGCTCACGAGTCTGGTGGAGTTTCCAAACACAAGACACCCTCCAGCGCCAGCTCCAAGTGCCACCTTCTGCGAGTTCGCTACAAAGTCCCCTCAAAGCAGGCCTAGGAAGAAACCTTTACAAAAGCAAATGCTCAAGCTTCGTTTTGTCCTCGATATTTAAGTTCAGCGTTGTGTTTTTCCCTCGTGGGTTTGTATTGTACAGTACTTTATTCCTCAAAACTTGATAGGGATTGTGACACAGCGTCTGCCTAGCACAAAGCACACAGTAGGCGTTCAGTAAATACTTTTTGAAAACATGACTCATGATACTAAGTTTGGAAAATTCTACTGAGTTGTGTCACTATAATTTTTGAGATATGGGTTTCCAAGATCACTTTGAAAATTACAGTAATTTTAAAACTCAGCAGAGAGTTAAAGCAGGTGGTTTTATTTTTTATTTTTTTATTTTTATTTTTTGCATTCCCTATAACAATGGACTCTTTTGGATGATTAACTCAAAACCCGAGTTCTGTAAATAGACGCAGCCCCTGATTTTCACAGTGTCAGCCTTTCGGGTTAAAGTCTTCAGATGAACCATTTTATTATAGAACAAATTTAAATTATTTATAAAGCTTTATTCTAATTAGCTTTTTAAATACAAGCGCAAGTGACCACACCGATTTACTTATGCATACATTAATTAGAAACAGGCCTCTGAAATACAAATTTTAAAAAAGTATTTTTATATTCATACCTAGTGAAAGAGCACGCAGAGAAAATTATGACAGCAAATCACCCCCCTCCCAGCCCTTACTAGGTGCAGCTGCTGCCCTGACCTTAAAATGTCTTGTAAAATTATCTCTTAATAATCTTGCATATCTAAAGCAAAAACCTCTGGAATTAAACCCCATGGGGACAACCTCTTTAGTATTAACAATTCTCACAGATTGTACCCGTTTCTTTTGAGTTTTTCTGAAAAATAGGTAATGTAACAGTTTAAAGTTTTTATTGTTTAAGAAAGAGCTTACTGATATTAAGTGGAAAAAGCAGGAAAAAAATTCTAATAACCAGAAAATTTAGTTAATCATGATGTCCCTAGTCTTTCTGCTTGTGAGATGGTAAGCTTACAGGTGGTCAGGGCCTTATGTGCATGACGACCAGTGAGTATCCCCAGTGCCCAGCACAGTGCCTTATCCATAGCAGCCATTCATTAAACAACTGCAGAATGAATAGTTGGCTGTTTCGCATTATAGTATGACTTTCTATGTGTATATGGTTTCTTAATTTGTTTGCTTATTTCCTTAGAAATGAACATTTTACTGCATCACAGGTATTAACATTTTCTTGGTTATGGAAACATTGCCAACTAGCTTTCCAAATGAGCCATCCCATTTTGCATTGATATAATTGAGTGTGCCTTTTAGAGCAAGAACTTATCCACTCAAGTTCTTATATTGATACAGTGTTTGGTAGTTACCAGTACTTTCAGATGAAGTAACTCATTTGATCTCAATCACTCTGGAAGATGAGCAGGGCAGGCATTGCATTCCTCCTTTCCAGCGCCTTAAATCAATGATAGTGAATGGCAGATGACGAAATAATCATACTCTTTCAGTTTCTTCTTCCCATTCTCTACCTTTGGTTTGAACATCCTGAATAAATTCACATCTTTCCTGAGCAGTAAAATTGGGTACCACTCTATAATATCTATGGTTTACAAAATTTTCCTTTTCTTTCTCATTTTGCTCAGATATTTGCAGAGGCCTTGCTCAAACTTGAGGAATTAATTAAAATGAAATAGTGAAGCACAATTTATATGAAAGAGAAGATATTATATTGATTAGGTGTAAGGAAACAAACACCCAGGCACTAGCAAGTTTAGAACATTAGGAAAGATCTGGAAACTTTTGGTGGTGCTTTTGTAGTTCCTGAATCTGAAGCAGTAACTATTTTAAATCTCTGAATCTGTTGCAGAGTCTTCAGAAATTATTGAGAGTAATTCTTTATTAGTGGAAGTAGACAGGGATTAGTTGAATAATAATCCATATATCTTTCATATCTGTCAGTACATTACAAGAATATAATTAAGAACTAAATATCATAAGGTTAAAATATTCAACCTACAGAGAATAATACTTTCACGTGCACACTGAAAAAATTTTCTTTTTTTAAAAACATGGCAACAAGAAAATGTTATGAATTTCTAGTCTGTTACTAATCTTGATTCTTCCCAATTTTGCTGGTCAGGGATGGTTTAATAGGTAATCTGATCAGGAAGTTTTGGAAACCTCGAAGTTTACTTATAAGTGGAATTGTTGGAAATTCTTGGGGCATATTTATAAGTGGCACTATTTACATCAAAAGTGGGTCTAACATTTCTGTATTGCTTTCACCTTTGCTTAGGATCCTTTAAAAAAGTAGTACAGAAAAGATGGAAGAACAGATGCAGGTATTCGGAGGCTTTGAAAATATTCAGAACCTCCTTTCAGTTTCACTGTGCCTTTCTGTTGTGATGTCAGATCCCAAGTAAACAGAAATGCTTTAAAAGACACTTTTCAGGAATGTCTCCAGTCTTTGTAAGGAATAGCTGCCTAAATATTGTGTGGGTTTATGGCAACTAGTTCTTCAAGGAATGTTTATGTAAATTTCAATTATTTTGCTTTTGTTTTTTTCAGTAGAATATTTCTATATCTTGAAGATAAGGCAAAAATCTTCTCTGTAATAGATGGATTTTTATCAGTTTCTGTGAACTAAAGCGATTCAATGTCTCTTCTGGTAAGTTTTTGTTAATGTGGATCTAATTTTGTGCCATCAGAGTAATTAGATGTTAATGCCGAACCATAAAAGGCAGATTCCGATGGGATAGTCTTAGGCTCTGAGATGTTAAGAAATGAGTTAAATTCTCATTCAGTTTTTGTCTCTTCAAAAAAGAGGTTCTCTTATACTTTTTTGATATACTCATTATTCTGCTTCTTTGACCCCTGCCCACTTTTTCTCATATATATACTGTACTTAGATATGTCTCTCTCATCCAGTTAACTATGCCTTATCCTTTAAATCTTTAAATCCATCTTACAAATTTTCATCGTACTAAAGACAAGCGAAATAGTATTAAAAGTAACCCCTTGACTTAACAGCAAGACAAAAAACATTTGGATCAACATATAGTATGATATATAGGTACCAACTTGTTTTCTGTTTATTTTAGATCCATGGGATCTGCTTTAGATTAAGTTTACTGAACATTTAGGATGTTCACCGTGTCTTATGTAGAATACGATACTTGAATATTTGAATTATTATATTAAAGCAGTGATCTTTTAGAAAGTGATGGGTGCATTTGGATGATGATTTGTAATTTACAAATACTTTCATACATTATATCTCTTTCAGTCTTCAAAATTGTGAGTGATTGGCAGGGCAGGTGGTATAATCCTATTTTGAGTTAGGCCCAAGATTGCAAAGAATTAGAGCCAGGGCTCAAACTTAGATCTGCCAATCAACTCCTTTATTTGCCAAGTCTGAGAGGCAGAACTATGAAGTTAGGAGACTGTATTATGTAGAAAATACAGAATATGTTTACTTTTTGTTTAAAGTATAGTTTTTCTACTTAAAAGTGGGAGCTTTCTATATCTGGAAAATACATTGAGATGAAATACCTACCTCATTTTTCAAAGCAAGTATCAGCAAACTTTTTCTGTAAGGGGCCAGATAGTATTTGTATGCTATATGGTCTCTGTTAAATTACTCTTCTTTTATTCCAGTGTGAAAGCAGCCATAGGCCATATGTAGATGAATCTGTGTTCCAGTAAATTCTTATTCACTAAAAAATATGGATCAGTTTGATTACGTAAGATGAACAATTTTATAACAATTTGTAAGTTGGATGAGATATAAAAGGGCATTTGATAGATGAAGATCCTGAGATTCAGAAGGCTGCATGGTTGCCCAGGGCTTCCAAATTTTGCAAAAAGGATATCTTAATCTATTATTACATAATTATGGATTTTGTGATTTATATTCATTCAATTTGTTAATAATTTTACTTTAAATGATAGTCTTCCTGAAACGATGAAATATTTAGAATTCTTTGAATGAAAATATTTATGTTTTTTACTAAATGAGATATTTATACAACTGAGATAAAGTCGATATTTTTACTTATGAAGTATTCCTCCTCATTCAACTTTTACCCTTTGCTTGAAAGCTAAAAAATGGTGTTTTCAAAGGAGCAGCATAAGTAAAATATTTTCCTTTAGATTCACCAGAGTATAACTGCTTTTCACATGGCTATTATGATAATGGATTAAAAAAATCACATTCTAAAATATTTTGGAGGAGCTTTCTCCTGGATGGTTTTAAATCATCATACTGCCTAAAAGAGATCACCGTATAGATTTTTCATGAGCTATTATATTCATCAGCATCCAATTGATTCAATGTGGATATAAAAATGTTTTGAAGGATAAAATATGACTATTTTGTAATTCTTTTTTTTATAACCCAGGCAGCTAATGAACATGCTCACATTTTTTAGGAGGGAACAGCAAAAATATTCTGCCTTGTAATACTGGCTGGTTTTAGCTGTCTTCATATTCAATAGTGACCAGTTTCTTGCACTGTGAAAATTTTATATAAGATATTGAAATGGAAGTCTACCATGTTTATAAAATGTTTTCTTTATAAACTGAAAGCATGGATCATACTCTTACTTTGAAAGTAAATCAGGGTCAATTTAAGTTTTAATAAATAGCCCAATATGTCTTAAATTAACTTCTCTTTCATCAAAAAAAGTGATGGGCCTTTTTTAGAGAGAAAGGCTTTTTATATGCTTGAATGTCTTTTGATTAGCTGTGGTGGCACCCCCCCCCCCCCCAAGACTACTTCCAGGTTTGGTGATTTGCTAGGAGGACTTGCAAAACTTGGCATATAGTCAGTCATACCCACAACTAAGATTTATTATAGCAAAAGGATACAAAGCAATATTATCAAAGGGAAAAGGTACATAAAGTGAATTTTGGAGGAAACCAGGCATAAACTTCCAAGAAGCCTTTCCAGTGTGGTCACATAGGATGTGCTTAATTCTCCCAGAGCTGTGACAACGTGTGAAATATTGCTTACTAGAGAAGCCCATGAGAAACTCATTCTCAACATTGTTAACTTCTGTTCTTCGGGGGCAAGTTTTACATAATAACAATGGGGATATATATAAAATTATTTTGATAAAATTAATAAGGTATACAGACTATCTGAATTCAACTTAAAATAATCAGTAATTCAGGCTAACTGGGAAAATGGTTGGTTTGATTAGGTGAAAAATTCTGGCATGTTTTATTTATTCATTTATTTTCTGGCTCCCACACTTGGTTTTGTTAATTCTTTAATGTCACCACATATTTGATCCCTTTTACCCCATCTCCCAGACATATTTTAAGAGAAAGGATGTTTGATTACTAATGTTCATATAAAAATGAGTGTTCATGACATGCTTGAAAATAATTTATTATGAAAATCTCTTTCATACAATTTGTTTATACTTTTCATTCGACATGTCCTTTCTTCCTAAATGCTATAAGGCCAACTTCACTCCACTAATTGATGATGAGATAAATCATATGTAGGTGTTACATTTCTTTATGGGCTATATGTGATAATAGGATCATGAGTTAAAATGCAGGAAAATGTAAATTGTGATAGTGAACTAAGTCTTTTAATTTGCTTTGAGTTGAAGTTAAAGATGTTTATCACTTTAAGAAACAAAAGTGGTTCCAAATATACTCAATATGTGGTTTAATGTGGATAAAAATGGTTCCTACACTTAAGAAAAACTGAGGATCAAAATTAAAAAGGATTTTAATAAGTACAGCAGAATAATCTTTAGCTAACTATTCAGAAAAAAACTGCCAAGTCGATGAAAGGTTAAATATTAATACCAGCTGTAAAAATGAATTTATACCATCACCTCCAGAAGGGAGGACAAAGATTAGAGATAATGCCAAGTATAGCAGATATTAAATTTGTCTTCTGTGCATCCACCTGCCTCTCCTTTCTTTTCCATACTATGTACCTCCAGGTGTGGATCCTGGCTTCAGTTTCAGGCTCTTGCATGCCACCCTTTCCCTTTGCTCCTCACCCTGGTCACCAGATCTTTTTGTATCCACATACCACCCCTACTTATCTTATGACTCATTTTTCACTTATTTAATCCATTTCTGAATTTCCAGGATTGTTTCTGTGCTTCACGAACACAAGTTGAATCACTCAGACCAGAAACACAGTCTGAAACCAGTATCCATCAATACTTGGTAAGAAAATGATTGAGTATAATTAATACTCCTTTGCCTTCTGTAGTACCATTCACTCCTATTCCTCCTATATCTCTTTTCTTTACAGTATATTTTACTATTTATTCTTCCCCTACTCCTGTTACTCTCCAGAAATCTATAATTGACCTCTTCTCTTCTGCCTAAACCAGCTTTCCCTGAGCGGTCTCTCCTATTTCTATGGCTTCAGTTGCTCAGATTTCAGATTGTCCTCAAGCTACCTCAGGTTTTCCTTCAGGTTATGAGGAGACCCTGGCATCAGTCGGACTGATGATTCTCAAATTTTTACCTGCAACCCTGGATTCTTCCTGAGCACCAGAGGGTCTGTAGAATCCCTCAGATTAGGGTTTTCAAAGGCATCTCTATGAAGTTTGAGTAAAACCTTAATGTTTACTCACACTTCACCAACCCATTGTATTTCCTGCTTTGACTAATGAAAACACATTTACTAGTCACTAGAAACTATGGAGTTATCCTCTGCCTCTTCCTCTGCTCCCATATCTAGTTTACATACCAAGTCTTATGAATCTGTATCTGAAATGCCCTTGAGTCTATTCCCTCCTTCACCTGATCACTGCTGCTACTCAAACCTCATCATCTCTCACCTAGACTATTGCAGGTAAACTCATTGTCTCTAGTTTCCTACACACACACATAACCTTTCACCACTCAGATCAGTATTCAACACTGTTAGCAATACAGGTCTGCCGTGTCACTTTCCAGTTTTAAAACTTTCATTGGTTTCCAAAGCCTCTGGGATAAAGCCTAAACTTTTTTTTTTCTTTTTGCATGCAAGAAGTTTATTGGGAAGTCCTCCTCACCAACACTTGTGAGGGGTGAGGGAGGCAGAGTTGGTTGTACCCAGGAAATCTGAATAGAGGCCTTAGCCGGTCCAGTGAGCATCTCTGGAGCTGGCATGGCTGTACCTAAATGACCTAGTTATCCAAGGGCTCTGGGCAATTTTACTCCTGTATCCATCAGTCTTAAATACAGGCTGCCCCCAGGGAAGTGCTGTAACTCTGGGCAGGGCAGCAGCTTTCTGAAGAGGGTATTTCCCTTTACAAGACTCAGTTGTCCTGGTAGTTGGGGAGATGAGTGCCGCCATTCTTAAAGGAGATCTGGCTGTGCACCATAGTATCCACCACAGGGAGAATCAGTTTGTCAAGGACAAATGTTACTGAGTCTTAGGTTATTAGTAGAGATTTTCCAGGTGGGTGAAGGGGAAGGCCTAAATTTAGCATGGTATAAGGAGTGGTTGGAACATGTCTTAATTTTCGAGTTTTATTTCTTGCTACTAAGTCTTAGCACATACTCTTCTTTCTGCTTGAAATACCCATCTTCCTTTTTTACCTCTAAAATTTCTTCTCATTTGTAGAGTTGGCTCAAATGTCACATCTTTGAAGCTTTTCCTCATACCTTTTATTACATTATGCTCCTACATATCTTAGACATTCCCATAAAAGCATTTACTATACTATCTCACAATGATTGATATCTCTCCAGTTATAACATGATCCCCATCAAATAGGCATCCTATCTTTCTCATCTTTGTCTCCTCTGGGCAATGCTTGATGTAAATAATATTTAAAGAAACGTACTTGGGAATAAATATTATTCTTGGATCTTCCTCCTCCACTTCATCCTTACTTTATACTATAATTTTTACAACAAAATGGAACCCTCCTTGCAAATGGCTTGTTTCCTACAAAGTAAGGTAATCCCATTTAATCCTGTTTATAAATTTATTCTGATCCTATCCTCAGCTGGCTTCTTTTTTGTCATTTCACATTTTACTTACTAACACTCTAAAGTCTTCCAGTTACCTGTCTTTTTCTATAGTAGGATGTAGCATCTGATCCTAGTTTTCATTCAGGTATTACCCTTTAGATTGAGATAGTGTCCAGAGAGTAAAGTATCTGTTGTTATCTCCTTGCTGTTGCTGCGAAAGAGGCCTAGAACTCAGAAGTCTTCCACAGGCATTGCTGTGTGTGTGTGTGCGTGTGTGCGCGTGTGCGCGTGTTTCCAAAATTCATGTGATATAAAATTTATCATTTTAACCATTTTTAAGTGTACAGTTGAGTGGTATAAAATACATTAATAATGTTATGCAACCATCACCACTATTCATCTTCATAACTCTTTTCATCTTTTAAAACTGAAACTCTATACCTATTAAAGAATTCTCTCTCCCTTCCCATCCCCTGCCAACCACCATGCTACTTTCTGTCTCTGTGACCTTAACTACTCTTAGTACCTAATATAAGTGGAACTATACTGTATTTGTTTTTTTCTGACTGAGTTATTTCACTTAGCATAATATTCTCAGGGTTTATTTGCATTGCAGTATTGCATAATTTCCTTTTTAAAGCTGAATAATATTCCATTGAATGTATATACCACATTTTGCTTATTCATTCATGTGTTGATGAACACTTGGTTGCTTCCACATCAAGCTATTGTGAATAATACTACTGTGAACATGGTTATACACATATCTCTTCAAGACTTTGTTTTTTTTTGCTTTCTAATTCTCTAGTCATCAAATCAAAAAGAGAAAGGTTAGTTTGGGATGATTTACTCTTAGTAAACCTATGCTGTCTTTTCGTGATTATCATGTTAAGCATCCATAATTCACCTATCTAGTAATTTGATATCAGTCTTTATTGGGCAACTTCATCAAGCTGGTCCTTGGTAGTTTTCTTCCCCCCACTTTTTTTTTGAAAATTGGGTCATCGTTTGACTATTTCCATTATGGTTTCTTGTCTGAGTTCTACTATGTCTGCAAACTTAATACCCTGGATGCAATTGTCTTTGACCTAGAGGTTTGAACCTATTTAAAACAACCTGTTTTAGACTTCAGCTATTTATTTACAACATATACACTCTTTCTAGTTTAAAGAAGACTATTTTCTCTAATGGAGAAGATGGAAGCAAAGTACAGGTTGATTAGTCTGATTTCAGTCTATCTTTTGGTGACCTTATTCCATTTTTCAAGCAGTAAACTGTAAGACTCAGTTCATTCTGTTCCCTTGCCTTCCTGACAGTCTTATAGGTTATCACTTTAAATTTTAAAAAAATTGTTACATGCTCTTCTATCTCTTCTGTGTGTTCTTTACATCTGAGTTTATTTGAAGACTGCCTGTTCTAAAGAAATTAAATTGATTTATTTAGATTTCTTTTTTCTTCTTCTTTGAGATTATTTCCAATTGTATAGTAGAATTTCTTTTTACAATCCTTCATCCCTCTTGAACAATATTCACCTTTATTCATCTTTAGCCATGACCTTATAATTATATTTTTTCTGCTCTCTCAAAAGTTTAGGGAACATGTAGAATCAAGAATGTAAAAAGTAGTTAGCACAATTCCTAGCACATAGTAATATCATTCTAACTCTCATCTTTTTTCTCTCTACCCTGGTGGTAGCAGTAAGATTCCTACCATCTGTTGGTGCCTGTAAAGGCTCCTAAGTGTCTTTTGGATACTGGTGTCCTTTGGGAGATCCTCCTGGCTATCATATGACATCAGTGATGTCGGCCTCTTCTTTCTCCTGTGTGCATGTTATTTCACTGCCACTGAGAGTGGTGCAAACCTAGCTGTCTGACTCCAAAGCACCTCTTTGAGACACCCCATATTGGTATATGATCATTAACTCAGGAGGTCTATACTGTGTTCTCCCATCTCTTGATGTTTAATTTCTTTCTGATCTCTCTTCTGATTAATTTCATCTTGTGAAAAAAACCTCTTCAGCAATTTTAATAGATGCAGTGTGGAAATCGTTCCTTGACTGTTAACACCTCCTCTAGCTGAGCAGGTACCTCTATTTTTAATGGATATAACTGGTGACCACTTGAAGCAAGTGCATGAGCACGGACTGTCTTTCACGGGTCTCTGCATCTCTTCCCTTGATATATTTGTTAGATATCCTGAAGAATTAATAGCCATTCTTAGTAACTCCTAAAAATGTTTACTGAAAATTGTGCTTGAAAATATTCTTTGCTACCTATAAATCTGTTTTTTCTGCCCTCTCCTCCTTTACAGGCTGATAGCTTTTTAACTAATATCAATTATTAGCAATTGTAAACTCTTTTTTGGATCTTAAAACAGTGTCTTAAGCCACCTTTCAGTGCCTTCTTACTAAGCACTTATGTGTTTAAAAATATATTTGTATTTTATATTGCGGTAGGGGACCAAAAAAGTTTATATCTGTTTTGTTTTCATCTTTTTAAAACAATGCAGGTTGATGAGCGAACCCTTTCCTGGTTGCCTCCATCTACTAGAGCCAGTGAAGTGATCTGTTCCACCAATGTTTCTCACTATGAACTCCAAGTGGAAATAGGTAATAATCCTGGCTTTCACATAATTGATCCTTCAGTGTTAGAAATGAAATTGATTACACAAGGAACTTTTCAATCATAGTCCTTTAACCAAGTTAGTTTCTTTTAACTTAAAAACTTACTTAAAATCCCATTTGTAGTAGAAACCTTTCTCAGTTAAGTTTGGAACAGTGCGGGTTGTTGTTTATAGCCTTATACATGTGAAACATTTGCTCTGAGTGTTCAGAAACATCTATTAAGTACTACGAACAGGTGCTATGTTGGGTGCTAGGGATATAAAGCCATGTAAACACTTGAGTTCACGTTCTCTCTGGGAAGATAGCCTTGTTTTATGCACTGGAAGATACTCTAGTAGAGGTGTGCTCAGTGTTAGGAGCATCCAACTCTCTACCTCAGTCAAGAAAGATAGCAAAGAGGGGCTGGATCCTGAAGGATGAGGAAAAGTGCTACATGTTCTAGTCAGGGTGTTTGTTACAGATAACAGAAAACAATCCTAACACAAAAGAGGAATTTTTTGAACAATATTGCTAACTCACAGAATTATTGGCTAGCAAAATAAATAGGCTTGGAAGAAGCCAAGAGAAGCTATGTTACCGGAACCATGCCAGGGCCATGGCATAGGAGCAGCCTAGGTAGTGTACTCTCTAGTGCGGTACTGACAGCATCAATGTAGGACCCCACTGCAGTGAGTTCTGACTGCCTCTGCTTCCTTATGTCACTCACTCCATCCTCCAGTTGACCAAGTTTAGGTCATTGACCCTCCCATGCCAGGGTGAAGGAGACAAAGAGAGAGTAAGGATCTGACCTTTTCTAAAATAGCATGAGGGTGGAAATGACCTAAAATTAGAAAGGAGGTTCAGATGGTATCACTTTTAAAAAGATAAAAAATATTAATTCATTAGATGACTGAGGAAAGATGGTTAGAAAGGGACTACCACACAGTTGCTTAGACGTGGGAATAAGGGGAGAGTAGGCAGTTGTAGGAGATAAACCTGGAAAGGGAGGTTCAGAACACATTGAAAGTTTTTGTATGGTGAATTTAAAAGTTCAGACCCATTCAGCCCTTACAACTTACCCACTTCATTACTCAAAGGATTTAAGGCAAAAGTTTGGAATTTTTCCTCTCCATGCTAGAAAGATATTGTGGAATAGTGGTGATGGTAATAATAGTATCTAAGAGGCATTATGCTGAACGGTTTATATGTAATTTTTCTTTTCACCCTTTTACCGCTCCCATTTTTCAAGTAAGGGTACTGAGGCTCTGAGAATTTAAGTAACAGTCATATAGCTAGTGATCTGAAATAAACTTTTCTGACTATGGGGTCTGAGCTCTCAGCTGCTGCCCTGTAGTACTGTCCTATTGCTGAAATGCTGACTTTAGAAGGACAGCTCGCAGCAGTTCAGGCAGTAGTCTGGAAGATGTAGCAGATCACTCATCACCTGAAGTATCATCCTCATCACCTGAGTTTTTAAAATTGCAATGCCTATATCCCACCACAGGCCTATTGAATCAAAATTTCTGGTGAATGGAGGCTTTGGCTTTTGAAGTCGTTCCTTCAGTAATTTTGATGCACACCCTGGTCGAGAATACAGGGCATAGTGAGGAAGTCACTGTATCTGTCCAGGGAAAGAGGACAGAAAGTGATGCTGACACTAAAGGGATGAATTTAGTGACTGGAGAGAGGGAGGGAACTAATGTTTATTAGGTGCCACTCCAGGTGTTTTACATTTTAAAAACTGACATCAAATGCTGGTGAGTGTATCAAGCAACGGCAGCTTTTATACATTGCTCTTGGGAACACAAAATGGTTCAGCCACTTTCAAAAACAATTTGGCAACTTCTTATAAGGTTATACATACATGACCCAGCAGTCACACTCACCGGTATTTGCCAAAGAGAAATGAAAACATGTCTACTTAAAGAATGCTTTTAACAGCTTGATTCATAGTCTTCAAAAACTAAAAAAATTCAAATTGTCGACTTATGAGTGGATAAATTGTGATAATAATCCATAGGGTGAATTATTACTAAGAAATAAAAAATAACTTACTACCGAAGCATACAGCAACATGGATGAATCTCGAAAGCATTAAGCTAAAAAGGAGAGGAGCCAAACACAAAAGACGACATTCTTTATAACACTTTATACAACAAAAGTTATATCATTGTTTGCCAGGGACTGGGAGTGGGTGTAGGGCCCTGCTGAATAGCATTCCATTGTTTGAATATATCACAATTTGTTTATCAAATCACAATTTTAATAGTTATAACAGGTATGTAATGGTATATGTTGTTGTGGTTTTAATTTTCATTTTTCTGTCTTGAGCATCTTGTCATGTGCTTATTGGCCATTCCTATATCTTCTTTTATAGATCTATAAACTTTTTAATTGAGTTTTTTGTTATTATAGAGTTGTTAAGAGTTATTTATATACTCTGGATTAAATCTTGTGGATTATAAACATTAATACTTTTAATCAGTGGCTTGCTTTTTCATTTTCTTAACAGTGTTTTCTTGAAGAGCAGAAGTTTTTAATTTTGATGAAGTCCAAATTATCAGTGTTTTTCTTCTTTGATTGTTAACACAAGTTTTATGTCTGATTATAGGAAGAGGATTTGACAACTTGACTTCTGTCCATCTTGCACGGCATACGCCTACAGGAACACTGGTGACTATAAAAATTACAAATTTGGAAAACTGCACTGAAGAACGCCTGAAAGCTTTACAAGTAACAATATGAAAAAATAATGCATTTCATGTACTATGTCTATCTGAGGAAGAATTTCTTTCCCCAAATTCATAGTTTCTGGTAGAGAAAGGTAGATTTCTTTTAATAAACATACAGTTACAGAATTGGAAAGAATACTTGGAAGCCAGATCCATAGAAGAATAAATATAATCAAACTGTAGCTACTCTAAATCCCTTCAAATGAATATCATATTCAAAATGCTGGTCTGGAGATTTATAAAACCCCTAGTCGGTCCAATCACAAATAGTCATATAGGGAAAAAAAAAAAAAACGTTTCTTTTTCATTCGGTTGAGTAAAATTAACTTCTGAATTGATAAATCTTAACAGAATTGCATTTCAGGAATAATATAATACCATTTTTATTGTCACTAATCATTTTCGATATAGAGAAAGGGTTTTGTTTTGATATTGTCTCAATTTTTAAAATATTTGTATGTGCACATGTATATTGCACAGAAAAAAAGATTGGAAGAAATGATACAAAAATGTTAACAGTGATTCTCTTTGTGATGTAGTATTATCAGTGACTTTTATCTTCAAATTTTTATATAATTTTAAATGTTTCTATACTGAGAACATAGAATAGTTAATAAGAGTATGGCCTCTGGAGTCAGATCGTGTAAGTTCCCATCCCACGTTCACTTCTTTTATTATGTGCTCTTGGACAAATTTTCTAACTTATTTCTAAGTATCCTTTTCTGTAAAATGGGAATCATGATATCACAGACTTCATGTAGTGGTTGTGAGATTTAAAGAGATGACAGCACTAAGAACAGTGGTTAGTACTAATAAGTTCCACTGTTAGCTGCTATCTTCATCATAAGGCAAAAAAGGTTGTTTTTAAATGTATTGTGTCTTATGTCTATCCTAGAAATCAGTGATTCTATCCCACTTTTTCCGGCACCCCAATATTACAACTTATTGGACTGTTTTCACTGTTGGCAGCTGGCTTTGGGTTATTTCTCCGTTTATGGCCTATGGTAAGAAAACTCATTTTAGACAAAATAACTCATAGTTTAGCCTGGATGCTATAATTATAAGTAGGATCTTAGATTTATGATTCATTACTTTTAATTTATAAATCTAATGGCCGATTCTGGATTTTATGATATATATCTAAATCTGGTTCATGTTGCTACAGCCGTGCTACCATGAATAAGCCCGATCTCATCTGATCTCAGAAGCTAAGCAGGATTGGGCCTATTTAGTACTTGGATGGGAGACCACGTAGGAAGACCAGGTGCTGTAGGCATAAAACAAACAAACAAACAAATAAGGGATCATAAGCTGACAAGGTCCTTGCAATCTGTGAGGTCAATCAAGTGTGGCCTCACCTAAAAAAAATAAATAAATAAAATTAAAATAAATCTGGTTCATGTTGAATTTTAGTCTTCAGAAAAAAGGAGAATGGGGCTGATGGTCAGTGAACCACCACTGCTTCTCCAAGAAGCCCATGCCTTTGAACAAGCTGTCTCTTCCCTTCAGTTTCCTTTCTCTCAGTGGAGAGTTACCATTATTTTTTAAGCATTATTCTACCTGTGCACACCATTTCCATCCCTATTTCTCTGCATTGTAAATTTATTTCTTTGCATTGTAAACATCTGCGTGTGTACCTGTCTCCTTCACAGGACTGGATCTTCTTGAGGGCAGAATCATGTATGTATTTTTCATTTTAGGGTACCCAGGTGCTGATACAGAACCTCGCAAAAAGTAGTGCTCAATAAGTGTGTTGAATAAATAGATCTTAGAACTTTGATTTTTAGGACAGCTTTTGTGAATTTTCTCAAAAACTTATATATATAATATATATTAAAAATTAGATATAGATTTATAATATATATACACACATATGTACAATATGTATTTTTTTGAGTAATACTGAAAATTGTTAATTCTCTTTCCTAATCTCGTGTCACTAGAAAATCTTTAAAGATGTTTGAAGGACAATAATCTTTGCATAGGAAAATGGTTAGACTCTAAAATGTAACAGAAGTGTGTGTGTGTGTATTTATGTAGGTTTATGGTTGAAAACATTTAAAACAGCTAAAAGCAAAATCACTCTCAGTGTTCATTTAAAGATTTCAGGGGTTTCTTTCAGGTTCAGCAAGTCAACTCCTGAGGACTTATTTTCCTGAAGGAATGAGTGAAACTTTAATAAGAAACATTCTCTTTGGAGCAGTGAGAGGGTTGAACTATCTGCACCAAAATGGCTGTATTCACAGGTATTTACTTAGTTGTATTTTACAAAATGAAAGAATTTAAGTGGAAGAAATCTTTTAGAGAGCTTTTGGGTAGGAGCAGTTGATGGTTAGAAAGAAGGAATAGGAAATTTGTAAATAAAAATTGAGGGAAGAAGGTGTCAGTAGATACTGTAGATGCTGACGTTTTGTGTTCATTCACCACTTCTACTGTGCCATGCGCTGTGCTCAGCGCTGGGGTAAGCATCTGCCCCCCTGGAGCTCGAGCCTCAGTTGGATGAGGCATATAAGCTATAGGGAATGGAATTGGAATCCTACTGAGCTCTTTTTTTTTTTTTCTTAATCAAATAAGCTTCTTTATCTGCTTTTCAGCTTTTTGTCGTAATTATATCATATACAAATTGTAACTAAACCTTTCTTTGATTTCTTAAATATTTTGCCACACTTTAATATTATCATGCTAAATGTCAATCAATTCTCTTGTTACCAAACTGCAGATGCAGAAGTAATTGGCTGGATGTTAAAACAGTGCTGTTCTAAGATATATTGGGACTTTGTTTTCCTTTTTAATTAAGTTACTTTTAAATAAGCCTCTTTCTTTATTGTTTCAAGCTCTTTAAAGCTTTTTTCTTACTATTTGTTGTTTTTTAGTGGCGTTCTGCTTAACTGAAGATTTCTAACAGACTGTCTTCTAATTACTCAAGGTTTTATTATACTTTACCGGACTATCGGCCATCCTATTCTGTTTGTCTATTAGGAACTCAGTGCTCTGGATGAAAAACAGGGCTCTATTGTAATTTATTTGATAAAAGAAATAAGACATTCAAGACATATTTTTATAAATAATGTTAATACCATGAGAAACTGTCTTTTACTGGATAATATTGCATTTAAGTTATAACTTTATGCTTTAAATTTTATTTAATTGATTTTTTTAGACTTCTCCTCGGATGTTTTGCAATAGCATCCTAACATAGTGAAATTAATAATTTGAGTCCAAGTTTGAAAAAAAATATTAGCACTTCCAAAGATCATGTCGATGACAGTTACATCGACCTTGTTCTAATGCTGTATTAACTAGCCGAAAGGATTCCTTAATCCCCTGAACATATCCCACATACATATATATATATATATAACATAGCAGTGTGCTGCTATGTTATAAAGAGTATTTAATTTCCAAGAGCATATGTAGATTTGTTCTGACCAGATTTTTATTCTTTCTTCATTGGCCAATTTCCTAGTATTTAGGATTTTTTCTTTTTGTTCTAGGAGTTTTAAAGCCAGCCATATCCTCATTTCTGGCGATGGCCTAGTGACCCTCTCTGGCCTGTCCCATCTGCATAGTTTGGTTAAGCACGGACAGAGGCATAGGGCTGTGTATGATTTCCCACAGTTCAGCACATCAGTGCAGCCGTGGCTGAGTCCAGAACTACTGAGACAGGTCAGGTGTGGCCGTTGCATTGGGTTGTCTGTGCGTCTTGAGTGTCTTCTGAACTTGACTAAAGGACAATTGTGACCTTATATTTGGATTGGTGAATGGCCTGCTACTGTAAGACTTTTTCTCTTTCTTGTCAAAATTATTATGTTAGGAATCTAAAAATGTATACAATATATTAGATATAGCTTGATTTCCCACTTAGGAGTTTTTTCTTATTGTTTACCATCCGTTATCAAAAAAGCCCATATATGTAACTTTTTAAGTTATTTACACTAAAGGACTTCAAATTAATTGTTCTACAGGATTTACATGGATATAATGTAAAGTCAGATATTTACAGTGTTGGGATTACAGCATGTGAGTTGGCCAGTGGGCAGGTACCTTTCCAAGACATGCATAGGACTCAGGTAAATGCTACTAAAATCCCTGAACTACTTTCTTTTCGTATGATCCCTTATATTCTAGTTACTAACTGTTAAACATCTTTGTTGTAGACTCTTAGGATCTTTATTGTCATTGTTTTAATATTCTGCCTGAAGAGTAGTATCGAAGGAAATTTTTCTTTCTTTTAGATGCTGTTACAGAAACTGAAAGGTCCTCCTTATAGCCCATTGGACGTCAGTATTTTCCCTCAGTCAGAATCCAGAATGAAGAATTCCCGATCGGGTGTTGACTCTGGGATTGGAGAAAGTGTACTTGTCTCCAGCGGAACTCGCACAGTAAATAGTGAAAGACTGCAAACACCGTCAAAAACTTTCTCCCCTGCCTTCCTTAGCTTGGTTCAGCTCTGTCTGCAACAAGATCCCGAGAAAAGGTACTATGGTACACTTCTGAAAAGCATAAAACACATGCGTTGATATTTTATAGATGCTTTGTGAGCGTCCCTTCCCACTGAATTCAAATCTTTTATCAGTTTTTTGATCAAAAATCTATCGTCTACTCCAGATAATATCAATGCTAAAAACAAGCAGAGGCGACAGATGGGAAGAACACTAGATTCAAGGCCAGAAGACTTGGGCTCCAGTCTTAGCTTTATCATTTCCTGACCAAGGCACTTTGTAAAAATCGGTTATTCTGTATGGGCCTTATGTTAAGACACTTAGAAACTTCCAAGCAGTACAAAATGTTAGTGGCTGCTATTAAAATAATATAAATTATTATAATATATATTAGCATTAGTATTTTGGAAATAAGGTATGTCTTATCTTTTTTAGCCCCTTAATGCCTTGCACAAGCTTATAATTAGTGCTCAATAAATGTTGAGTTATGGACTAAATGAAAGATATCTCTAGAATTAATTCTTCCCATTAGTCAAAGATATAGCTGAGAACTGGGCCTCCTGACATGCATTATTTTTCCTTTTAATTTTTAGTATGGGGTTTTATAGCTTGAAACCTAATTTCAAATATAGTTTTACACCTAAAAATCTACATCCCAATATGAGCCCCCCCCCTTTTTTTTATATAACTTAAAAAATTTTTTTTCAGGCCATCAGCAAGCAGTTTATTGTCCCATGTTTTCTTCAAACAGGTAAGCTGATCTATCAACTTTTTGATAGTTTTTAAATGCTTTTAAATACTTTTTAAAAGTCACTTCATTTTGTTCACTTAATGGGATAGTTTGGTGGCCAAGGTTCTTAATAATACCTTTGTTGCGAAAGAAAGTTAAAAACAAAACTTTTTTGGTAATTCAGTTACAGACATTCTAATAATACATGTCCATTCGGCAAAACAGAATGAGTAAAAAACAATGGAATATCATCATGTGTTGTCATATCCTCAGTTTATATTTTAATTTAGAGACATTTTATCTTTCTGTATTGGCTAGAAATGATTTAAGGGCAAAATAATTCTGATAAAAATCAGTTTGGGCTGGCACTTCTTCCTGTTTTCAGATGACCAGAATCAAAGGCATTTTCAGTGAAAATACCTAAAAACAATTTTAAACACTTTTAATATTACTTCTTTAAAAGTTATTTATTGCCAACAAAATTAATGTATTGAATTTATGTGCCAACAGCCTTATTTTGAGTTTCTTTAACAGATGAAAGAAAAAAGCCAGGACTCAATACTTTCACTGTTGCCTCCTGCTTATCACACGCCATCAATAGCACTGCCTCCAGCGTCTCCTTGGACTGAGTCAGAGTGTGATTTTCCTGATGAAAAAGACTCAAACTGGGAATTCTAGGGCTGCCAGATCCTTTTATGTCCTATGTATTTGACACTTTCTCCCTGCTGCTTTTTCTTCTGTATACAAACACTAGAATTATACTTGAAGATACAGTTGCACTGGAGAATCTATCATTTAAAGCCACTCTGTTCAAAGCATGAGTTTATAGCCCCTTTGGTTAGTTCAGAGTGCTGTTACGACTCCAGGGAATTTAGAATTATTACTCTAGCCACATTTAGGGTCATCTATTCTCAGTTTTTTTCCCCAAAGCTGTGACTAATATCTCTTCTTGATCTCTAAATATAATTTTTGAGCCAGTTCATTTTTTCAGCATTTCGTTGCCCTCAGGGGAATGAGCCCTCAAACGACAGTGCTTCCAAGTAGATTTTTTACTTCCAGATTCTCTAGCCTTTTTGATCAGCTTTTGTTAGACCAACAGGCTAGTTTATCCTGGCCTCAAACCATTTTTTGGTAGCAGGGAAAACGTTTATAGTTTCCCATTTCCTTATGTTAATACTTAGGGTAATATCAAACTGAGCCTCACATTAAATGATTCACTTGAAATATGTATAGAAGTTGTGATTTGCTTTTTTTTTTAAAGGGCTAGTTAAAGTACCACTTTTCTACTTATGCAAATGATAGCTCCTAAATTCATGCACCCTGTGGGAGCTCAATAAAGATTTATTGAATTGAGTTTATGCGTTTATTTATTTTATTTGTGTGGTTTGACAGATTCTAATTTGTTTTGCCAGTGAATACTGTTTTTCAAAAAAAGTAAATTTATTTACATAACCTAGTGAATTGGGGGCATCCTGGTATTTGATTCAATGGAAGCAGATGTTCTGGCCTTTTATATGATTATTCTTGTTCCTGTAGGTGATACAACATATAAGGACATAGAGATCTTATTTCACGGTATTACCTTATTAGCAAAAGAGGGGTGCTGTGTCTCAAAGAGGATGTAGTTTGAACTGTGATAAATTGGGACCTTATTTAACATTACATTAAAAATTATTTTCAACGATTGTCTGAAGCTTAAAAATTTAAAACCAGTGAGACAATATACAAATTAATAGACAATTTGAAACAAACCTTTTTATGTTTATTGGCCAGCACCCCTCAAGGATATTTAGGTTACTCCATCAAGTAAGCCACAAAGACCTGCCAAGGTGGAGGAAGGAGAGGAGATGAATATCAGTTGAGGCCCTGAGATCACCTGTGGTGGTGAGGGCTATATATTCCACTAACCTCCTCCTTCTAAATTTTCCTTCAGCAACAGAGGCTCACAGGAACCATAGAGGAGGTTCTTCCGAGTTTGTATGGAACATTGGTACGTTGATATGTGTAGTGCCCAAGATGAACTGTGGAGACCATGAAACAGTGCCTCTCAGATCTCCTGTGAGTATATTATGGTTCTCCAGAGAAACAGAACCAAAAGGAGATTTATTATAAGGAATTGGCTCACAGAATTAGGGAGGCTGACAAGTCGCAATCTGCAAGGTGAGTGGGCAAGCTGGAGACCCAGGAGAAACAACGGTGTTGTTCCAGTTTATAGGGTGGCCGTCTCAGGACCCAGTAAGAGCTGATATTTCAGTTTGAGTCCAAAGGCAGAGAAAAGCTGATGTCCCAGGCTGAAGGCAGTCAAGCCTTTTCAGGCCTTGAACTGGTGAGGCCCACCCACATCAAGGAGGGCAATCTGCTTTATTCAGTCTACAGAGTTAGATGTTAATTTCCTCCAGAATAATGTTTGACCAAATATCTGGGCACCCTGTAGCCCAGTCAAATTGACATACTGCCATTAGATACTGTACTCGACTGTTAGCCTCACCCTGAGAGTGTCTTAAATTTTGCACCAGTAGGCTCCTTGCTTGCTGTATTAGTTTTCTATCGCTGTTGTAACAAATTGCCACGAACTTAGTGGCTTAAAATAACACAATTTTATTTTATGGTTCTGGAGTTCAGAAGTTTCAAATGGGTTGGCAGGGCTATGTTCCTTCTGGAGGCTCTGGGATAGAATCTGCTGCCTTTTCCAGTTTCTGGAGGCTGCCTGCCTCCCTTTGTTTCATGGGCCAGCATTACTCCAATTTCTATTTATTTCAGTGATCACATCTCTTTCTCAAATTTACCCTTCTGCCTTCTCTTATAAGGGCTCTTACAATTACATTGAGCCCAGGATGCGCTCCCCAACTCAAGATCCTTAATCACAGTTGCAAAGTCCCTTTTGCCTCATAAGATAATATATTCACAGGTTCCTGGGATTAGGATGTGGATTTGTTTGGAGGATCATTATTCTGCCAACCACACATCTAATCATCTCGGTGTCTGCTTTCTGAAGGACCCAGAAGCAGAGTCACGTTAGCTAAAATACCCTCCTATGAACTTTCATAGTACTTTACCCGAACAGCTCTTACATGGCCCTAGTATAATCACTCCTGTGTTTATGTCCAAATAGACTGGACTCCTTTAGAATATTGTTGTATTCACCAGTGTTTAGCAGTGTTTGGCATATTATGGACATTTAATAAATTTAAGGAATTCAACCTTGAATAAAGGTTATGAGAATTCTTAAACAACAACAACAACAACAATTTGAGAGATTTCCATGATAGGAAGTTTTTAACTCTTTGTCATAGTATTGCCATTAAAAGTTTAATGAAGCAAAGGGATTCGAGATTTCTTACTAGTAAATATTTCCTCCTTCACTGCAAGCCATATCAGTGGTTTTCTTTGTACAAACTGCCAGTCAATTGTCGGTCAGCTCTTAAATCCATTTCTCCACCCATCCCCCACATACTTTCACTCTGGTTTCCAGGGAGGCGATCATGGAAAATCAGAGGACAGGAGGGGAGAGAAGAAACATGGTATTTCTCACCTTTGCCCCACTCGTTTCTTGTGGTGGCCCTGGCAGTGTCTGTATCTTCTTTGTCTTCTGGCTTTAGGACTCTGGTAATACCACTTGCTTCTGCTGTCTCTTCTATCTTACGGGTGGTCGCATCTCCTGTTCTTGCTAATCTCTAGATTCCCTCACCGTCCCTTTTGGTTTCTTAACCTTAGTTCCATCACCCACGAAGCCAGTTCCCTGTGTTTCTTCTTGAAAGACCCAGTTATTTGTGTCTTCCCAGTTACACTGACTGATACAAGTACTGACAACTTTGAGGATTACTAGAAATTCTTGGTCTCCAAAAAAAAATTACTGCCTCGATAATACCCGTAATTGAATGATCAGGAATTATGTTTTCCATTAGCCAATCTATTTAAACCCCATAGTCTATGATTTATGGGATAAAATTGAAACTAACAGTAATTCTGTAAATTTTTGCTACTTTAAAGTGTACCAAAGTTCAACAAGATGCAAGTACTGTACTTGATAGGAATGGAACCAACTCTCAGAAGTTTCTGATTTAAATCCTAGGTTGATTTAGCTAGGTAAATTTTATGCAGTTTCTACAATTTTATGCAGCTGAGTTTCATGTTGTTAAAGAGGCCCTTTCATAGTTTTTCAAGTAAGTTAGAAAGTCACTCCAGTGTAGGTGGTGACTCAGGAACTCGTATTAAATCTCTTATTATCTTTATAGTGTAAAAAGTTGTAATATCCAGTGATACTAAAATTAACAGAAGTTTTTTAGACCCAGAGAATTGCATTCCGCTGAATCTAGAAATATAACTAAAGCTGAAGAGTAAATGTATATTCATTACAAAATAGAAACACTGACAAATAGAGAACTTGAAACTGGACAGACAGGGATAATTTAGAGCATGACATGACTTGGGAAACCAGAGGACTATGGTTGGAATGATATTGTTACATAGTGAAAAAAAGGAAAAGCTGGGAATAAAACTTTACTTATGAATATGAACTGAATGTGTATTTCTGGGTTTGTTCCCTGTGGTTCATAAAAAAAAACACTTTTACATCAAAAACTGTTTCTTTTCATTTTAATTAAAACAAAATGGTTCTAACAAGATGAAATTTGGCTGCTGACTTCCATCATACAAAAGGACACATCACCAAACCATTTTGTTAATTGGAGAAATATTCCGACTGTTGGCCTCGCATATCATTCTGAACTGTTTAACAATTGGATAGCACAAATGAGTGAACATTTTCAACATTTTAATTTTGGAGGGGGCCGCATTTTTTGGATTTCATAATCTGGAACTGTTACGTTTAAATGAACTAAACCTGCTGAAACCATCCGAGGATTTGTACGTTTTCCAGAGTAGCTTTCTCGTCGTTTGCTAACCTCTGGAGCAGTGTATGGTCTTGCAGTGTGTTTTAACCGATAATGGTTGTCATCTGAGCTCTTTCCTGAAAGCCTTGCTCTTGATTTTGCTTTTTCAAGATGCTGAAACGAGGTCCCACGTAAATCCTCAGATTTATCCAAACAATCCTAAATAATAAAATAAAAAATCAGGTTGGTGAGTTAGGTTTCTTAAAAGTATATTTTAAATTTATAAGGACTAAAGTTTATAATATCAACAGTTAAAGAATGAGAGCATCAGATGTTTTATAGGCAGTCCCCAAATTCAGACCCTACACCCAATGCCTCTCATTAGAAACTGCTATAGAAACCATGCTTAACAACAACAAAAGAAACCTTATTGTTTGCAAGATCTGTTATTTCAAAAGGGGTGGAAGATATAAAGCTGGAAACTGTAAAAATTCAGGGGAGCTGTCCTCACGGGTCAGACTCCTAGGCAAAGCCAGCTAGCCTATTCTATAATTATTCTCCAAAATACATCGTCCTTAACCCCAAGGGCAAATTATGAACGCTCATATTTTACTTTTTATATTATCCAAACTTTCATTCCTTAGAAGTTAATAAACATCTTTAGAGAGTGCCCGGCATCTAAGGATATGGTTATGATGTTTCTATTGAAATAGTTAAATTTGTGTACATTCTGAGAGTAAGTAAAACATTCAGAAAAATAACTGGAAGGCTATATACCAAAATAATTTTAAAAACATGATGGGCGTATTAGGGTGGTGGGATTATAGGCTTTGTTTTCCTTTTTGTCTTTTTTCATTTAAATAATATGGCTATGTTTTATAATAAAAATATAATAATCTACAAGTGCCCCTAAGAGGGCATGGAGCTAGTAGTCATTCTCAAATTAGTGTAAACTAGTTTCCTCTGCAGTGTGAGCAGCTTGTTCCTTAACATTTCATTGAGATGCCACACCAAAGGAATGGGTTGCTTTCTTTTGCAGAGAAAGTGGGACTGGATTATTAGAATTAGAAGGCTGCAAGAGGTTAAGCAGGACTGAGAAGAATTAGATGGCAATAAAGAGATTTACATAAAAGGAGGTAAGAAGAGTCAAAAAGCAAATTCGACCTACTTTACATTTTTGCCTGGCTTTGCAGAGGGCAAGGAAACATTCTTTTTCTTCCCTCACAGAGATGAAGCAATTAGGTAAGCCACATCATTAGGGGAATTTCTACTACACTTGTAATATATATTTTGCTTCGCAGTTGATATAACTGATTGCTAGAGTGCCAGTGGGAGTACATGGAGACCCCTACTACTAGTTATGTTTCTGGATGCTCCTACAACTCAGTTTCTTCTGTTTTGGTTCCTTTGGGAGATTCCTGGAGAATTAGATGAGCAAGTCTACCTGATAATCTGAAAAAGTCTCTCTAACCCTGCAATTTTCTGTTGTCAGTGTCAGTGGAGAGAAAAGTTTAGGTACCACTGGTTTAACAGAGGGAAATAAAGATGACTCTCTCTCCATTGCCCATTCTCAGGATAAGGGTTCTAAGACCCTATATGATCTCATACAACGTAAACACTGTTTCTCATTTTGTTTGAAAAAGTGATATGAAAGAACTTCAGAAAGTCCTTCCTTCCCCAAAAACTATGAACCCATCTTCTACTTCCTATTCATTGTGCGCACATTCACTCACTCAATACGAAATTACTGAATTTAGATCCAAAGTTGAGAGTATAAGCTATGTTAATATTTACCCAGCTACTAATTTGCTTTACTATTTGCTAAAGCTAAATATTTGCTTTATTATGGAAAAACAATTCAAAGCAACTATTCTGAAATTAGATCTATTTTATCATTCAAAGGTGGAATTACGCACATCAAATTATCAATACGTCATTTTAGAATATGAGTTTTCCCAATTGTAGGTCATGCCTATTTATATATACTAACAAATAAAAGCAATGGTCCAGAAAATTAAGTCTCTTCCATTCCTAGATTCTAACTTTCTTTAGAATGGTTTGTATAAAGTCTAGCAGCAGATTTACCTTCTTGTTTCATGTCATTAAAAATAGATTTGAATTCCCAAATTTGTCAGCACATGATATAGCAGTGGAGTGGTGGTAAAAGAAGAACAGAAGTTAAATTAAAATTTTACAATTGAACCCCTATGTTCCCTGCAGCACTATTTACAATAGTCAAGATATGGCAACCTAAGTGCCTATCAATAGACAACTGAATACTGAATAAAGAAGTCGTGGTACATATATATGCAATGAACTATTATTACTCAGCCATAAAAAAAAAAAAATGAAATCTTATCATTTGCAATGACATGGATGGACCTAGAGGGTATTATGCTAAGTGAAATAAGTCAGAGAAAGCCAAATACCATATGACTTCACTTATATGTGGAATCCAAACAAAATAAACAAAATGAAAACGCATTTACAGATAGAGAACAAAATGGGGATTGCTAGGTGGAAGGAGGGTTGGGTGAAAATGGTGAAGGGATTAAGAAGTACAAATTTGTAGTTAAAAAATAGTCATAGGGATGTGAAGTACAGCATAGGGAATACGGTCAATGATATTGTAATAATTATGTATGGTACCAGGTTGCTACTAGACTTATCAGAGGGTATCACTTTGTAAATTACATAAATGTCTAAACACTATGCTGTACACCTGAAACTAATATAAATATTGAATGTCAACTCTAATTGAAAAATAAAAATTAAAAAATGTAAAAAAAATAAAATTTTGCAATTCATAATCCAATAGATTGTACATTTTGCATACCCTCATGCTTAGCAGAATAACTGGCATATAATATCTTTTTTTACTGAAACAAAGATAATTGAGTGACCTGAAGAGAAACTACATATTTATACTTAAATCTGCATGAAAAGAAAAATCCCAGCTATGTTTCCATAGTATACAGCCACTGCCAATAGTTGGTTGTCCAGGTTGTGTTTGTACAACAGCCCCTGGCTGAGGGGTGAGTAGGGGCTAAAATCCTACCAGTTTTTGAGACAAGGCTGTGTGCCCTGACTCCCGGCTGGGTCAGCCTGCAAAATCTTCCCAGAGAAAAGGATGCCTTTTTCTAATTTATACTCCAGAGGGGATGCCCTTTACCTATTTTAAACAAAGGTACTAAGTGGGTTAACAGCCCCCTGATTTTGTGATTGCATTTTGAATCAGGTAAAGTGATATCTGAATGTCAGAAGAATTTTTTAAATTTGGAGGCCTGTACATCTTGGAGCAATGAAGGTTACACACACTCTTGCATGCAGACATAAATACTCTAAAGTAGATTATTTACAGAACTTTGCAAAATACAGAGGTAGAAGACTTAGAAAAACATTATTACATGTACAGTTCTTCTTGCAGTCCAATGAAGCAATGTCCTTGGAACAGATTTCTTTAGAATCCTTGTGGTGGGTGGTGCAGTTGGTAGTATCTTAACTATCTTGTTAAATGACTTTTTTTGTTTGCTGACATGGTTTCTTTCTTTTTGGACCTTGGGCTTTAGATATTCTTTCTTTAATACTTCTGGGAAGAGGAATGGTTTTGATTTTTTCTGAGCTTCCACAACTTTAAACAATTGTGATGCAAGGACCGTGGCACATTTTTCATTGTAAATTTCACTTGGTTTTATATAAAGAGCTTGTATTTCTTTTTCATAATGCGAAAATGTTATTAAATGTTTTTTATTGTTATTATTATATCCTTTCATTCTCTGACAATACCGGTCTAATTTTGAGTTTTCACCAGCCTCTGAATTGAAATGAGTTAAACTGTTATTCTGCCTGGAAGAAAAAGTGAATTTATTTACGTATTCTTCATCTTCATTTGGCATTTTGCAAAAAGGAATTCTTGGATGTGGTGAAAGCACTTCAGGTTTTTCCTGTACCATCAATTTATAGATGTTATGCTTTTTTTCAAGGGGCATCATTTTTAGTGTCCTTTCAAAGCAGACATTTGATTGAGTTATTTTTGATTTACCACTTAAATTATGTGGGTCCTGAATCTCTGTTTTAAAATCAAAATTTTCTGCTTGAGGAAGCTGCATGAAACCATGTTCTTTCTTTCCTTTCTTAAACACTATATCTGTAAGTCTTTCTGATGACTTCTTTAATGGAATTGCCTGGGTATTTTTGTTGGAAGAAGTTTGTACTTTAATTAAAGTCAGAGTTTTAGCTCCTTCTTTAAGATGATATTTTTTCTGTTCTCTAATTATTGATGGATTTTCTTGAATATTTTGTAAGAAAAAATATTCTTTTTCTTCCTTTCTGGTCAGTTCTGTTTCTACAAGGCTTTTCTCAGGAACTTTTGGTAAAGTGGTTTTATGAACAATTTTTGAATATTTATTTTGCTTTTCTGAATGCTCATCCATAAACGGATTTTCATCTCTAAAAGATAAATCTGGCTTTATATATTTTAATGGTGTAGAACTAGAAATATTCAAATTTATATGGTGGCTGATTCCCTCTAATTGCTTTTCAGTGATTAGTCCTGATTGTGAAAGTTTTTCTGTAAAAAGTCTCTGAAGGTATTTGCTTAAATCACCTTTTAGATCTAATAGTTCATTTTCTGATAAAGCTGTGAGATAGCTTTGCAGAAATTTATTTAAAGGGTACTTCATGTTTACTTCAAGCCTTCTACCAAAACTCCCCCTTGAAATACTTTGTCCTAACTCTTGAAAAGATACTGAAGCACTTTCAGTTCTTAGAGAAGATGTGTTTGAGTGTATAGGTTCAGATTCTGTCTCTTTAGAAAAACTGCTTTCTGAAAGGTTTTTTAGGAAATAGTTTTGGAGAATTTCATTTAAAAAAGATCTTAGCTTTATTTCCAAATGTTTATCTATGAAATGATGATTAAAGTTATTTACAAAAGACATGGTTTCTTTTACAGTTTCTGAATATTTCTCCAGAAAAACATTTTGCCCTTTTGGTTCTGCTTCCTCATTCATCAAATACAGATTTTGATAGATTTTTGTTAAGTCCTCTCTGGTGACAAGTCCTGATTCTGAAAGTCTTTCTACAAGGTAATGCTGGATGTGTTTACTTAATTCAGATTTAAAATTTTCTATTTCTGACTCTGAGAGTTCTTCTAGAAATATACGCAGCTTTGGACTCAAACTAGGTTTTCCCCTTAATTTATCCGCTTTATCAAAATTCTCTTTGGTTTCTTCAGGGTCTTTTGTATTATTTGGAAAAGGATGTTGAATCAGTCTTTCTAATTCTTTTTCTGGTTGTCCCCTTTCAGCCAGATTATATTTAAAAAAAACGTTAAATATGTTTTTCAAAAAAGATTTTAACATTATTATATCTGACTCATTATATTTATCCATTAATAAGTTACTTAAATTTTCTAAGGTAGGACTTATATCATTTTCTTCTCTATCCAGCCTCTGACCATTACTTGGCAAATCTGTGTTTTTATCTGGTGTTGACTGAGACTTTGAATTTTCTGGGGATATATTTTGGCCATTGTCTATAAATTCAACTCTGTTAAAAAAAGAAGTGGTTTCTTTGGGAATGGTAGGTATTATCTGCTTTGAAAGAGGATCTGTTTTGCTTTTGATTTCTAAATAATCCTCTGTGGAGTCCTTTGGCTTTTCTTCAGCAAAGGCTGTCTCTGTATGCAGCAAGGAACTCTTCTGGTGTTCTTTATTTAATTCTATCACTTTGATTATCCCAGATTCTAAAAGAGTATCTACAGGAAATGCTTCTATTATTTGGCTTATAACAGATTTGTCCTCTGGCAATTCTATTTCACCATCGTTTTCTCCACTGTGAACTAGAATATCTGAAGATAAACTCTCCCAAGCTGCGGGATATTGATCCTGCGAGTTCATCTGTGTCTCCCTCGATTCTTCCACTCCTATCTTCAGCTTGGAGAACGCTGGCACAGTGAATATTTGTTTTATAACAAAATCACGTAATTTGGAGCTAGAAACTTCACTTTCTAAATGTTTCTTTTTGAAACTACTTTTTTTTTTAATTGAAAAAGCTATCTCACTAGCCTCTAAGTATTTTTTGGAGACAAGTTCCCTTTCTGCTTCTGGAGAATTTCCTGATCCACTTTCTGAAAGTGAATCTACAGAAATATCTTTGATTACTGGACTTATAAAAGACTCTGAATTTAAAATGTCTCCTTTTGAAAGCCAGTTATTTAAACCTTGGACTTTGTCAGACATGTCGTCTTCCAAATTACTTAATGGGTTATCACGAACACTTAGAAGCGGAGAACTATGACTTTTCTTTCTTGCTTCAGTGTCCACAGAAACTTCTGTTTGAGAAAATAATTTATCTGAAAGGTCTTGCAGATTTTTACTTAAAATTGACTTGAGTACCATTGATTGTTTTAAGTTTTCTATGTGGGAAGTAAAACTTAATGATTTTGAGAGGCGACATGCATGTACATTTACATTTTCAGTCAGTGATGATACTCCTTCAAAGTTTGGCAAAGATACATTTGGTAGTCTTTCCTTTAACTTATCCTTAGTACTTAAAGTCTTTATTGTGATGATAGCAGGATCATGGATTAACTTTTTCTTAGTGTCTACAGTCTTCATTGTGGCACTATCAAAACCATGCGGCCAGATTTCCTTAATAGGGCTTGTGCTTTTTGAGTGTGTTGGGTGAGGAGGGTCTTGGTCTTCAAGCTCTACAATGTCTGCACTTAAAATGTCTCTACATTTGCACATATCTTGGTCCTTCCTTTTTCCAACTGACATTTTGTTGTTTAAATTCCTTAGAAAAGGATCAAAACCATCCTTGATGTTGGAGTTCAAGAACTGTAATATTAAAAAAAAAAAAAAGATAAGAAATTTTGTAACATTTATCTTGCATTTATAGTAAATTTTCTAGCTAATTTTCTTTGAGCAATCTATGAATTTATCTATTCATCCTCCTAACTTCTACAAAGAAAACTAACTTTAATTATTTTTAAAATATTTGAAATTGGAATATTAATAAGAATTTTAGTGCAAAATTTTCAAATTCCTAACTCTGGTACTATTTTGTGTCCAAAAGCTTTTTGCTACCTAGAATACTTACAAATACTTAAAAGGCACTCATTAACAGTTTTCAAAGAATTCAATTTCCAGTGTTAGCTACATTTGCTTAGACAATAGCTAACATCAAGATCTAAGTCCTATCCATATAAATATTTACCATTTTAGTATCAATGCAGGACATTTTTTAAAATGTCAAGCAAGTAGCAGATATCCCATAAAAACTATCATAAATCTTGTTTAAAAGCTGACTTGGGGGCATATATTATCTGCATTTAAGTCTGAGAGTTTCAACAGTAATGATAGGCTCCACTCAGCCCTTAGCAGTAGAATCTTGCTTTTTGATGAATACTATATATGCCTCAGAAATGGTTCAGAGACAGTAGTACAAAATATTTTGGATCACAGTGAAATTTCAGTGTTACTATCCCTAGGCAGTTTTGTAGCTCTGAGATCAAGCTATTTTATCACTGAAATAGCCTTCCAAAATGAACCCTCTTACACAAACCCTTTGTTCATACAACTTCTACATTTCTCAGTTGAAAAAGCAAAATGTTAAATAATCAGCCTAGAATGTGTTTTAGTTACATCAACTTAGTGGTTCAAGCTTCATTTTAATGCATACAATTTATTATAACCGGTTTTCAAAAGATAGTTGATACTGAGGTGACAGTTTAAGAATCCTCTCAGGTTTTTGAGAAGTAAAGATTCCTAGGCTCTATTTCCAGATTGAGATTCATTAGGTCAGAGATGGGACCTAGGAATATGTATTTTTTAAAAGATGGCCAGGTGTTTCTAATGAGTAATCATGTTTGGAACCACTGAATTACATAATATATTAGAGAAACCTAGTATTTAAGTATAATAGATACTGAGATAGGATAAATCAGGACTCACCTGATATTTTGGTTGGAAATCTATATATTCTGATCTTAAAGATGGTACGATGTGTTCTTTTTCTGAAAAAGCCACCTTATAAAAAGAGAAGTTTTAATTTTAGACTGCTTAGAATACAAGCATATCTCCCAAGATAACTTAATCCTTCAATAGTTATTAAAGATACAAAAAATTTTTAAACCTAAATAAGTATTTTTCTCTTAACTACTGTACTTTACTCTGCCAATTATTAAATAAATCTGTATACACACATATGTAATCTTAGCTTCCTTGATATTATAATATTCATTCTCTTGTATCTGTAAAATCATATAAGTACTGCACACTAACCGACTGCTCCACTGGAGCTCCGAATTTGTAAAATCAAAACAATGCACAGCAACTTCAAGCAGAAACAAAAGTAGAAAATAAAATTGTCAGAACATAATCTAATTTTAAAAGGTTGTGAAATGCTTTAGATAATAATTGGCATTTGATATTACACTGAAACAGCAGTTTCAATGATTCTCGGCCTGTAATTGTTAAATGAATACTTAACACTGTAGCCTAAAAGAAGCACTTGGTGCTAAGTCAAGGTGTATAGGAACAATTATAGAATCACAGAACCATCAAATTTTTAGAGATGGAGAGTACTTTAGAGATAATCCAGTCCTACTCCTTGTTTTACACAAGAATCTGAAGTTGAAGTCAATTACCCCAAATTACGCAGATGATTAAATGTAGCCTAAATCCTAGGTGTCCTGAATTTTCATTTGATGCTCCTCACACCACACAATGAAGACTGCAGTGAGGAAGACTGGACCTTTGGAAGCATCATAATGTGCATCCACACTGCCAGCTCATCTGGAGAGAACTTGACACCATCTCTTTGTAGAACACTTTGTAGCTGGATCCCGTGGGTCCTTCTTCATCACCGTTCTCCGTGCATACGGAGAATACATACACTGCTGGCACAAACCACTTTCCTATGCATCATCTCCTTTAGTTCCTAGGGGGTTCCTTATATATCAAGCTAGTTGAAGTAAAAGTTCAATGAATGATGTTTTCATGAGAAATACTTTTTTAAAAATTGTCTTTTTTTACTGAGGTAACATTGGTTTATAACATTATAAGTTTTAGGTGTACAACATTATAATTTCACATCTGTACATACGTATTGTGTGCTCACCCCCAAAAGTCTAGTTTCCCCCTATCAGTAATATTAAGTAGTTAATACTGTTTAATATTAATAAACACTTAAAATAACTTTATAGGTCATGTTATTAACCGCTTAGTATTAATGAACACTTAAAGTTATAAAGTTATTTTAAGTGTTTATTAATATTAAGTGGTTAACGACATGATTTTATTCTTTTTTTAATTTTTTAATTTTTAATTACGTTTATTGGGGTAACATTGGTTAATACAATTATATAATTATACAATTATATAATTTTCAGGTGTACAATTATATAATTTTCAGGTGTACAAACCTGAAGGTTAAACAAACCAATACAGGAGCTTCAAAATGGTAAACTGAGCATGTGGATTTAGGTTCAAGGTTCTGGTAAATGAACATAAAATAATATCTTTTTAAAAATCCCATGGCAACACTGGAAATCAATAAGGGGAGACACCAGGATCCAGAAAGTTGAGAAATTCAGAAAATATGAAAGCAGGTAAGACTGACTTAATGGAACGCCCATCAAGAAAATCAGAGCCTTAAACAACAGAAAACAGGTGGACCTGAGAAGCAATAAATTTAAGGCCAGCATATACAAAGACAATCAGATGACACTTTGTAGCTGCATCACTTGGGCCCTTCTTCATCTATTCTCTTTCTCAGTACACATAGAGCATACACTGCTGGCAGCATTGTCCTTCCCCAATCACCCACCCAACGTTAAAAAACAAACAAACAAAAAAAAACTCTGCTCTCTAAAAAAGATACGCCATTTGTCTAGGTGGATATCCTATATGAATTCTGAGTCTTGACAGAGAAGCAGAGTAGAACTTTCTGTCACTCACATTTCTACAGCAGAGGGATAAAAAGAAAGGAAAGGAAGTTCCATTTAGGAGAGAAACACGTTGGTTCCTAGGAAATGCTGGAGGATGCCCAGCCATTCTGCTTGCCTGCTTCCATCTCCACACACCTCTCAGGGAAGCCTGCTTGTCACACAGAGCATACCCATACAACCAACATATTCATTCCTTCATTCACAAAGATAAAATGAGCCGACGAAGTTCGCCAGATATGTGAGGAAAATTAATACATGTAAGTGAAGAATCAATAAGATCAGACAGAACTAACTCCAGTACACAGAGATATTTCTGAGGACTGTGGGCGGGAGGAGGGTGACCCTTGGAAAAGACCCTCAGAGACACTCAAAAGGGGATTACCTCCACTTGGCTGTATAATAGGCATCTTGAATTTAATGTATACAAAATAGAATTATAGATTACCACTTTGCACCCCTCCTCCCATAAAAACCCACAAATATTGGCCTTTCTCTATTTTTCCTCATTTCAGTTAATGATGCTATTAAATACTAAATTGTTAGGCCAGAAACCTGAGTGTCACCCTTTATTTCTCTCTTCCTTCTGCTTTTTTATATCAAATCCAGCATTATGTCCTATGGCTGCTGCCTTCAAAATATCTCAAGTATCCAATCACATATCACCATCAACTCCACTACCAACATAGTACAAGCCACCATCATCTCTTCCCCAAATAGTCTCCTAACTAGTTTCTTATGCTCTGTGACAGAGACTGATAGTTGCCTTCCTAAAATACCTATTATGTCAAAAATCTCAAATTTTTAGAGGACAAAAAAGTCCCCTATTTAAAAAGCTACACGTTCCAGCCTCCTTTGAAGACAGCAGTGGCCATGTGAAAGGTTCTGGCCAACTACATTACATATAATTGCAAATTGTTAGGAAAGTTTCTGAGAGTGTATCTTATAATAGAGGCAGACTCAGCTGACAGGTCGCTGACTGATCCTTGTCTGTTTCCTTCTTCCTACCTGAAATAGACTGTGATGCCTGGAAATAGAGTCCATTTTACGTTACCCTACAGTAACATGCACATGATGAGGACAGCTGTCCGAAAAGAAAGGGAAACTAGGTTCCTGATGACATCAGGAAACCACTGTACCATTATTTAAGGAACTAAGTTTTTAGTTACTCATAACTAAACATACATCTAAACTGATCCAACAACTTCACATACACCGAGTCTATTCTTCCATAATAGAATGAAGCTAGAAATCGATAATAGAAGAAAAACCTAGAAATCACAAATATGTAGAAATTTAAACATCCCGAACCAATGGATCAAAGACTAACAAGAGAAATTAGAAAATACCTTGAGATAAATGAAAGTGAAAGCACAATATACCAAAACTTATGGGATACAGTAAGATCAGTGCCAAGAGAAAAATTTATAGCTATAAACATTTACATTAAAATAAGAGAAAGATCTCAAATCAACAACCTAACTTTACACCTTACAGAACTAGAATGAGAAAAGCAAACTAAACAAAGCTAGAAGGAAGGAAATAGTAAAGACTAGAGTGGAGATAAGTAAAATGGAAATTGAAAGGCAATAGAGAAAAGCAATGAAACCAAAAAAGTTGATTCTTCAAAAAGATCAACAAAACTAACAAATAAAAAAAGACTCAATCTTACTAAAATCAGAAATGAAAATGGGATAGTATGATCAGTTTTACAGAAATATAAAGGATTATGAGAGTACTATGAGCATTTGTAGCCAATAAATTGGAAAACTTAGATAAAATGGACAAATCCCTTAAAAGAGCCAAACTGCTAGAACTGACTCAAGAAGAAACAATCTGAATAGATTTGTAATAACTGAAAAGTTGAATCTGTTTACAAAAAAACTAACTTCTCTGGACATTAATATAGTCTATCATATATCTCTTCCCAGAATCTCTTAACCCAAGTATCTGTGGTTTTATAGTATCCTTGTAGTGTTTATGACCAGTGCCCACTGCTTTTCCCACCTGTATTCCAAGTTACATGAGACAGAGATGAACCAGTCAGTCCTTCAAGTATCCACAAGCCAGGTTCAAACACACACAGTAAGCAGGGTCTGCTGTGTTCTCTCAACTTCAGTGAAGAAAGAGAACTGGGAACTGAGATGTGACTGCTCAAGACTAAGTGATGCCATCCTGGGAGGGGACAGAGCAAGAGTGGATAAAAATGCCACAAATTCCTACCATTCTGAAGATGGCTTTTTCTTGATTGGATATTTTGCTGGTTGCCGTAGACCTTTGTTTCCCAAGCTCCTATGAAGTTGGTTCTGACAGCTTCTGGTTGTTTTTTCATTCAGGGAAACAAGAACTTGGAGCTTCTTACTTAGTTGACCATTGTGTGGATATCACTCCCCTTTAACATTTCTTGAGGTGAATTCTCTCGGTTTTTGTTGAAAAAATATTATTTTACCTTCTATTTTGAAAGATGTCATCACTGGTTAAAGAATTCTAGGTTGATTTTTTTTCCTTTCATTACTTTAAAGATGTTCCATAGCAATCTGCCTTGTGTGATCTCTAACAAGAAGTCTTCTGCTATATTTGTTTCTCTAATAAATGTGGCTCGCCCTCCCTATTTCCTCACAAGTGTCTTAAGGTTTTCAGCAATGTGATTATGATATGTCTTAGCATGGTTTTCTTAAGTTTTATTCTCCTTGGGATTCATTGAGCTTCTTGAATCTATGGGTTTATAGTTTTTATCAAAATGAAAAAAATTTTGGCCATTATTTCTTCAAATACATTTTTCAGTTTTCCCTCCCTATGAGTCTCCAATTACATATATGTTATCCCGCTTGGTATTTTCACATACGTTATAGATGCTCTGTTTATTTATTTTTTAACCTTTTTTCTCCATGTGCTTTATTTTGTATAGTTTCTAATCCTGTCTTCTGGTTCATGGATCATTTATTCTGCAGCATCTAATCTGCTGTTAATCCCATAAAGGTCATGATCCTTTTTAGATGTTTCATTTTTCATCTCTAAAAATTCCATTCGATCTATTTTTACCATTCATTTCTCTAATTATGCTTATGTTTACTCTACCTTTTTGAACATCTGAATTATATTTATAGCACCATTTAACACCATTTTCTTTTTTTAATTATGTTCATTGGGGTAACAGTTAATACAATTATGTAATTTTCAGGGGTACATTATCATTTGACATCTGTATATTCTATTGTGTTTACCACCCACAGTCCAGTTTCCTTCAGCCACCATATATTTGATCCCTTTTACCCACTTCTTCCTCCCCCTCCCCCCCTATATTTGACTCTCCTTTACCCCATCTAACCTCCTCCTCCTCCCCACCCCACTAGTAACCACTACTCTATAGTCCTCTGGTAACCACTAGTCTATAGTCCATGTCCATGAGTCTCTGTTTGTTTGTCCTGTTCATTTGTTGCTTTTAGATTTATATCCCACATGTAAGTGATATCATGTGATTTTCAACTTTTTCTGTCTGGCTTATTTCACTTAGCATGATTATCTTGAGGTCCATCCATGTTGTCGCAAATGGCAGTATTTCATCTCTTCTTATGGTTGAGTAATATTTAATTGTATATATGTATCACAACTTCTTTAGCCAATCATCTATCATAGGACACTTCAGTTGCTTCCATGTCCTGGCCACTGTGAATAATGCTGCTATGAACATCGGTGTTAACACCATTTTTCAACATCATTTTTTTTAACACCATTTTCTGTTAGTTCCATCTCCTCTGTTATTTCCAGGTCTATTTCTATTGACTGACTTTTCCCTGCATTATGGGTCATATCTTCTTGCTTTTTTGAATGCCTGTAATTTTTTATTTGATGTTGAGAATTGTGAATTTTACAATTTTTGGTTGCTAGATTTTGTTTTCTTCTTTACTATAGTGTTTGATTTTATTTTGATAAACATTTAAGTTACTTGATATTTGTTAAATTCTTTTAAAGCTTGCATTTAAGGCTTTATTGCGGGGAGTGGGGGCATTGTCTAGAGAAGCCTTTAGTGTAGGGCTCACAGCCTGTCTACTAAGGTGATGGCTTTCTACTTGCTGTCACATGCGTTGAGTCTTTCCAGTCTGGCATATGGGGAATGATTTATTTCTGGCTATGTGAGTTCTTCAAATTTTCTACCTAATCCTTTCCAGTGGTTCTTTCTCTTGCCTTCAGTAGTTCACTGCTCAAATCAGTACTCAGCCAAAGATTTAAAGAATCTTGCTCTATAATTCCTTCTTCTTTGGTATTCTACTGCACAAATTCTGCCTCTGCCCACTAAACTCCAATCTCTGTTTCCTCACCTCAGTGAGACCTCAAAGCTCCATTTTAGTTTCCCCTCTTGGTGCTGCTGCCGTCAGGCAGTAAATTGGTGCAATTGTAAGGCTCACATTGTCCCCTTCTCTAAGAAATCATAGTGTCATGCTGCCTTCTTTCCAATTTCTGAAAAACAGTTTTCCATATATTTTTTTCTGTTTTTCTTATTGTTTAAGGTATAAAGGTAAATCAGGTCCCTGTAATTCCATTTTGGCTAGATGAGGAAGTGTGACATTTACTTTTCATGATCTATCATATACATTATTTGGCAGAGCAGTCAATAATATTTAAATTATAATAATCTATAAATGAATTTTCTTGAATTTAAAATAGACTCAGTCTATAAACAAAGCATGGAAGATTTAACTACAGCAACATAACAAATGTAAGTCTTAGAAACCTTGACAAAGAAGTTACAAAATGTGAATAAAAGAGTTAGTAGATGGAGGACATAGGAAAATGAAACCTTTTAAAAAAATCTTTTTCATCAATCATTGTACGAAATTGGTAGACAATGTCCATCGGTTTACACACCAAGAAATATTTTAAATATATTTCTCAAAGCATTACATACAACCATTAGAAAAATAAAAAGTAATGTCTAATAAGACTGAGAAGAAAAGTTGTAGAAGGTAGGTTTGAAATATTATAAATACTCTAAATCACTCATTTTTCAGTGTGTGATATCAACACATTTTGCCTGAGGTTGATAAGATGGTAAATTAAATAGGAATTTCAACTACCTAATTTAAAACTATAATGAAACTTACTGGAAGAACTATAAAGCAAACTGTTAAAAGTAATTGTCTTGGGAAGCAAGACTGGTAGTGTGGTTAAGGGCAGGGAAGGATAACTTTTACTTTTCATTTTACACCTTTCTGTGCAGATTGAATTTTGTAGGGCTATGTAGGTATAGCTTTAATTTTAAAAAGGGTTTTAAAATGTAAAAAAATAATAAAAGATATTCTTAATAGGGCATTGATTAAATAATTGTTGTGCAGGCTTCCAATGGGAAATAGTAGAATTTAGTGGTTTGCAGCACTGACTCCAGAGCCAGTCTGCCGATGTTCAAAACCCAGATTTACCACTCGATGGTTAAGTGTCCTTAAATGAATCAATTAGCCCCTCTATCCTTAATTTTCACACATATTAAATAAATATAGCTACCTCGCAGGATTGTTGTGAGGGTTTAATGAGTTAATGTATTAAGGCACTAATAAAGTAGCTTGCAATAAAATTACTGGCTATATTAATACAATAAAAACACTTTAGCCATTTAAAGTAATGAAGTAGTGTATGAACAATGTGATATTAAGTGAAAAATTAAGATGCAGAACAATAGGGCTAGTTGATCATAATAAGCAGTCTGGGAAAATGTTGGTGGCATACAGGGAAGTCTTTCTGCAAAACTGACTGAAATGGAATGAGAAAATTTAAATAGACAATTTTTAAAATTATTTAAATAATTAAAATACATGACTACGTATCTGTCACAATCCATTGAACTGTATTTCACAAAGAGTAAACATTAATCTATGCAAACTAAAATCAAAACAATAAAACACAGGATGTTGGGGACTGAGAAATAACACAGTGACAAATGGATTTAACTGTATTACAAATGTAAGATATAACTACACTGAAGGAGGCAGGAGAAAAAAGAAACTGGCCTTGGTAACTTTGAATGTTTTGACTGGAAATTGTAAGGCTAAAGATAAAATGGACTGTACATAAACACTACACATACTCTAGTAGGTAAATCTGTTCTTTATGGATATAGTACAAGTTAGTAATTCTGAAACTGCTTTGCATGTATATAGGGGTTGATTAAATAAGAAAATGGATAATGAATGACGAGAGCCAGATTTCTCACTGTTGGAAAGAGAAGTTACGTTACAGACAAACAAGAAAGGAAGGCTAGATACTGGAATCGAGGCTATGATACTGGAATCGAGTCAGAAACATTAGTTTAAACTTATGTTCAGCTAAATATATACAGAAATGACAAGATGAGGGTTATATGGAAATATAAGTAGAATCATACATATCTGTCCTTTCGTGACGGGCTTATTTCGCTTAGAACAATGTCTTTGAAGTTTATTCATGTTGTAGCATGTGGCATGATTTCCTTCTTTTAAAAGACTACATAATATTATTCTATTGTTTGTATATACCACATTTTCTTTATCCATTCACCTGTTAATGGACATTTGGACTGCTTTCACCTCTTGGCTATTGTGAATAATGCTGCAATGAACATGGGTGTGCAAATATCTCTTTGAGATCCTGTTTTGAATTATTTGGATGTATACGCAGAAATGGGGTTGCTGGATCATATGGTAACTCTACTTTTAATTTTTTATGGAACCTCCATACTGTTTTCCATAGCAGCTGCACAATTTTACCTCCCATCAACAGGGCACAAGAGTTTCAGTTTCTCCACATCCTTGCCAACACTTGTCTTTTGTTTTTTGGGTAACAGCCATCCCAACCAGTATGAGATATCTCATTGTGGTTTTGATTTGTATTTCTCTGATAATTTGTGACAGCGAGTATCATTTCATATACTTGTTGGCTATGTGTATATTTTCTTTGGAGAATTATCTATTCAAGTCTTTAGCCCCTTTTAAAATTGGGTTATTTGTTTTTATGTTGTTGAGTTAAAGAAGTTCCTTATACATTCTGGATATTTACTCTTTATCAGATATATGATTTACAAATATTTTCTCCACTGTGTAGGTTGCCTTTTTACTCTGTTGATTGTCTTCTTTGATACACAAACATTTTTAAGTTTGATGTCGTCTCATTTGCTATTTTTACAATTGGTTTTAAAGGTTCTAAAATGTAGACCACTCAAGCCACACCTGAATAAGGGCTTTGCTAATTTTTTCCTGAAAAGGGGTAAGATATTAATGCCAAAATTATGCTCAATTTGTTCTTAGAGTGGACATTCCATATAATGTTGACTTCATATAGTAAATCCTATCATTTAAAAATTTATTTATTTTACACATTTAGAATTTTTTCTCATTCTCTTAATTTTATTTTAAAGGTATGCCTTAATTTTTTCTATGAATTTGTCATTAATTAATTAAAACATAAGGAGCAAATACTATAAACCAGGTACTCTTCTAAGTACTAGGTCCCAGTTGCTCCCTTCTTCCTTCATTTCTTGGCTCAAGGATGAGGTGACATTTAAATATAATCAGCCTTAAAATATAATGTACCTATTTAACTTTAAAGACAATACATTTTATGGTGTTTGCTTTAGAAATAAAATACTTCATTAAAAAAAGAAATAAATGTATTGGCTCATATAACTAGAAGATCTAGTTCCAGAGACTCGATGTGACCAAGCCACTATCTTTTCATCTCTTTGTTCCCTTTTCTGTTGGCTTTCTTAGGCATTTTCTCTCGGTAGAAAAATGACCACTGCTAGCTCTTGATATAAAGAACTAAAGACTTCTTTACTTAATAGTCTTTTATCAAATTATATGGTCATCCTTGTAGCCACAGAGGCAGAGTGTCAGATTTTCCAGCTATATATACCAAGGATTGGAGTTGGGGCAGGGATGATATCCTCAAGAAGGGTACTGACAGACAGAAATGTTAACTATAAAGACAATTAATAAATAGTGTTGAGACAACTGTCTATCCATTTTGGTAAAAGTAGATTCTTACCTGATACAAGAAATAATAAAGTACAAATGGATTAAATATAAACAAAAAGCATATACTCAAAAAACATCGAGGAGAATACTGACACAATCTTGCTGAGAGGAAAGACCTCCTAAACAAGATACACTAAGATTTGCAAAAGAAAAGGTATCAGATTTAACAACATAAAAATTTTAAATTTCTGTAAGGACAACCAAAAAGTAAAAAAATCATAGATAAAAAACATCATAGATAACAAAGTATTGTTATTCAAAATATGTAAAACAGTCTCATAAACAGATACAACCCAATTTGTAAATATGGGAAGAAATTGTAAAAGTCAAATAACAGAAATACAAATGGATAATAAACATGTAAATATTCACTCTCATTAATAATCAGGAAAATACAAATTAAAATATCAAGCTATCATTTTTATCCTTCAAATTAAAAACTAAAATAATCAGAGTTAAATGACTATGAAAGTGGAAGAATCTGGACTTGAATCTAGATATTTCTGCCTGTAAAATCCAAGCTCTTTTTACTATTTCATACTAGTTCTCTTACCATCACCAAATACTGCCTTTCATCGCTGGGTAAAGTTAAATCCTCATCCATCCCCACCTTTCTTGCCACCTGACCTTTGGGAGAATGTTTTAGCATCCTGTCATTGTCAGGGTTTAAATAGAAACTAATTAAGCCATATCTGAAATGTCTTAATTTATGAAGGGCTCTAAAAATGTGAAGGAACTATTGAAAGACTGTCACCTGACTCAGCTATGAGTTCAAAGACATGTTAGTCCTTTCCAATTTAGATTAGCACTCTAGCAGTTTGTCTCAAAATACTGCATTTCTTTATCACACTGTCTACCTTGGTTCACAAAACAACTCTTCTTTTAACTTAAAACAACTTCATAGTTTAATTACCATAGAATTCTGAGGATTCTGCAACTTGTTTGTGAAGCAGTTAGCTTAGACTTTCAAGAATTTGTTCTAGAACTCTGACATGTCTTCAGTTTATAAGCCTGTTGCCCTAGGTGATGGATTCTTTGAACCTTCTAAGTCTGTTAATTCTGTATAACCTATGTCCTATTGGTTACCTACTGATTTATCTTGTTTAATTTAATTTAGTTTTAGCTGTCATATCCTGGTCTGACTACCACCTTTAAGAAAAATATTTAAGGTAAGTTTTCTTTTTATTTTTTAATAACAGAACTGTTTTGAAATAATTGTAGGTTCTCATGCAGTTGTAAGAAATAACACAGAGCCCATATACCCTTTATCCAGTTTCCCTCAATAGTAACATCTTATGAAAACAGTAAAATATGATAACTAGGATATCGTTTTATACAGTCATTTCCGCAGGGATACTCAATGTCCTCTTATGGTTGCACCCATTTCTTTCCTACCGCCAACCCCTACTTAATGCCTGGCAACCACTAATCTGTTCTTCATTATTATAATGTTGTAATTTCTAGAATGCTATGTAAACAGAGTCATACAACATACAACATTTTGGGATAAGCTTTACACATTCAGCATAATTCTCTGGAGATTCATCCAGGTTGTTGTATGTATCAACACTTTGTTCTGTTTTATTGCTGAGTATTATCCCATGGTATGGATATACCAAAGTTTATTTAGTTATTCACCAACTGAAGGACATCTGGGTTGATTTCACTTTGGGGCTATTCAAAATAAGGCTGCTATGAATATTTGTGTTCAGTTTTTTTTAAGTTTTAGTTATTTATTTAAAATTATTTATTATTTTTTATGGTGACATTGGTTAATGAAATCCAGTAAGTTTCAGCTGTACCCTTTAACAGCAAGGCATATATATATTTACACTGTGTTCACCTCCCATAGTTAGATTTCCTTCTGTCACCACATATTCGACCCTCTTTACTCCGTCTACCTTCCCCCTACTCCCCCACCACCTACCCTCTGGTAACCACTAGTCTATAGTCCATGTCCATGAGTCTCTGTTTGTTTGTCCTGTTCATTAGGTGCTTTTAGATTTATATCCCACATATAAGTGATATCATGATTTTCAACTTTTTCTGTGTGGCTTATTTTGCTTAGCATGATTATCTCGAGGTCTATCCATGTTGTTGAAAATGGCAGTATTTCATCTCTTCTTATGGCTGAGTAATATTCCATTGTATATATGTACCACAGCTTCTTTATCCAATTGTGTTCAGTTTTTCCTTCTAAACATAAGACTTAATTTCTCTGAGACAAATGCCCAAGAGTACAATTTTTGGGTTACATGGCAGTTACATATATTGTTTTTTAAGAAACTGCCAAACAATTTTCAGGAGTAGCTATAAAATTTTCAATTCCCATCAGTAACTTTTCCACGTTTCACTGGTTTATTTGTTTCACTGTTTTTAATTTCAGGTATTAGCCTTAGGTCAAGGTTTAGTTTTGTCTGCCCATGAATGGTCAATTGCTCCAGCATCGTTAGTTGAAAGGCTCTTTCCTCCATTGAATTGCCTTAACATCATAATAAAAAATCAGCTGGGCATATTTTTGTGCATATATTTCTTAAATCTCTATTCCATTCTATTGATCTTTGTGTCTGTCTCTTTTCTAATACTACACTGTCTTGATTCTTGATTACTGTAGCTATGTAATAGGCCTTAATATCAGGTAAAGTGATTCTTCCCACTTTCTTCTTTTTAAATATTACTTTAGCTATTCTAGGGCCTGTGCCCTACATAGATTTTAGAATGATCTTGTCTATATTTACAAAGACCTGGAATTTAGATAAAAATTGCATTAAATCTATAGGAATCTGGGTAGAACTGACATCTTTATTATGTTGAGTCTTCCAAATCATGAATATGGTATGTCTCTCCATTTATTTAGGTCTTTGATTTCTTCCATCAGCATTTTGTAATTTTTATCATGCAGATCCTGTACATGTTTTGTTAGGTTTATAAGAATTAATTTGCTTTGTAGTTATTGTAAATATTATTGTATTTTAAATTTTTGTTTCCACATGTTGTTAGTATATAAAAATGCTATGGCTTTTTGCATTTTTATTTTGTATCCTTCAACCTTGCTGAGCTCATTTATTAGTTCTAATATTTTTTTTATAGACTCCTTGGTATTTTCTATATAGACAATCATTTCATCTGAAAATAGAGACAGTTTTATTCTTTCCTTTCCAATCTGTGACTTTTATTTACTTTTATCTTTATATTACAATGGCTAAAACTTCCAGTACTATATTGAAAAATAATAGCAAGGCATACATCCTTGCCTTATTCCTGATCTTGGAAAGCAGTCTTTCACCATTAATATAATGTAAGATAGAGGTTTTACAAATGCTGTTTATCAAGCTGAGGATGTTACCTTCTGATACTAGTTTGTTGAGTGTTTTTATATTATGATGGGGTATTGAATTTTGTGGAAAACGTTTTTCGTGTCAACTGATATGATCATTTTTTTCCCCTTTAGTCTGTTGAGATGGCAGATTACTTGGATTGATTTTCAAATGTTGAACCAGCCTTGCTTATCTGGAATAACTACTATTTGTCATGGTATATAATTCTTTTTATACATTGCTGTATTGGTGTGCTAATATTTTGTTGACGATTTATGTATCTAAGTTCATGAGAGATATTAGTCTGTAGTTTCCTTTTTTTGTACTGTCTTTATCTGGTTTTGTATCAGAGTAATGCCTCTATTTTTTTGGAAGAAATTATATAAAACTAGTGATAACTCTTTTTTGAATGTTTGGTAAAATTCGCAAGTGAAATCATCTGGGCCTGGACATCATTTTCAGGAGTGTTTAAATTACCAACCCAATTTCCTTAATGGCCATGGGGCTATTCAGGTTGTTTAATTCACCTTGGTTGAGTTAGATAGTCTGTAGTTTTCCAGGACTTAGTCTATTTCTTCTAAGTTGTCAAATTTATGAACATAAAATTTTTTGTAGTATTTCTTTATTGTCTTCTTAATAATTGCAATAATATCTGTAATGATATATTCTGTTTCACTCTTGATGTTGGTGACTTGCATCTTTTCTCTTTTTATCTTTGTCAGTCTTCTTAGATGTTTACAAATTTTGCTGATTTTGAAAAACCAGCTTTCTCTGTTTCATTAATTTCCTCTATATTTTTTCTAGTTTCCAATTTCATTGATTTCTGCTCTTTGTTATTTCTTTTCTTCTTTTTGGTTTGGGTTTATTTTGCCCTTCTTTTTCCAAGCTCTTGAGGTGAAAGCTTAGATTACTGATTTGAAAGTCTTCCTTCTTCCAATGTATGCATTTAGTGCATATATATTTCTGTCAGTGCAGTTTTAACTGTGTCTTACAATTTCAATATGTTGTATTTTCATTTTTATCTGTGTCTATGTATTACATTTGAGACTTCCTGTTTGACCCAGGATTATTGAGAAGTATGTTGTTTAACTTCCAAGTGTTTGGAGGTTTTCCTGTTGTCTTTCTGTTATTGATTTCTAGTTTGTTATGTAAATGAGACAAAGATAGCCTCTGTATATTGCTGCCAGACTCCCAAGATGTTTACTTCTTCATAGTAGGCTGAGATCCATTAGCTCAAACTAAATTTTTACATATCTAATTGTTTTAAACATAACCTAAATAAGCAGATTTTTAGCTATGTAGAGCCTGCCTGCTTCGCATACCCCATGAAACTGTTCCCAGCATAAGCTATTCGCAGATATGATAAACCCTGAAAATGTTAAGACCCAAGCTTCGGCTGCCTGTTAAGAGTTCTCTGACCCAGAGACTCTCTGCCAGGTTGCCGAGTAAAATAACCAAACTTGTAACCCCATCTTTGATACCCTTCACCCCTAGGAATTTCCTTGCCCTTTTCTCCTTCTTTGTGGTGACGTCCAGGCTATAACCTCTGGATGGTCTCATGCTGTGAGGGACTTCTCCCACATGCAAACCTATCCAAGTGTCACTCAAAGAAAGCTTGTGTATGCTACCGCCATCTCATGGTCACATCTTTCCTTGATCAGACCCCAAAGCCCTTGAATCCCTATATTCCCTTTTGGTCAGAGAGCATAATTTCATGCGATTTTAATTATTTTAAATGTGATCTTGGTTTTATGTTGACATTCCCAACTATAATTGTGGACTTTATGTCCTCTTTTAGCTCTATCAGATTTTACCTCATGTATTTTGAGGCTCTGTTACTTTAGAATTGTTACATCTTCCTGGTGGATCGACTTTTATTATTATATAACATCCTTCTTTGTCTTTAGCAATTTTCTTTGCACTGAAGTCTATCTAGTTTATCTGATTTTAATACAACCATTGCTACATTTTATGATTAACATTTCCAAGGCCTATCTTTTCCCATTATTTCTCTTTTAACTTACTTATGCCATTGTATTTGAAGTTAGCTTCTCGTAGACTGCATATTGTCAGATCATGTTTTTATTCACACTGCCAACTCTGTCTCTTAAATGGTATATTTAGGCCATTTACATTTAAGGTAATTATTGACATGTTGGGGTTTAAGTCTGCCATTTTACTACTTGTTTTCTGTTTCCTCTGTTTCTCATCCTTTATTTCTTTTCTTACCTTCCTGTGAGTTATTTGGAAATTTTTAGGACTCCACATTGATTCATTTACAGTTTTGAGTATATAGCTTTTTACAGTTTTCTTAGTGGTTGTGCTAGGTATTATAATATATTTATATGACATCACAATCTTCTGGTATTGATATTTTACTTCTTTAAGAATACATTCACTAATGTATTTTTAGTTACTCAAGGTCAGGGAGGCAGGAGAAAGTGATTGATCAAATCTAACACCCTATGTGATATCGTTCAATTTATCTAACCTCACTAGGCCTCAGTTTCCTCATCTGCAAAATGTAAACAATAACGATACTTTGTTGTGAAGATTAAATAAAATAATGCACACAAAAAAGCTTAATATATGTATTAAGTATGTATACCTATAGTATATTATCATTAATTAGCATGGTATGTGCTATATAATTGGTATTCAATAAACGTTTCATAAATTAATCCCCATTTAATCTCCAGCTAATAGGGAAGAGAATGGTGCCAGAATCCAAGTTTTCTGACTCAAAATCTTATATTCCTGCTGTAACAACTCCAGGTGCATTGTAGATATTATGCCACTTTTTTTTCTAGATAAAGTTTAGGCCAGTAATCTGATGGGACTTTTGTACCATTTTTTATGTAGATGAATCAGTCTAGAAGAAGTAGCTTGGATTACTGGGACAACTGGATTGAATATTAGTATCAGTAATGTCTTGGAAAATTGGGATTGCTATCTTTAAAGTAACTAAACCCTTTTACATGAAGTCCAAGACATTCTTATATCAAATTCTACTCTCTAAAAAAAGAGTATTAGCATGGGGTTCCAATGTCGTGGATTAAAGAGGCAGTCAGTCATTAAAAATTACAAGGAGGATCTTTGGAAACATGGCGGAGTGAGAGATGTCCCCAGATTTCTCCCCTTGAAATAACAATAAGCTGAACATCTAAAACTCAAGAAAAAAGCACCCAAACTGCACACTAGCATGTCTGAGCGTGATATCTGCACATAAGAGCTACCACAGGTCAGAACTCTGGGTGTCGGGCAGTGGACTGCGAGCAATAAAGAAGCTGCCTGTCGCAGCAGCCGCCAGAGCTCCCTGCAGGAGGAGGGGGAGGAAAGAAGGAGCACCAAGTTCGTGCAGCAAGTTCCCTGAACATTCCTGCCTGGGATAGCTGGGGCTGCAGGGCCCAGTCATCAGGGCAGAAAGCAGACAAGTGGGACAGGACCACAGAGGACCAACAGCTGATTTTTGCTGGCCACAGTAGCAAAACTGAGGCTGAGCCACAGCACCCGATCCTCAACCCAGGGGGCACTCTCTGATACCCTCCAAGACCGATCACCGCGGAGCCCCAGGGGAATCTGAGCAAATGCTGCTGAGACTGTCACTGATACTGACAAGGACTGAAACTAGGGGTAGCAAGTGTGATTAAATATCTACAAGAAAATTTAAAAAGCATTATTAAGACTATATAAAGCAGGGATCCAAGAAGTTGGACGCCACCTACTGGAAACCAAAAGAAAAGCGCCGCCTTTGCAACAGGCTAAAGAGAGACCTCTATATAATAAATCTTCTTTCTGGAAAAAAACAGCAGAATACTTTCATTAATGCCCAGACGGAGAAATAGTTAAACACCATCAACAACCAAGGTGACAAAGCATCTCAGAAAGAAAGAGAAAAATCTCTAGAACATAAGCTTACAGACATAGAAATATGCGACTTAAATGACAGAGAATTCAGGATAGTACTTCTGAAAAAATTCGATGAGATCCAAAACAACTAAAATCAACAATTCCAAGAATTAAAAAAACCTGATGAACAGAGCAAGGAGAATGAAACCCTCAAAAAGAACCAAATATAACTTCTGGAGATGAAGAACACACTGCAAGAGTTGAAAAATGAAATAGCAAGCTTGGGAAATCGAGTCGACCAAATAGAAGAAAGGATCAGTGATATCGAAGACAGAAATCTAGAAGTAAATCAGAAGGAAGAAGAGAGAAACCGAAGAATGAAAAATAAGGAAAGAGAAATTCAAGAACTAGCTGATACCATCAGGAGAGGAAACATAAGAATAATGGGCATTATCGAAGGCAAGGAAAAGGAACAGGGATTAGAAAGCATTTTTCAGACAAATAGTTGATGAGAACTTCTCAAATCTAAGGAATGAGCTGGAACTTGGAATTCAAGAAGTCAACAGAACACTCAATTATCTCAACCCCAAAAGGCCATTGTATTAAAATTATCAAAGACACATTGTACTAAAATTATCAAAAATCAACAACAAAGACAGAATTCTCAAGGCAGCAAGGGAGAAAAAAATGGTAATTTATAATGGAAAACCCATGAGATTATCATCGGATTTCTCAGCACAAACCTTACAAGCCAGAAAGGAATGGAATCAAATATTTAAACTATTAAGTGAAAGGAACTACCAGCCTAGAACAATGTATCCAGCTAAGCTCTCCTTTAGATATGAAGGAGAAATTACGACTTTTCCAGACAAACAATAATTGAGGGAATTCTCCACTACGAGGCCTGCACTACAGGAAATACTGAAAAGGGTCAGTTCACCTAAAACAAAATGGCAAAACAAAACAAAACAAAACATAATTAGGAGTAAAGTGACTACCAGGCAAATAGAAGCAGAGGAGCGCAACCCTTACTAAGAACAGGGCATTATGAGCTTAAATAATAAAAAGAGAATTGTTACAACAAGATAGTAATGAATGTTCAGCATACATAGGAAAAAAACTGAGATAACAATGACTGAAAAGGTGGAGTTCGAAGATCCAAATTCGCAAAGGGGGATGGAGATAAGGCACGTGCAGAAGAAAAGAGATGACTGTATATATATAACTAGCTTTTACATATTCATAATGGTAACCACATGCCAAAGATTCAGAACCGTTGTATATAACATAAAACAAGAAGGACCAGAAGGAAAACCCACAAAAGCCAACCAAAATAAAGACAACAGAAGCACAAGGACAAGGAAGCAATGGAAACACTGAGCTACCAGAAAGCAAAAGATAAAATGGCTATAAGAAGACCTCATATTTCAATAATCACCATAAATGTAAATAGATTGAACTCATCAATAAAAAGGCACAGAGTTGCAGAATGGGTCAAAAAACAAAACCCAACCATTTCCAACCTCCAGGAGACACATCTCAGCTCCAAAGACAAATATAGACTCAAAGTGAAAGGATGGAAAATGATATTTCAAGCAAATGGCATTCAGAGAAAAGTGGGAGTAGCAGTACTAATATCGGACGAAATAGGCTTCAAAATAAAAAAGGTAAAGAAAAATACTGAGGGACACTTCATAATGATAAAGGGAATCATGCACTAATAAGACATAACACTTATTAATATCTATGCTCCCATTCAGGGAGACCCGAAATATGTAAAGCAATTACTAACAGAACTAAAGGAAGAAACAGACCAAAACACTATCTTAGTAGGGGACCTAAATACTCCACTGTCGGATACAGTCAGATCATCCAAACAGAAAATCAATACGGAAATAACATCCTTAAATGACACATTAGACCAACTGTATATAATTGACATTTACAGAGCCTTCCAACAGCTGCTTATACATTCTTCTCTCTAGTGCACATGGAACTTTCTCACGAATCAAAGACATACTGGGACACAGAGATAGCCTCAACAAATATAAGAGGGTTGAAATCATACCAACTATATTCTCTGATCATAATGCTTTGAAACTAGAGGTCAACTGCAGAAAGAATAAGGAAGAACCACAAATACATGGAGATTAAACAACATGCTACTGAAGAATAACTGGGTCAGAGAAGAACTAAAAAGAGAGATTAAGAGATACATAGAAATGAATGATAATGATGGTAAAACATATCAAAACTTTTGGGACACGGCAAAAGTGGTCATAAGAGGAAAGTTCATATTATTACAGGCCTGTCTCCAAAAACAAGAACGAGCCCAAATAAACAACCTAACACTTCATCTTAAAAAACTAGAAAAGGAAGAACAAATGAAGTCTAACGTCAGCAGAAGGAAAGAAATAATCAAAATTAGAGCAGAAATAAATGAAATTAAAAACAACAACAACAAAAAAACAATAGAAAAAAATGCAACAAAGAGCTCGTTCTTTGAGAAAGTTAATAAAATTGACAAACCCCTGGCTAGACTCACTAAAGAAAAAAGAGAAAGGGATGAAAGAGGGGAAATTACAACTGACATCGCAGAAATACAAAGGATCTACAAGAATACTATGAAAAAGTATATAACAAATTTAATAACCTAGAAGAAATGGACCAGTACTTAGAAAAATGCAACCTTCCTAGACTGAATCAAGAAGGTCTGGAAAACCTAAATAGACCCATCAACACTGTGGAAATTGAAACAATCCTCAAAAACCTACCAAAAAAGTAAAAGTCCAGGACCAGATAGCTTTACCAGTGAATTCTACCAAATACTCAAGGAAGATTTAACACCTATTCTCCTCAAACTCTTCCAAAAAGTCAAAGAGGAGGCAATACTTCCCAACACATTTTATGAGGCCAATATTACTCTGATACTAAAACCCAGTAAAGATAACACAAAAAAAGAAAAGTACAGACCAATATTTCTCATGAACACAGATGTAAAAATCCTAAATAAGATACTAGCAAACCGAATACAGCAACATATTAAAAAGATTATACACCACGATCAAGTGGGCTTCATCCCAGAGGCAAAGGGATGGTTCTACATACGCAAATCAATTAATGTGATACACCACATAAACAAATTAAAAATTAAGAATCATATAATCATATCAATAGATGCAGAAAAAGCCTTCTACAAGATACAGCATCCATTTGTGATCAAAACACTTAACAAAATCGTTATAGAAGGAAAGTACTTTAACATAATAAAGGCCGTCTAAGACAAATCCTCAGCCAACATTATACTTAATGGTGAAAAGATCAGAAACAAGGCAAGGCTGTCCACTATTGCCACTGTTATTCAATATAACATCGGAGGTCCTAATGAGTGTAATCAGACAAGAGAAAGATATAAAAGGCATTCAAATAGGAAACAAAGAAGTCAAACTGTCACTATTTGCGGATGACATGATTCTCTATATAGAAAACCCTAAAGACTCCACAAGAACACTACTAGAAATGATACGTAAATACAGTAAAGTCTCTGATACAAAATCAACATTCAAAAATCCATAGCGTTCCTATACTCGAATAATGAAGCATCAGAAAAAGAAGTGGAAAAAATAATTCCTTTTGCAATTGCAACAAAAAGAATAAAATACCTAGGAACAAATTTAATGAAACAAGTGAAGGGCCTATATAATGAAAACTATACTATAAGACCCTATTAAAATAAATCAAAGAAGATACAAAGAAATGGAAAGATATTCTGTGTTCTTGGATTGGAAGAATCAACATAGTTAAAATCACCATATCACCTAAAGCATTATACAGATTTAATGCAATCCTCATCAAAATCTCATCGGCATTTTTTAAAGAAATAGAACAAAAAAAAATCATCAGATTTATATGGAAGCACAAAAGACTCCGAATTGCCAAAGCCATCCTGAGAAAAAAGAACGAGGCCGGAGGCATCACTCTCCCCGACTTCAAATTATACCACAAAGCGACAGTAATCAAAATGGCATGGTATTGGCAGCAAAACAGACACATGGACCAGTGGAACAGAATCGAGAATCCAGAAGTCAACCCGTATTTACATGGGCAAATAATGTTCAACAAAAAGCCAAAAACATACAGTGGAGAAAGGAAAGCCTCTTCAATAAATGGTGCTGGGAAAACTGGAAAGCCATCTGCAAAAGAATGAAACTAGACTGTTGTCTATCACCACACACCAAAATTAACTCAAAATGGATTAAGGACCTGAATATAAGACCTGAAACAATAAAATGCATAGAAGAAAACAAGAACTAAACTCAAGGACCTTGGACTTAAAGAGGATTTTATGAATTTGACCTCAAAGGCAAGGAAAGTAAAAGCAAAAATAAATAAATGGGACTAGATCAAATTAAAAAGCTTCTGCTCAGCAAAAGAAACTGTTGACAAGGGAAAGAGACAACCATCCAAATGGAAAAATATATTTGTAAGCAACACCTCCAATAAGGGCCTAATATCCAAAATATACAAAGAACTCATACGATTCAATAACAACAAAAAACCAAATGATCCAGTCAAAAAATGGGCAGAGGACCTGAACAGATACTTCTCCCTATAAGACATACAAATGGCCAACAAATATATGAAAAGATGCTCAACATCGCTAGCTATTAGGGAAATGCAAATCAAAACCACAATATGATACCATCTCACACCTGTTAGAATACCTATAATCAACAGGATAAGTAATAACAAATGTTGGAGAGGATGTGGAGAAAAAGGAACCCTTATACACTGCTAGTAGGACTGCAAATTGGTACAGCCAATATGGAAAATAGTATGGAGGTTCCTCAAAAAACTAAGAATTGATCTACCATATGATCCAGCAATCGTTCTACTGGGTATTTGCCCCAAAGATTTGAAAACCCATATCCAAAAAGATATTTGCACACCGATGTTCATAGCAGCATTACTCACAGTGGCCAGGACATGGAAGCAACTGAAGTGTCCTATGATAGATGACTGGCTAAAGAAGCTGTGGTACATATATACAATGGAATATTACTCAGCCATAAGAAGAGATGAAATACTGCCATTTGCGACAACATGGATGAACCTCGAGATAATCATGCTAAGCGAAATAAGCCAGACAGAAAAAGTTGAAAATCACATGATATCACTTATATGTGGGGTATAAACCTAAAAGTAACAAATGAACAGGACAAAAACAGAGACTCATGGACATGGACTATAGACTAGTGGTTACCATAGGACTATTGACTAGTGGTTACTAGTGGGCTGGGGGATGGGGAGGTAGATGGGGTAAAGGGGGTCAAATATAGGGTTTAGGGGGGAGGGTGAAGTGGGTAAGGGGATCAAATATATGGTAGCTGAAGGAAACTGGACTTTGGGTGGTAAACACAATAGAATATACACATGTCAAATGATAATGTACACCTGAAAATTATATAATTGTACTAACCAATGTTACCCCATTAAACTTAATTAAAAATTAAAAAAAAAACCCTAAGGGTGCCAGTTTGTAGTGGTAATAAAAATAACAGCCAACAACAACAACAAAAAATTTGCAAGTAAAAGCACTGATACTTCTTTTAGGGCTTAGAATCTTCTCCCCTGTGTGAGCATGGTTCTTAACTACTGACGGCAGAATATGAAGTAAAACAAGTTTTTCTTCTCTTCTCACCTTTTATCTCAGTATTTCTTTCTTGCCTGATCTTCATCCCAAACCACACAAGCCCTATTCCATTTCTAATATACTTACTGCTGGTAGCCTAGCATGGCATGTAGACAGTTGAATCCTGAAATATTAAAAATTTTCAAGGTGCAAAGCAAGGAACCCAATATAATTAATTTCAAGTATTAACGGGCAATTGTGATGAGGAGAATGGCTTCTTTAAATTGTTCATATCACAATAGATGGGCGGAGATAATCTATGATTTCCTGGTTCTACTGTGAGTTGTCTATTAAGCAATAGCTATTTTAGGGGAGGCAGAAGTAAAGAATTAAATAGTGTAGCCTGCTAAAGTTAATGTTATATTTATATTGCTTTATAATAACTTAGAAATTTATAATACATTATAAAACATTGATTCCAATAAATTCAAAATAATAAAGTATATGCTTTCTTGATGATAGCATACTGTCAGTAAATATTAATTCAAAACAACATAAAATGTTAGCAACTATTTTTCAAGGATATATCCTCTACTTACCGATTTGCCTTTTTTATTTGTATTTAGCTGTCTATAGGACTGAGCTCGCATTAACCCATCTGAAAAAAAGTTTTAAATGATTATATAAATAAGTTGGCACTTGTGGCATTTGACAAGTATGTTCTACACACGTCTCTAACTAATGACTGTACAGCATAGCAACTAAGAGCGCATGCTCTGGATCCAGACTACTTGTTCTCAAGTGGTCTCTGCAACTAACCAACCATCTAACTTTGGACAAGTTATCTTGCCTCTCTCTGTTTCCTCATTTGTCAAAGAATGAAGATCCTCCCTCATAGGGTTGTTGTGATTTAAAGGACTAAAGCATCTAACACTGTGTGTGGAATATAATAAGCACAAAGTGAATGCAAATTCTGTTATTGTTTCCATCATTACTGCTCCCCTTGGTCTGATCCCTGTCACATTGTACCCTTGGGTCTGTCACCTAATAACTTCAATTACTATTTTCAACAGTAATGTTAAAATACACACGAGTGATTAAAATTAAATGTCATCATGTTCTGTACTTTTATGTACATAAATGACTGTATTTTTAGTCAGATTATTGCATACTTATACTTTTCTGGCTCCTAATGCCAGTTTGAAAAAAGAAAAAGAAAGAAAGAAAAACCTAAAAATCTCATCATTGCACTCTAGGTGGTTCTGAATGTTTTCGTGGATGTTAAAAATGATGCACATTATTCAAAGCTGTGCTTGACTAGATGGTTAAAAGATTGCTTTTACTCATCCTTCTTGGATCCTCATTTTAGCCTATCCTCTAGCAGTCGCTTGGGTAATCTTCCATCATATATTTGCTATACAGACCTAACTCTGTAAAACTGTGTGGACAAACAATCTACATTCTAGATACTTTCTGTCATTTCCTTAAGGATTCAGTTCACAAGCCTAGAGAGAATTCTTATGTAATAAACTAAAACAATTTATAAGGTATGGAGTGGAATGACTGGTGTGAATTCAATGAATTGTGGCTCTAGGCTAAAATTTATGTGGATAAATATCAGGAGTCAGAGAGTCTCTATAAAAGTAGAGTATAACAAAGCCATTTAAAATATATATTCAGGGATCTTAAATGGTTTTTTAAAGGCTCTGTTCAGATATAAATTCAGGAATATAGGCTTTTAGAGAAAAAGGAAATCTAACAGTCTTAAAGCCAACTCTCTCATTTTAAAACGAGAAAAACAAAACAAAACAGTAAATGGCCTGCCCAAAAGCAAGATAGGAGTGAGCAATAAGAAAAGAAGCCATTTCCCATACTAAGGATTTATTTATTTTTTTAAAAAGATACCCCATAGATGTTCTTTCCATTTCTGTATTTGATTAACATTGCTTATGAAGGCTCTTCACTCTTCAGAAGAGAGTGAACCACTGGCTTGTTTCATGTACTTCTTTTACAGAATTTTCAAATTACTCAGCCTTTCCATATCTCAGTTGCCTCATCTGTAAATCTAGGATAATAGTGTCAACCTCACAAGGTTGCATGAAAATTAAATAAACCAATATATGTAAAATGTTTACAAAGTTATGATGAACAAATAAGGCAATATAAGGCAACCATAAGAAAGTACCGAAATATTTATTTTTAGTATCTAGTTCCACTCCTTCATTTTTAAAATGGGAAAATTGATGCTTTTCTAAGACAAATGATGGCTGGCATAAGGTCACAGAGCTAGTTAGTGGCAAGGCAGAAGTGAGATCCAGCTTATCTCCTCATTAATATTTTCTATTACTTGATAGAATATTTCTCTTTTTCAAGGAATAGTTGAAAATAATAGACTAAGGAGCTTCCTTGATGTTCTATTTGATTTACTCCAACAGTTGTTCTATAGTTTGAAGAATCTAGAGGATATTAGGATAAAAGTTTTATACTAATCATATTATGGGTACTCAAATATCCCAATCTCCCAAGATGTCTTACTACTACTGAATGTTATTCCCAATGTCCACTTTTTTCCCTAGAATAACAATATAGGTGTACTTTAATTTTTTTCCTGACATTTAAAGTATTCGTTCCTGAAACTGACATTCGGTATTCCAAAATAGCTTCTTGCACACTAATATATGTTCCTGGAACTGTTATCATGGTGTAGAATAGATATATTAATACATATACTATATATCTATGTATAAAAACAAAAAATACATGGCTAAAGCATTAATTTCTAGTTATTTTTGTTTTCAACTATTCAAGATACGCCAAATTTCTTTTTTGGGGACTTTGTTCTAAAGATATACTTCTTAGTCACATTTTCATTTGATACTTTTCTCCATTAAGTCCTTAACTGAGTATACTCTCTATGCAAGGATGCTTGTAACCAAGACACACGTTTCCTTGCTCATCTTCCCTGTCAAGTGTTCTATCTTATTTTCTCTTCATTTTAATTATATTCCTGCAGTTTCCTCTGGATGAATATTCAGTCATTGCATAGTTATGTCTGTTCCAATTGTTAAATATTAAAGCAATTCTGTACTAATTTGTAAAAAGCTGTTGCCTCAAGATGTTCCAGTGCCCACCTTACATTTATTGCCCTAACTACGCTGGTTTTCTTAGGAATCTCCCATTTCCTTCAACCCACAGCAGGAAACCTCCAGAACTCTGATCCAACAATATTGTCTGATCTGCTTGTTCCATGCTTGTGCTCTATTAGTTCTTAAATATTTTGATTATCACCTTTGGGTTTAATGATATATTGAATGTGTCTTCATAATATCACAACAACTCCTTAAGTTAGAAAAACCTCTTCACTAAGTAAATAAACAGAATAGCCAATATGTTTGTAAATACAGTTAAATACAATAAATGTTATTATTAAGTGTTATTTAATAAATGTTACTTATTATGTACTAGTCGATACATAAATGTTATGTAGTAAAACAATATATAAATGTTTTAATACATAAAAATAAATATTATCAAGGATTTTAAGACCACCTGTATTTTGCTTTGCTTTATTTCTCAATATTGTAATTCCATAGGTTTTTCATGTCAATAACCACAAAACATAATAGTGTGATTTACATTTTGAAGAAAAGTGTTGATAATAATTGTTTTATATGAGTTCATATTCTCAATTTCACTGAATATTTGAAAATTACAACAATATATATACAAACAATAACTTACCTTTATTATTAGGAACCTTTAGATTGTTATTCATTGTGCTTAAGGAATGATATGAACCCTGAAAATAAAATAGAAAAAATGAATAGAAAAAATGAAATATCAATATGACTTTAAAACTTAGCTTCATGGATGGTTATAAAAAATAATAAAATGAGATCTAACGTTATCATTTGGCTTTATCTAGGAATAAAAGCTTCTTGACATTGGTCTTTGCAGTGTTTTCTTGGATATGACGCCAAAAGCACAGGCAACAAAAGTGAAAACAGACAAGTGGGACTGCATCAAAGTAAAACACCTGTGTCCTTTAATTGTATATTCTCTAATTGTTGGAAGCAGTCTTCATTATATATTCACCATATCAAGTTGTTAATTAAGGGAGATGGGGAGATGCCAGTCAAAGGGGAAATGCAGTTATAAGGTGAGTAGGTTCTAGGAGTAATGGGAGCATGGTGATCATAGTAATATTGTATTTTATATTTGACATTTACTGAGTGGATCGTGAATGTTCTCACTACCAAAAAAAAACAAAAAAGATAATTCTCTGAAGTGATCGATATGTTAATTAACCTGACTGTGCTAATCATTTTGCAAAGTATTCATATATCAAATCATCACATTACACTTTAAATATACACAATTTGTTTGTCAATTATATCTCAATAAAGCTGGAGAAAAAATATTATCATATTTAATAGTATAGTAATGGAAATGTTCTAGATCTTGATGTGAGTGATGGGTACACTGAAATACACATTTTGAAAACCCAACGAACTATTCACATAAAACTGGGTACAGGGATACCTCATTTTATTGTACTTTGCTTCACTGTGCTTTGCAGATATTGCATTTTTTTACAAATTGAAGGTTTATGGCAACCCTGCGTTCATCAATGACATTTTTTCAACAGGCTCAGATGATTATTAGCATTTTTTAGCATTAAAGTATTTTTTATTAAGGTATGTATATTGTTTTTATAGACATATAGCTATTATTGCACACTTAACAGAGTACAGTATAGTGTGAACATAACTCTTATATGCACTGGGAAACCAAAAAATTTGTGACTCATTTTATTGATATTTGTTTTATTGCAGTGCTCTGGAACTGAACCCACAACATCTCAAAGGTATGCCTGTATATTTCATAGTATGTAAATGTTATGGATTAACTTGTGTCTCTCAAAAAAGACATGTTGAAGTCCAAACCCCCAATACCTTAGAATGTGTCTTTACTTGAAAATAAGATTATTGCAGATGTAATAAGATGAGGTCATACAAGAGTAGGCTGGGACCTTAATCTAATATTACTGATATCTTTATTAGAGGAAAGACACCCAAAGGGAGAAGACAGTCATGTGATGACAGAGGTAGTGAATGGTGTGATGCAACTATAAACCAAGAAATGCCAAGGATTGCTGGCAAACATCAAAAACTAGATGAGGGCAGGAAGGATTCTCCCTTATATATTTCAGAGACAATAAATTTTGATTGTTTTTGTGGCACTTTATGGCATCCCTACAGATTAGTACAGTAAATTACACCTCAATAACGATAAAAAACAAAAGACAAAAACCACCCTAACATTCCATATTGATAAAATTAAAAGACTGAGAGTATCAACATGTTATTCAGGAAACAGAGCTACAGAGACCCTAATACACTGTTGGTAAAACAACCATCTTGGTAAATGGTGTGGCTTTATCTTTAAATTTTAATTTGAACATATTATCTACTTAGGAACCAGCAATTCCACCTCTCTGTATCTCCCCCAGAGAGTTTCATGCCACAAAAATATTTACAGCAGCATTGCTGTTAATTGCTGGTTCCCCCAAATTCCATCAAAAATGGGTGGGACTAATAAATTATATTCACACAACATTTAAATTATATTCCATTCAGTGGAGTACTTTATAGCATTAGATATAAGTTAACTATATCCATATAAAATATGATCTAACCTCACAAATATAATGCTGAAAACAAGCAATAACACAGTAAGTATATGCATAACTGCTGTTTGGGAATGTAAAAGTTAGTAAAACTATAAAGTAAGGAAACATTATCACAACAGTCAAGATAAGTGGACATTGCTGGAGGGAGTGTGATGGGATTGTGATCAGGAAAGGGCACGTGGTTAATGGAGAGCTTCAGTTATACCCGCAGTGTTTTATTTCTTGACCTGGGGAGTGATTACAATGGTAGTTACTTTATAATTAATCATTAAAATGCTCACATGTTTTATGCACTATTCTGTATGTATATTATATCTCACAATAAGATAAACATATTGGAAAGAGAGTGATGAAAATGTGTAATGAGTTCTTAAAACAGGTTAATAATAAGTATTCAGACATGGACAGAACTTATTTTAGAAGCAGCAGCAAGCTAAGAAAGCGTTGTTTTTTTTTTTGTTTTTTTTTTCCTATTCAGGAAGAAAACTGGATTCAACTGAATATAGGTAAATGTTTAGTAACACTGAAAAAAATTTTACCAACATTTCGTTAAAACTCAGAAATCATTTATTGATGCTGGATATGTATTATGGAGTCTTCTAGGTAAAATGGAATACAGCAGGATGGAAAAATCCTTACACTATTATATAATAAAACAAGCAAAAAATGTAATAATGAAAGGTCAAAAATTCACAAGCAGGAAAACAAAAGAAAAAATAAACAAATGGGACAACATCAAACTAAAAAGTTTTTGTACAGCAAAGGAAACCATCAACAAAACAAAAAGAAAACTGACTGGGAGAAGATATTCGCTAATGATACATCTGATAAGGGGTTAATATCCAAAATATATAAAGAATTTATACAACTCAACAACAAAAAACAAACAATCCAATTAAAAAATGGGCAGAAGACCTGAACAGATACTTCTCCAAAGAGGAAATACAGATGGCTAACAGACATATGAAAAGATGCTCAAGGTAGCTAATCATCAGAGAAATGCAAATTAAAACCACAATGACATAGCACCTCACACCTGTCAGAATGGCTATCATCAATAAATCAAAAAACAAGTGTTGGCGAGGATGCGGAGAAAAGGGAACTCTCATATGTTGGTGGGATTGCAAACTGGTATAGCCGCTATGCAAAACAGTATGGAGGTTTCTCAAAAAATTAAAAATGGATATACCTTTTGACCCAGCAATTGCACTTCCGGGTATTTACCCAAAGAAAATTAAAACAATAATTTGTAAAGATCTATGCACTCCAATATTTGTGGCAGCACAATTTACAATAGCCAAGATATGGAAGCAACCTAAATGTCCATCAACAGACGATTGGATATAGAAGTTATGGTTCATATATATAATGGAATATTACTCAGCCATTAAAAAAAATGAAATCCTCCCATTTGCAACGACATGGATGGATCTAGAGGTTATTATGCTGAGTAAAATAAGTCAGAGAAAGATAAATACAAATGATTTCACTTATTTGCAGAATCTAAGGAACAAAAGAACAAACAAGTCAAAAACAGACTCACAAATATTGTGGCCAATTTGGTGACGGACAGAGGGGCGGGGGCTTTGGAGGGATGGGAGAATGGGGTGAAGCGTTAAAGAAGTACGAATTAGTAGTTGACAGTTGGTCACAGGAAGCATGGAAGAGGAATTGCAGTCAGTATTAATATGATGGCTAGGTGGAGGGCCAGGGGAGGGAGGGAGCAATTGGGGGGATTGTTTTATGAACGATATAGATGTCTAACCAATGTACTGTATACTTGAAACTAATTTAAATAAATAAATTTTAAAAATTCACAAGCAGCAGCTTAATAGGGAACTGGTCCCCCCTCCCCAGTTCCCTATTAAGGTGCAAGTTTTTGTCTTTAACTTCAAAGACAAAAGGATGCTTCGAGCAAAGACAAAGGATGTTTACAAAATCACCTTGTTCCTAACCTTACCTCCGGTCTTAGAAGCAATTCTGAGGGCAAACAAATAAATCTACACAAGTTTTAGAGTTCTTACTAAAATCTTCTAACTTAGAAAGAGGTAAACTGAGGAAGTAAGAAGGAAGACCTAGAAGAGTCAAACTCCTACTGAATCTCAGCAGAGACAGAAAAGCTTCCAGATGGCCACAACTTTACCTTTTCCCTAGTCATCTCCTAATGTCACATAGACTTTTAACCCAGATCCAAAAGGGAATAAGGGCATTTTAATAAAATTTACAGAGACCCATTTTGCCCCCAACATTGGTCCAAGTGGGACACTGTAGGAGTACTAGGCGAGTAGTGTACTCAACCAAGTGGATGTTATTCTTATGAAATAGCACGATATTAATCAAATAAGAGAATGTAAGTGACTGAACCAGACTTTTGAATGCCCTAGGCCACTTTTGGCATGGCTGCCACACTGAGGGTATACAAAGCATGCCAACTTGGGGTTGCCATTAGTGGGAAAAAAGAAGCATTATGTCCAAGAATGGTCAAATGGGATCTCAAAATTTTCAAAATAGATATATAACCCTCCATTCCCTTTGTTCTGATCATTACCCAGGAAGCAGCTGAGAGGAAATTGTCTCTTTCTGGGAAGAGCTGCAATCAGTGCCCAAACTGCCTTACTCTAAGAAATATGGACCTGGAGGAGGTGAAAACGGTACAGTCAGAAATCTTCTTGAGTCTTTTTTTTTTTTAGTAGAATTTTCCAATGGTTAATAATATCGGATGCAGGTGGATGGTGGGGATAATGAAAGGCTCATCAAATACCTTGACTACTGGGCCATTTTTTAGTGGCTTTTGCACACCATGTTTAGACTGCAAATGATCCAGAAAGTCAAGGACACAATCAAGGATATTTTAAAGGACTACAATAGAGTAGCTGGAGTCATCTGATTGGACCGAAAGTGATATCATAACCCGAAAAATGTCAACCAGTTACCCCAAAAGGGGCCCAAAGTCCAATGTTAGGAGTAGGTGGGATATCTGTAAATGCCCTCACTACCAGATAAATGGGTCAACTTTTGGCAGGAGTCAAGTCTGGCATGCAGTGGTGGCCACTGCATCAGAAACGGCAAAGTTGTCTTCTTTACTTTGTGCCTGGGTATGATAATGGATGTGCTGTTGTGTCCAGTATAATGATAAATCCAGGCAAGGTTATAGAGGCTCAATCAGCCTCTTGATTCCAGTCAGTCTTATTGAGAACATGCCCCTACTGTGTGCATCTCACAATTCACATGGTTCCTTTGGTAGCAGCAATGTGGTTCTACAGTTTGTAGCTCCAAAGAGGGGTGTTTTTAATCTGCCTGTCTGTAGTTTTCCAAATGGCAAACTAAGCGGCTAGGCCATGGGCAACAGCCCAAAAGTAAGTAAAAATAGAACAAGTTTCTTCAAGCGAGTACTGGCTAGAGTTCTACCCAACTGAGTGGAGTGACCACATCCACTTGTGGTTCTGCATAGCTGGCTTTTTGGCTGAAGAGCTACAATAGCCTATTCAATACCACCAGGTATTTAGGGGCACTTCTGTGAATCCAGGTCTCCAATGAGCCAGTGGCTTCGCTTTTCAGGTGGCAGAATGGAGGACAAGTTCTCACCAAAATCAGTAGCTGTCACTTTTTCGTGGAAAACCAAAATAATGCTAGGATCAGGTCAGATGTACCCCTGAACATATATCTACCATTTGGCCAGTAAAGCTTGCTGGTTTAGATCCCACTCAAAGCATGTTATCTATAAGTTGGCTGATATTAAGGACAAAGTAGAATGCTCAAGCGAGGTACATACAGTCTCCTATACTTAAAGAGTTAAAAAACATGTTAAGCTTCTTTTTAGGGGATGGGTGGCCAAAGAAACAGCACTTTTTCTTTGACCACCAAAGGATTTGAGTGTTATTAATCTTCCCACAGAGTCCCACGAAAATTTCTTTGGCAAGCAGGCCTTTGAATTTGTCAGGGTTTATCAGCCACCCCTGTTGGTAGAGGTGTGATGCCACCACAGTGAAGGCCATTGAGATTGAGGCTTTTGACTTGCTGCTAACCAACAGGACATCACCTCTATCTTTAGACAACAGAGGGTGGAGGCATTCACTTAAATCCTGATCCACTCAGCTGTGGCAAATGGTGAGAACTTCTCTACATGTGGCAGTGCCCTAAAGGGGAGAATTTCCTCTGACACTTTATGAGTATTTGCAGTATAAGCATGCAACATGTCAGTTTCATTACAGAGTTAGCAGTGAGAGGTATAACAATAGAACACTGAATCAGCAGAAAGGGCCCTACCTGTAAGGTCACGTTAACGTAACATTTTTTTCCCCACTGCAAGTTCTGCCCAAACCCTACCAGCTGATTTCAGGTTTTTGCCCGCTGCTTAGCAGAGACTAACTTACGTGTTAGGGGGCCATAGCTATAATGGCCGTCAGGAGGTTGTTATTTACAGACTAGGAGCACAGGTAAAGCAAGGGTGTGAGAGAGGCTAGCCTGTGCAGAACAGCTGGAACAGTAGAAAGGCTTTTGTTTCTATTTGGCCCCTTATCTCAGGTTGGAGCCGCCTCTTGCCTTGTGCACCTCCCTGCTTCCAGAGTGCATCTCAGCTCAGAAGCTCCTTTCTTTCTGGCACATGCTACTGTGACTCCGCCATGGAGTCTTTGCCACCTACATCCAACAGAGCTGGTGCCCTTCACCTCCCAGAAGTTCCTCCAGCATAGTGGGCCTTTTCCTGAAAGCAGCTGAGGTTGTCCCTTTCTTCCCCACCCTTTCTCCCATCCCCAGAGGGGAGTGAACAACAAATGAAGCACAATTTGGGTTGTTTGTTTTAATCCTGTCTCTCACCATTCAGCCTTTGAATGGTTATTAACAAGTAGGACAAGTGAAAGGCCCTTACTACGCATCCCCTCCTCACCAACACCACCATTTGGGTGAGAGCATTTGCTACTGAAAGCCAAAAAAGGTCTCACATTCCACAGCCAATCCTTTAGGGGCCCTTTTTCCTTCCTCTTCCAGAAAGTCATGTCTCTCGTCAGCATGCTATTCTCATTGCCAAAACTATCAGGAACTGTCCAGGTTCTCAGATTTTACCCTACTTACAAGCTGTGAGATTATCTTGCCAGTCTCATGGGTGATAGCAGAAGACTCCTGGGTCAGAAAGAAAAGACTTTATTTAGAGCAAAAGCCCCACTGAGCCACTGATTTTCTTCAGGGGGCAGAGGGAGGGATAAGATTTTCCCTAAAGAGTAATTGCCACATTGCAAAGCGGAGATACTGCTGGGGTCTGGCAGTCTGTGTTCTTAAATATGGTATTTCCATTTGAAAAGATTATTGGGCCCTTTCCACTTTGTTAGTTGCTGAACTCAATGTTCTATTCCCCAAATGGGAATAACAAGCTGGAGTCACAAGGCCTCTCTAGGTAAGGTGTTCACTGAGCTTAATAGCTCTTGGTACTATGTACTCAAGTTAATGACTGCTTTTCAAAAGGGGGAACCTGGTAGCTATGTCAGAGAAAAACAAGTCCAAAACCCCAAGAGGGCAGAGGTTCCAATCAGCACAGATTTTTGGATCAAAGGGGTTATTAGGATTGTAGAGCCCCAAAGACTATGTATCACGGCTTGCTAGGCAGCTTCTAACTCAGCTTGTTGGCTCGGGCTCCACTGAAAGGATGCTGGTTTGTAGGTTAGCCAGTAAAAAGGGTGAAGGAGAATGCCCAAGTGAGGTAAATATTGTCTCCAATACTCAGAGTCCAACAAAGTGCTGGGCCTCCTTTTATGGAGTTGGAAGCGGGTGGAGCAAAGAGATGAATTTTTCTTTGACTGCCAGAAGGAATGAACATTATGAATCATTACGCCCAGATAGTCCCAATGAACTTTAGCTGGTAAACTGAATTTCATCAGGGTTTATTATCCACTTCTGTCAGTGGAGGTGTGATAATACCATGTTCAAGGCTGTTGAGACTAGGCTTTTAACTTGCTAACCAATAGGACATCATCTATATCGTGAAGGACGTGGACATCAGAGGGTAGAAGCACTCATGCTAAATTCTGACCCACTCACTGGTGACAAATGGCAGGTAAGTAGGTACCGCTGGAGAAATACTAAAAATATATGGAAACTGATCTTGATCTTGGTATAGCAAAGATGGTGTTGGCAATGTCCAAGATAGCATACCAAGTGCCATCAGTCTGTATAATGGATTCAGTTGTAGTCACAATATCTAGAAGAGCTGGGATATAGAAGCAACAACTAGATTTTGTTGGTGATAATCCACTTTAGTCTCTAACTCCATTAGCAAATTTCACTGGGATATCATACTAAGATCATGCATGTCTTACTTTCCCTGCTGCCTTGAAGTCCTTAATGAAGGCTATTTCCCTTTGTCCTCCCAGGATTCTATCGTGTTTCTATTAGACCATCTGAGAGGGCATGCGGAGGCAAGTTAGGTAGTGACTTACTTTTACCACCAATACTTTTCTACGTGTCATTCTTCCAATCCCTCTGGCACTTATGCGATGGGGACAGACAAGTACACAACGCAATGTTTGCCACTACACATACAGATGTAGAAACGACAGTATGTGTTTCATTTCAGTTAATATGACGTAGAAACGACAGTATGTGTTTCATTTCAGTTAATCCGAAGAGTCCCATCTAGGAGGTTATGTTCCCTTCCACATTGTGACCCTTGCCGAAAGCCCATAAACTGAATCTAAGTGACCTTTCCTTCCACGGGTCTGGGTAAGGTACAGACTTGGACACCGATATCCAACAGAGACATAAAAGATGGGGTCCCTACCCTCCCTGAAATTTCCTGGCAAATTTGAATGGCCGTATAGAGCCTTCCATCCTGTTTAGGGTGAAGGAGATCTTGGTTCCACCTCTAATCATGTTTCTCCTTAAAGCAGCTGAGATTATAATAAGGGGGAATGGAGGTGTCATGGGGTGCAGGAGAAAGCAAATCATATCACTTAACAGGACTTCATATTTACTTTCAGTTTTGAGTGGTGTAGCAGCAATTTATGGCTCAATCCAAAGAACTTTTATTGTTGTTGGTCTTCCCAAACCTCTGTATCAGGCAGCACGGTCTTCATAGCTGACACCATCTATTTCATCTTTAAAAATGCCTTGACTCGGAAGCCATGGTTACACTGTTTTCTGAATAAGGTTATGAGGTTTGCGGTCCTTAGATGACTTGAATTCGATTTGCAAAGCAGTGAGCTACTTGTGGAGTTCACGTCAATCCAGGGTATCTGCTGTCCCATTACCATGATGACATCTCATAAATTCTTGCCTGATTTCAACAGTAGGGCTACAGGAGTTTTCCAGGGCAAGCTGACTGCAAGAATTGATCTGTATTTCTTGGGTCAGTTTCTCATTTCCTAGGAGATCATATTCATCAGCATTGTGTTTCCAATTCAGGTCAGTAAGAGCCTGAACACTAGTCAATGCCTATGTATGGTTTCCCATAAGAGTTTGTCTGTTCCAGGGAAATATCCCCAAGAGGGCCAAAACTACCTTATAACAGCCAGAACCCACTACAAAAATAACAACAACAACAACGACAACAAACAATGAGATCTTTTACTGTTGTTTTGGAATGGACGTATGATTGTCACTACAGATAGCAGAAGTAGTTCACCATAAAATGGCCCAGCTGTTGCCACCCTTCCTTTATATGTATTACACAGTCTATGCACAGTCTCCCAAGCAAACCAGCCAAAGTTCTAATGATTCACTTGGTCTCTGTTCATAGCAGTCATGAATTCCCATCCTGTCATCCTCAGTGTAGGTATTCATCTCCGTAACTGAGCAGAATCTTCTGCCCATCCGGGACAAATCTTAGTGCTAATTATTAATATGAAACAGATTGAGGTGGATTATCAGATTGGCGAGGAAGTCTTCCTACCTATAGGATAATTAGCAACAACCAGGGCACTATTCAAGCAGCTGTTTTTGAACCTACTTTCCCACACTTGGCTTGCAACTACCTCTCCAATTTCCCCTCATTAATAAACAATAAAGTGGAGGACTATTTATTGCCTGATTGAGCATATAATTTGGTCACTACCAAGTCCCATGTGCTTCCCCTAAATCCAACTGATCAGACCACAGGTTCTTATCCTTTGTCTTTTAGAAAGCCCTGTCTCTCAATATCATGGATGCTGACAGAAGACATGAGTCTCCTGAATAGACACAAAGGACAGTTAATTACTCAGAGCAATTGCAGATAATTTCTGGGTGGTAAAATTACAGGCTCTTATTTGCACGTGGAGAGGATCGCTTGAATTTTTATGATAAGTATGCATCATTTTTAACTGTACTTTAAAAAATGCATTATGAACATTCAGGTCAAGATACTCTTTTGAGTTTTTACAAAGTCCCTGTGAAATGAGCAGACAGATATAAAAACAGAGGAAAATCTGTATGCATACTATAAAACTTAGATTACTAGTTAGAGTTAGGGTAGGAATTAGAATTCCTGTAAAATGGTTGAACTAAAGAGGCTTTAAGATAAATGAAGAGGGTGTATGGATAAGGAACCAGTAAGGGATGTTGAGGACAATACTGAGAAGATGTTACCACCCTAGCCAGAGCCTAGAGTTAGCTGGGGTCATGGAAGTGGGGCCATGGAAGTGGGGCCACCCAGCAGTAGCTATAGATGAGAAGGATAATCCATTGCCAGAATCAGAGCACCAACGCAGAAAGACGGTAGGACAGAGAACCCCAACCTTTCTTTCCCCGCTTACCCTCCAATGTCCTTCCAGCACCTGCCACTTGCTGGATCTAACTAGAAGTCAACCAGAAAGAGAGTCTGGTGAGGCAGTCCACAGGGGTCACCATCTTGGGGCAAAAAAACAGGACAAAGAAAAGTGAAGAATAGATAGGGGTGGGGATGGGATGGAAAATAATAAGCATAGGTACCATCCACGGTCCGAAAATGTTTCTATAAGACACAGTCAAGATAAAAACAGATTGAAGGGCTAACCAGTCAACCTGTGACTTATGATATTCAAGTAAAAGCCTGACTTGGAAGAAAGTGAGCAGAATCCTCTATCCCTCAGTGGAAATAAACATTTCTTCAAGCTCATAGCACCAGTAATCAGCCTAGGGTGCCCAGCTAAGTAAAGGAATGCTGGCTCAATGAATATGGAAACACTGAAAATTTAGTGATGTTCCTAGTATCTATTGTTTCAAGTTGCATATTTTTTTCCTATTCCTCACAAGAAAATGAAAGCCTAATGCAGCAACATTATAATTATTGGAAACATAAAATAAGTCCCTTTCCTTTGTCTGGCACCAACAAATTTAAATAAACAATCTCTGATAAATCCATCTCAAATACCAACGAACAAATAGATCTTCCAGAGAAAAAGTATGAGCAAAGAGAAAAATTAGGAATTTTAAAATTATTTCAAAAGAAGGTCTATTTTGATCAATTGGAAAAGTTCCTCTTCAAAAATCATGGAATCTTTATTTTATAGTCTCGATTAGTTTTAAAAAATCATATCTATGAAAAGAAAACATATAGATTAGAAAAATTACCAGGTGAAACAATTATTGAATTAAAAAAGATAGTGGAAGAATAATTATAAGGTGCATTTCACATGCATGACTTGGGTTGATTCAAAGTGCAGAGTTAGCAAAGAAAGAATTGGGGAGATCATGGCATATTTCCTATCTGTCCATCAGTCATTATTCAAGGATTTAAATTTCATAAATGGAATTCTTAGCTTAGTGAAGGCAATTAAATTCAAATAGATGAACAGAAGATTAGAGATATCACATACACCATTCCTGTCTTCTTTAATCCTAGTCTTCTGCAGGCACTAGAGGCTTTAAACTCAGACTCATTCATAATCAAGGGCCATATCACTACTCTTTCTGGAATGTGGAATTAATCTCACTGCCTTATGCCTGATATTTGCTATGCTAGAGCTAGGTAGTTAATTCACCTTAAGAGTACTAAAATAATTTGCATTTCCTATGACCGTGAGATTAATACACACAATGAGGTAAAGGAGTTATAATATATTCAGAGGTTCTTTTAAAATGCAATACTCTGCAGTATTTTTAACTAATTAATTCAAAAACTGGACTTCAAAAAGCACTTCTTGAGTGCTTATAATGGACTTATTACCATTCTAAGTGGTAAGATACTGTAGTAAGACTAAATCACTACCATCTAGAATTAAAAATAAGTGGGAATAACAGACAATAAACAAGTAAGCATGTAATATGTAATACACCAGGTAATGATACATGAAGAAAAAGTAATAGGGACAGGGTAGGGTGGATGAGTAGATAATTACTTTACATAGAGTGGTCAGAGAATCCTCCTCTAAGGAGGTAACAGCTGAGTAGAGACCTGAATGATATGAATGAATGAACTCTGAGAAGATCTGGGGGAAGAGATCCCATTAGAGAGAATAATTGTGGCACTACTAGTAACTGATTACACAATAACTGCTCCCCACATTACCTTGTTACTGACAGAACCTGAATTTTGCTTGTAACAGCAATGTATACAGTACACAGTGATAAATCATTATTGGCAATCCCATTCTCTTTGCCAAATAGTTTTCCCATTCTCCTTTGAAGCTAGAGATAGTCATGTGACCTAAATCTATTCAATGAGACACAAAATCTACTGGGGGATTATTGGGTAAACTTCTGTTTCTTTGTAAAAATAAAGGGGAGCAAGTGCAAGAGAAGTACTTGATTCTTCTACACCCACATTACTTCACCTGCCTTGATCTATATGTGATGCCTAGAACTGAAGCAACATCTTGTGATTATGAAGAGACAAGTATGAGTGTAAAAGAGGTAAGACAAGAAAGGGCCAGTTTCCTGGGTCCTTGATGACACTGTTAAGCCAATGAGCCAATGCCCCAAATCCTTATCTCATGATTTCATTGGTCAGGGTCCAATGGCATTGCCAGTAAAATGTGGTTTCAAGGTCTATATCACAGGGTGTGGCTGTAAGAAATGTTAAGATTTCAAAAAGATTTAATGTAGTGTCTCACAGACCAACTCAGCTAGATAAAAAATATTCTAAGTATCTTAGGGTGACCTCTTAGATCTTCTCTGCTTGACAAAAGAGCTTCTAAGATTTTTAAGGATATTGTGCTACAGAACTTTGACTATCAGTCAAAGGTAAATGGGGGCCTGTCTTGAAGATATTTAGAGGTGTAACATTTGGCTGAGATCATAATTTGATACATAGGAAGCCCAAAAAATCTTTAAGATAATCACAGCATCTTGGACTGAAAGAAAAAGAAACAATTTTAAGTGAAAGGAAGCTTTGAACTCTCAACTTTCCACAGAGAAAACATAGGCTTCACAGCTACTCAGCCACAAATATAAACTCTTTCTTATGGAAAAAAAAAAAAAAAAAAAGGATTATTCAGATGGTAAAGCCAAGCATCAAGGGCAAAGCTGGGAGCTTCAGAGTTACTATGGCCCACTGACTGCTTTATGGTTCACTTTCCCCATCCTCCACCTTCACAATATTCCAGTTTTCCTGTTCCAGACTCACTCTTGTATGTAGGGGATGGATAACTGGTATCTTCAGTTCACAGGTGTTAAAATTGAGAGGAGGAATACTCAAAAAGCCTCATTCATCTAAATCTGATTTAGATGTTAAAATTCTGTACCTCAAGCCTAAACCTGATGCAGTTAATAGCATAAGACTCAGGATCTTGGAAGTGGAGTAAGTATATTTTGCATGTGGGAGGGACATGAATTACTTGGAGCTAGAGAAAGTTAATCTGTGGTGGTTAATCTCCAAATACAGCCCTCAATGAACACCACCTTCCAAGATTCATGCACTTATGCAATCTCCTAACAGAATGCATCAGAAGTAACTCTATGCTACTCTAAAGCCTAAGTCTGAAGAATACCTGAAGCTTATGTTTTTGTTTATTGGAAATCCCAAGCTGCCACATAAGAAGTTCAGCTGCTCCACTAGAAAGATCATGTGAAGAGGTGGAATAGAGAGAGAGGGAAAATCCCTAAGATTAAAATTACATGGAGAGAGAAAGTGAGAGAGAGAGAGAGAGAGACAGATAGACAGACAGACAGAGACAGACAGAGACAGAGAAACAGCCACACTAAACCAGATATCCAAGCATCCCAAATGAGCTCAGATTTATAGCTGTTCCCATCAAGACGTAAGACGTATAAGTGAGCGAGCTATCATGAGTGTTCCAGCCCAACTGAGTTCCTAGATAACTATAGGATGAGCCAATATCCAGTAGAGCAAAACAACTGCCCAGCTAGGTGCAGTCAACCCACAGAATCTTGAGAGATAATAATACGATTATTTCAAGCCACTAAGTTTTGGAGTGGTTTGTTATGCAGCAACAAATAATTCACTTATCAAATTAAACTAAATATTTTGGAAGTCAGACTTAATAAGGAAATTAAAAGGCAAACTACAAACTATGAAAAAATATGTGACATAAATATACAAGTAGTTAATATCCTCATAATAAAAAGAGCTCATTATAAAACCTAAACATCACTAAGTACTCAACAGAAAAAAATGGACAAAGGACATGATCTATCTACTCATAGGGAAAATCAAAATGGCTAATAGCATGAAAAAGTTTTAGTCATTATTTAAAAGACCATTAATACTCAAATACCACTATTGAGAATGTAAAGTGGTATAATCTTTCTGGAAAGCAATCTGTCAACATGCCATTTCCATGAATATATGAGGAAATAAACACAGATCCAAATAAATAGTTAAGTAAAAGGCTATTAATTTCAAACTTAATGTCTAACAATATTTAAGCTGTTAAAAAGAATTATTGAATATCCATATGTGAGGGTATTCTGTATCTTGCAAATTTTTAAGAAAATTCAAGTAACATGCTTATAATATGATGTCATTTTAAAAAGGCACAAAATTATATATATATATATACACACACACACATGCATATATATACATATATATATACACACAGTTTGATCCAAGTTTTAAAAAATAAATGGTATTATATGCATAACAAAGACTGAAAGGAAATAAAATTGTTAAATGTGGCAGTAGAATTATAACTACTTTTATTTTTTCTTTTATACTTCTATTTTCTAAATTTTCTATGACTATCACGTCCACATTTAGTTAAAAACAAGAATGTTATTCTTTTTAAGTTAGATTGGTTATTGATCTAGGTAACTATTCCTAATCATTCCTAATTACCTATTCCAACTAAATATATTTAATAAAATCATATCTTTTGGATATGATTATTTCTAATTACCTATTCCAACTAAATATATTTAATAAAATCATATCTGTTGGAATTTGGAAGGGAATTTAGAAATGACCTAGTATGATCTGCCATTCAAAAGATGAGGAAATAGGTTTAGAGATTAAGTTGCCTATTCATGTTGACATATTTAGCAGCAGAGCCTTACTTAGAACTCATATTGTTTATCTACTGACCAGTACGCATTTTTACACTGCTTTATAAGATACCTATAATAGTAATTCAAATAAGATGTAGAGATCTAAACAAAATAACTGTTACTTTGAGAAAGACTTTACCCTAATGTACCTTTAAATTTACATTTAGATAATTCTTATTCTAAACTATAAAATTGCTTACAACAGGGAGAACATATGCTATCTTATTATATAACAATTTTATTAAAAATTTCCACTGAAATAAATTTCCACTGAAATAACTTTGTTACTGTTGTTACACTTTCAGCTGAATTTTATACCAACTCATGAGACTAGTTGGTATTACCAGTATCTCTAATCACTTTGCTTTAACGGTTTTTCCCTCCTTACTTGATGAGTATGTCTAATATACTTAGATACACTTCCACTTGGAGACATTTGAATGTATTTTCAATTTATTTATATTTAATTTGTTTTTTTTAAATAAATTATGTTTTTCCTAGTTGTATACTTTAATATGAGGGCAGATACCTTAATTCAAGGTCTTCCTTTGGATCTTGGCTTTGAAAGCTACATTTTGATTTTGAATCTGGGGTCTTCCTTCTGACTAAGCTTAGACTGTTACTTTGTCACCTATTTTCTATTGGAGATAAATCTAGGTTCCTCCTTTTATTCCACCTGAATTTATAAGGATACTTTTCAACGTTACCTCTGATGAAGATGAGTTTTTCAAAATGCCTGTATATTTATCTTTTAATTTTACTCCTGGTTGAAAGAGTACATTTTTCATTTTTCTGTCCATCATGTCTTCTGATGAGTATTCCTCTAAAGGTAGTATTTTGTTCTCTTCTGTTATGGTCAGGCTAGGAATAATGTGTAATAGAGTATCTGTTTGTTTTGTTGATTCATCACTTTTAGGAGCAACATCAATTAAATTATCTTGATTTGACTGGTTCGAAGTTGGTAGGCTCAGGTCTTTCATATCATCATTATGCAGTAACTAGAAAATATATCAATAAAACAAACTACCAATTAATTATTACTGACTATGAAATATTTAAAACGAATAAAACTGGACTTAAAATCATTTGTACATCTTTATCCTTTATTATAACAAGTTACCATCAATATTTGTAAATTGTTACATTCCTTATTAAAAGAGTTGAGAAATTCTGCTTGCCTGAATATTGATTATATTGCTTTATAAATCAGTGGCTCTCATATATTCAGATTTTATAAATCAGCAATATCTCAAAGAGAAAATTGAGAGGTCTAACATTTTACTGTTATACTATCACCAATATATCCTAAAATAAAGGACAATTTAATAGCAAAATAGCATATCATAAAATCACAGCTATATCACAAAGGAAATTTTAATAGCAAAATAGTACAAAGAATGGATTCATATAACAAAGGACAGCCTGTTAAATTAAATAAATTTAGCTGTATAAAAAATTCTCTTTAGTGTCTTTTTTCTCTCTCCTTAACTAAGGAAAACAGTACATAGTGACTCTTCAACTGGTATTTGAGAGCCACTGACCCAAGATGGAAATCATTAAATGTTATTTGTCATTGGTTTACATAGGGATACACTGCTTATGGGATACCTTTATAAAATTAGATAAAAAGCAAATAATATCATGTGAACTTTTTATTTATAAAATGTAAATTATTATTTTTAGAGGAAAAAGTAAAGAACGTGGTTAGGTCTGTGGCATCAATTTCTAAGATCATCGTGCGGAAGTTTATGCTTTTTTTTTTTTACTTATTTCTCTCTTCTTTTTGTCAACACCTTTTGTCCCTATCTTCACATGTATTTTTAAATATTACCATTTTGTACTGAAAATTTCCTTTGAAGAGTATAATTTTACATAAATAAATTGTGTAAATGTATAGATTGTGTCATAAAAAAATAACCATGATAACCTGAATAAGTTCTTGAGTACTTTTGTCTTTTCATCTACAAATATTTCTCCACTTACAAATATTTAATCCTTTTATAAAATAGTGACTATTAGAAGTTCTCTTCCAAGTTCCCTTACCTCACTTGGAATAGTTTCGGCTTCCTCCTTTATAAAAGAGACATCTGTTAAGAAATTAACAGAAATATGTTATTACATATAAAATGATAAACACATTATATGTATGTACACTAATAATATATTAGTATAGTTTTTCTCACCAAGAACAAAGAACAATTTAAATAAAAGTGGCTATTCAAACATAAACACTATTTAGGAAAAACAGACTGATCAGGGTTTTGGTCAAGATGACAGAGTAGGTAAATGCTGTACTTGCCTCCTCTCACAACCACATCAAAGTTACAACTATCACTGGGAGTAATTAGAAGTCCTACAACTGGGGGCACACAGAAGAGGCTACCTTGAGACTGGTAGGAGGGGTGGAGACATGAAATGGGCTGGTCCAATGCCCACATGTGGTAGTTGAGAATTAGGAGAACTATCTCAGCTGCAGAGGTCCCCCTAGAAGAGTGAGGGGTCTGAGCACACACTGGGATCCCCAGTTTAGGGTTCCAGTGCTGGGAAAAGTCCTCGCAACTTCTGGCTGTGAAAACCAGCGGAGATTGTGACTAAGATAGAGGGCTGAAGTAGTTGCAGATTTTCCTCTTAAGGGGCCTGTGGGGACTTACTTGCTGATGGACTTGCTTGCTCTGAGCTCCAGCACTGGGGCAGTAGCTTGAAAGGCACCAGGGTCATATGGGGAGGAAATGAGTTGTCTGGCTGCAGGGTGAAGGTTGGAGGGGCAGCTATCTCCCAGACAGAAGAGCTGGCAGAGGGCATTGTTCCTTTGTTGAGCCCTCACCCCAGCCAGTGTGCAGATGCAGGTGGCCGCCATATTTGAGTCTCAATCAACCTGGCTAATACTAGTCACCAAGCCCTGGTGATTCCCTGAGACCCTGCTCCTCCCAACTTGTGGGCCCATCTAAGCTGCTTCCAGTGGATTTTCCACACAAATAGCCTATCTCGGCTCATGCTGAGAACTTTCTAAAAATCTCTCGAAGTTTCAAAAACCTAAACAAGCAGCATCTGGCCTTGGCATGTGCCATACCTCTTGCTGAGCAGCCCCAAGCCTGGCACTAGCAGCAGCTGGTCTCAGTGGCTTGGCCTCTTGCGACATTGCCAAGCCAAGCATGGGTGGTGGCCAGCTGTGGATTGCTTAGATGCTCACGCCAGGTGGCGCTGGGCAGGGCACAGGCTGCAGCTGAACTTGGTATATGGCAGGGCTCCTCCCCGGATGCCCCAGCCTGCATACCTGGTGGCCAGCTTCGGTCTGAGCCAGAACACCACCCAGGGTCACATTTGAGGATGACACACCCAAAGGGCAGACTTGGAAGGCACCAGAGCCCTGCTAAAGTGAATCCTGTTCTGTAGGGTCAGCCCCTCCACAACAGCTCCTCCACTGGTCACGACCAGTCCTCATAACCAATCAGTCTGAGGGTCAATCCCTCCCTTTGACCAGCAAACAGCAAGCGGGGTTCAACTACAATAGGAGGGCACACACAACCCATACAAGGGACATTCCTGGATCACTTGACTCAAGTGACCAGGAGACACTGTGCCACTGGGATCAATAGCACACCTACTACATAAAGCCACTCTAAGATTGGGAGACATAGCAGCCCTACCTAACACGTAGAAACAAACACAAGTAGGCAGCCAAAATAAGAAGACAAACATGTCCCAAATGAAAGAACAGAACAAAGCTCCAGAAAAAGCACTCAACAAAATGAAGACAAACAATCTATCAGATGCAGAGTTCAAAACATTTGTTATAAGGATGCTCGAAGAACTCAGTGAGAACTTTAACAAAGAGATAGAAAATATAAAAGTGGAGATAGAAAACAAAAAAGAATGAGTCAGAAATGAAGAATACAATAACTGAAATAAAGAGAAAACTTAGGAGGAATTAACAGTAGATGAGATGAAGCAGAGGATCGAATCAGCAATTTAGAAGATAAGGTAGCAGAAAACACCTAATCAGAACAGCGATAAGAAAAAAGAATCCAAAAAAATGAGGATAGTTTAAGGGGCCTCTGGGACAACAAGTATACCAACATTCACATCATAAGGATACCAGAAAGTGAAGAGAGAGCACAAGAAATTGAAAACCTATTTCAAGAAATAATGACTGAAAACTTCCCTAACCTGGTGAAGGAAATAGACATATAAGCCCAAGAAGTGCAGAGTCCCAAACAAGATGAATCCAAAGAGGCCCACACCAAGACACATATAAGTAAAATGAAAAGGATTAAAGACACAGAGAACCTTAAAAGCAGCAAGAGAAAAGCAGTTAGTTACCGACAAGGGAGCTTCCACAAGACTGTCAGCTGATTTCTCAACAGAAACTTTGCAGGCCAGAAGGGACTGGCACAAAATATTCAAAGTGATGAAAAGCAAGGACCTACAACCATGATTACTCCACCCAGCAAAGCTATTATTTAGAATCGAAGGATAGATAAAGACCTTTCCAGACAAGAAAAAGGTAAAGGAGTTCATCATCACCAAGACAGTATTACAGGAAATGTCAGAGGGACTGCTTTAAGAAGAAAAGAGGGACTTCTTTAAAAAGATAAAAAATGTGGATAATAAAATGGCAATAACTACATATCTAGCAACAAATACTTTAAATATAAATGGATTAAATGCCCCAATGAAAAGATAGGGTGGCTGAATGGATTAGAAAACAAGACCCTTACATAAGCTGCCTACAAAAGACTCGCTTCAGATTGAAAGACACACAGACTGAAAGTAAAGGGATGAAAAAAGATGTTGCATGAAAATGGAAACAAACAAAAAAAGCTGGGGCAGCAATACTTAAACCAGAGAGAATAGACTTTAAACAAAGGCTATAACAATAGACAAAGAAGGACTCAGTTATCCCACTTCTGGGTATTTATCTGAAGAGACCCAAAACATTGCTTTGAAAGGACATGTGAATTCATATGTTCATTGCAGCATTATTTACAGTAGCAAAGATATGGCGGCATCCTGGGTGTCAATCAATGAATGAATGGATAAAAAAGAGGTGGTATGTATACACAATGGAATATTACTCAGCCATACAAAAGAGTGAAATCTTGCCATCTCCAACAACCTGTATGGGCCTAGAGAGTATTATGCTCAGTGGAGTAAGTCAAAGAAAGACAAATGTCATATGTGGAATCTAGAAAGCAGGTTAACAACAGATACACAGAGCATTTTGATGGTTGCCAGATTGGGGGTGGGCAAATGAGTGAAGGGGAGGGGATTAAGAGGTACAAAGTGGTAGTTACAAAATAGTCATGGGGACATAAAATTTAGCTTGGGGAATATGGTCAGTAGTATTGTAATAACTACGTATGGTGTCAGATGGGTACTGGATTTGTCAGGGTGATCACTTCATAAGTTACATAAATGTCTAATCACTGTGTTGTACATCTGAAAGTAATATATTGTATGTCAACTATAATTGAAAAAATAAAAATATGAAAATGAAAATAAACAGACTCATGAATCTCTGGGAAGATGGGGGAGTGGTAAATGCACAGATGTGGAGATAAAATGAAAATAATATAAAGTGATAAGATTTCAGATCCATTGATATAAGGCGTAAAAACAGGTATAGAGTATGTTTTGCTAAAAGTCAAGAGGACATTTAAAAATCCCGGTCAGTGATAGGGTTGGGATTAGAAAAAGAGACTAGAATAAAGTTTATGTAACCGGCAAAAAAAGGACCATTCAAGAGAGGCTGTTTGAAGCACTTGTAAAATTTCCTTAGAAAGATAAAGAATACATATTTAGCAAGTAGAAGAGGAAAACTTAAAAAGGAGAAAGAGGGAATAAAGAATTGAGATACAAAAAAATGTATAAGTCCTGTAAAAAATTTATATATGGTCATTATTAGCTGTATGACTGGTCAGCTCCTTTTTCTGATTCTCAATTTTCTCATATGTAAAAGAGGATAATGATAGCTTATCTTATCACTACGATACAAGTTACATAAGATGTAAGCAGCAATACGGTTAAATGCTCGAGCTCTTGGGCCAAACAGGTTCAAATTCAACTCCTATCATTTAATGGCTATGTGACCTCTGATTGATTTGATCCTCAGTTTCCTCATCTGTGAGGATTGGTTTATATAACCCAAGTAAAGTGCCTGGAACACTGTGATCAATATATGTCAATTATAACTATAGGAAGCTTTAGAAAAACCAAAAGGAAAGAAGGCACTAGATGATCCAATGGGACTTGAAATAAGCTCTTTGGATAAATGAAAAAAAAAAATAAATTAAAAAAGGAAAAGATGGCCATCACCAGTGAGCAAGAGAGGTTAACCTCCTATCTTTAACAGTGATATTGAAGAGGGAAATGTGATTCCCCTACACCTAAAACTTGAATGTTTCAGGTAAAAGAGTAGACTAAAGATGCATTAGCTCTGCTAGGCTGCCTGATCCTCAGAGGTTAGGAAATAAATATAACAAAGCCTGTTTTAGCCAGGGAAGTAGAAGTAGAAAAGTAGAAAAGTATCCTGAGGTTAAAGTCTTATCACAATAAATCATTATTCCAATCTTCAGAATCCAAGATTTTAAAGATATAGTATTATGCATCAATTTGAACTTACTTTCTAAATGAATCTTTTAACAGATTTTTCAAAAGACTGCACGAACGGTTTTTCCATTAATTAAATATCTACTGATAATTTGTGGTAGATTCTTAAATGTAATGCTAATTTAATTTCCTGTCCCCTCCTCTCTCACCTCCCAACACACACACACACACACACACACACACACACACACTCCTCTACTTAAAAGAGACCAATAGCTTTACACTTAATAATACTAAATAAAAATATCTATTCATAGATCATAGTTAAGATTTAACTTTTTTATCATCCTTAAAAAAAGTAAAGGAACATTAAAAATAAAAATAACTCTGAATTAGGTCTAAGTCTTTTCTTCAGAGTATTATAAAATATATACTCAAACTATAATGAAATGCATATTTATTCTTTAACAAAAAATGAAACCCACTTAAAGCAAATTATTAATTTTCTATTTGAGATATAACCACCCTGTTTTTAATTATCTTAATAATAAATATAAAAAGTGAATTCGTTTCTTAACCTGATGTTAAAATGTCTTCAGAACCCTCTTCAAATTTGCTTTCAAGTATCTCATTGGTATTACTTTCCTGGAAGCAAAAAAAGAAAAAAAGAAAATATACCAGAGAAATGTTTAAAGGCTAAAACATTTTTCTCCACCTTCATAACTTTTAATACTTTTTAAAAATTTATAGAAGACAAGAAGGAAATGAGTTTGTGAGAAAAGCAAACCAAAAAACTTTATTTTAAAGAGAGGCACACACTGGCTAGGAGTTGAAGTTCCAAGGAGAGGAAAGTCAAGAACTGATAGGGTATTTGAGTGACAAATGTATGAGAGAAAAAGACTACCAGATAAATGATATAATGTAACTTTAAGGAGTATGAGAGGATTCCCCCCGGGACACATAATTTTTAATTGAAATACATTATGCCCTATGAGTTGAAAAATCATGTTGATCTTTACAAAATTCCAAGAAGAATTATAAGGTAGAGTGATCACTGGTTCTTATAAAATACTGATCTTTCAATAAGAACCCAAAGTTCATAGTCTTTTTAATGAAAAACACCCCAAATTTTCCATAAAATATCAATTCTGTATTAGTAAATGTTAATCAATTTATCCTACAGCAGCACAACTCTGCCCAATAATCGAAAAGGCATCGAAATCATGAATATGTCAATATGTTTTAACTACCATTTCAAGGCTGTGACCTTAGTCAATGTTTTATCTGTCTAACTGAAATGTCAGGTCAAAATATATAGGTTAGATTGCATTTCTAAATATTAAACCTTATTCATTAATCTGATAAAGGTCTAGCACCTAAAAATTATAGAGAACTCTTACAATTCAATAATAAAAATACAAATAGCCAAATTAAAAAATCAGCAAAGAATTTGAATAAACATTTATCCAAAGAAAGAAGATATACAAATAGCCAGTAGGCACATGAAAAGATGCTCATATCGCTGGTCATTACAGAAATGCAAATCAAAACCACAATGAGATACCACTTCAAACCCATTAGGATGGCAATATTTTTTTTAAAAGGAAAATAAGAAGTGTTGGAGAAGATGTGGAACCCTCATACATTGCTGGTTGAATGTAAAATTGTGCAGCTGCTGAGGAAAATAGTTTGGCAGTTCCTGAAAAAGTCAAATGGAATCACTATGTGATCCAGTAATTCAACTCCTAGGTATATACCCACCAAAATGAAAAACATGCTCACACAAAAACCTGCACATGAATGTTCAAATCATTATTCATAATACGTACAAAGTGAAAACAACCCAAATATCTATCAACTGCGAATGGATAAATAAAATGTGTTATATCTATACAATGGAATATTATTTGGCAATAAAAAGAAATAAAGTATTCAAACATGCTACAACAAGAATGAACCTTGAAAACCCTATGCTATACCTGAATCTAATTTAAAAAAACATTATGCTAAGTGAAAGAAGGAAGTCACAAAGGATCATATATTGCATTTCATTTATATGAAATGTCTAGAATCTATAGCAACAGAAAGTAGATTCATTGTTGCCTAGGGCTAGGGGGGCATAGGATTTGGAGGGTATAGCCTATGGGGTACGGGGTTTCTTTTGAGGATAATGAGAATGTTCTAAAACTGATTGTAGCAGTGGGCACGCAACTCTGTGAGTATACTAAAGGCCACGGCATTGAACACTTTAAATGGGTAAATTGTATGGTATATAAATTATATCTCAACAAAGCTGTTAAAAAACTAAATCTTATAAATTATTAATCAATATTTATCGAATGCCACATTATCAAAATAATAAAATGCATGAACCATGAATAACATTTTATAATTGAGAACATGAACACTATCTGATCATTATTTTTAATTACCATAATCTTTTTTAAATAAAAAGTATTAAAAACTATGTATGGGAGAATGAATTATGTTAATTACCTTAGGTCGACTATGTTCCAATTTTGGGTTAAGAACTCCTTCTAAATATGTAGCTTTTTCTCTCCACGTACTCAGATCTCTATATTCTTTTCTCATTTTTTCTAGCCTAAAGAAAGAAATCATAGCATTATAGTTTAAAAAAGCAAGTGACGGAAAAATATATATGGTAGATTCAAAAAGAATTTATACAGTATGATCCATTTTTAAAAGTGCAAAAAGAAGCAAACCAACAATATACTGTTTAATGATACAGTAAAAGAAAAAAGAATGATTACAACAAAAAGCAAGGAAGTAGTTACCTGGGGAGAGTTGGGGAGAGGGATGTAATTTTATAAGGTTACACAAACACGTTTCTGATATTGGAGATGCTGTATTTCTTAAACTGAATTGCAAATACCTAGGCAATATTCTTATTTTTATTTAAGATATACATATGTGTTTTGGAAATTATTCAATATATATTGGTCTCAATATTGATGAAAGAGGAGAATAAGTTTCAAATTAAACAAGATAAAACTCCAGAAACAGAACTTAAAGAGAGATAAGTGATTTACCTGATAAAGAGTTCAAAATAACGGGTCATAATGATGCTCACAGAGATCAGGAGGAAAATGCGTGAACGAAGTGAGACTTTCAATAGAGATGAAAATATAAGAAAGTACCAGGCAGAATTATAGACCTGAACAATACAATAACTAAACTGAAAAATTCAGAGGGGTTCAAGAGCAGACTAGGTGATGCAGAAAAAAGATCAGTGAATGCAAAAATATGAAAGTGGATTTTATCCAATTGGAGCAAAAAAAAATTAAAAAGTGAAAATAGCTTAAGGGACTTATGAGACACCAACATGCTGACAAATATATGCATTACAGGCGAACTAGAAGAGAAAGGGGCAGAAAACTTATTCAAAGAAATAGTGGCTGAAAAGTTCCATGATATGTGGAAAGAAACAGATGCCTAGATCCAGGAAGTCCCAAAAAAGATTAATCCAAAAGACCCACACTGAGAAACATTATAATTAAACTGTCAAAAATGAAAAACAAGGAGAGAATTTTCATCTTAAAAGCAGCAAGAGAAAAACAACTTGTTACACAAAAGAAAGCCACCATAACATTATAAGCAGAGTTTTCAGCAGAAACTTTGTAGGCTAGAAGGAAGTGATATGATATACTCAACTGCTGAAAGAAAAATAAGTGCCAACCAAGAATACTCTACCCAGAAGTTATCCTTCAGAACTGAAGGAAAGATAAAGAGTTTTCCAAACAAACAAAAGCTGAAAGAGTTCATTACCACCAGACTGGCCTTACGAGAAATAGTGATGGGGGAGTAAAAATGTAAAGCTTTAGTATGCATTCAAAGTTAAGTCGTTATCAGCTTAAAATAGATTGTTATAAGATGTTTTAGATAAGCCTGTGGTAACCACAAAAAAAAACAAAACAAAACAAAAAAACAACCCATAGTAGATACACTGAATATAAAGAGAAAGGAATCTAAGCATATTACTATAGAAAATCATTAAACCACAAAGGAAGGGAGCAGAAGAAGAAACAAAGGAATGACACACAGCCAGAAAAAAAAATTTTAACAAAATGGCAATAGTACATCCAATAATTACTTTAAATGTAAATGTACTAAATTCTCCAATCAAAGGACACAGAGTGGCTGAATGGATTTAAGAAAAACCAACACTCACCTACAGGCTGCCTACAATGGACACACTTCAGCTTTAAGGACATACACAGACAGAAAGTAAAGCTATGGAAAAGATACTCTATGCAAATGGAAATTAAAAGAAGAGGTAACTATACTTATATCAGAAAAAATTTAGACTTTAAGCCAAAGACTTTAATAAGAGATAAAGAAGGTCATTATATAATGATAAAGAAGTCAATCCAACAAGAGGACATAACATTTATAAATACTTATGCACCCAATGTAGGAGCACCTAAGTACACAAAGCAAATATTAACAAATATAAAAGAAGAAATAAACAGCAATATAATATAAGAGTATTATACTTTGAACAATGGTTAGATTATCCAAACAGAAAATCAATAAGGAAACATTGGACCTAAAGTATATATTAGGTCAGATGGACTTAATAAGCATTTGCAGAACATTCCATCCAACACTAGCAGAATACACATTCTTCTCAAGTGCAGTGGAACATTCTCCAAGAAAGATCATATATTAGGCCACAAAACAAACCTTAATAAATTTAAGAAGATTTAAATCATACTAAGCATCTTTTCTGACCAAAATTTATAGTATAAAACCAGAAATCAATTCCCAGAGGAAACTAGAAATTTCACGAATATGTAGAGGTTAAACGACATGCTACTGAATAACCAGTGGGTCAAAGAAGAACTCAAAAGAAAAGTCAAAAATCATCTTGAGAGAAATGAAAATGAAAATAAAACCTACCAAAACTTGTAGGACATAGCAAAAGCACTTCTAAAAAGGAAGTTTATAGTGATAAATGATTACAATTAGAAAAAGATCTCATATAAACAACCTAATTTTGTACCATAAGAAACTGGAAAAAAGAATAAACTGAGCCCAAAGTTAGTAAAAAGAAGGAAATAATAAAGACCAGAGGGGAAGTAAATTAAATACAGACAAAAAAAAAATCAATGAAACTAAGAGCTGGTCTTTTGAAAAACTAAAAACAAAAAACAAAATTAATAAACCTTTAGCTAGACTTACCAGGAAAAAGAGAAGGCTCAAATAAATATTTTTTTAAATCACCATATCTGGTACCTAGGTAGCTAATAAATGTTATTGAATGAGTAGAGTATCCTCTACATCAGTCTAGAGGATAAAAGGGTTCCTTGATTATTCAGTTCAATGTTTATAAATTCATTTATGAATCTGAGTAAAACTTATGTACACATAAATTATTTTCTAAATGTTTGGGAGCTCTCTTTCTGGCAATGATGGATTAGGTTGATGGAACAGGTTATTTCAGACAAACCATCCCAATGCACAACTTAAAAAGCTGGACAAAATATTTTTTTAAATTTTTGTTTGAAAGTAGCAGTCAGTTATAAAGGCAGCAAGAATTTGCAGATCTAAAATTCTAGACAGAAAGGAAGTCCAGAGACTTTAAGCCTATAATTTGGTATCATTTCTCCTTCAAGGCATTTTTAGTAGCCAAGAATTAAGAAGCCAAGCAGAGCTTTAAGATAGATATACAAGCACTGAGGAACAAAAACCAGAATTCAGACTCTGCCAAGGATGAGAAGCCATGATAAACACCTAAGGTTTCAGGTGGGATCCTAAAAGGCTATACCCTAAGACTAAGTGCCTTCTTCAGAATTGTGCCCTAGCTGCCTTATACTCACCCCAGTCCTGATGCTAGGAATGAGTAAACCAGAAAAAGACTAATCTTTACAGGAACTAAAGCCCCCAAATTCATTTCAATCTTGATCTCAATTGAATTAAAGTGATCTAGGATTGTTAGTGACCCTGGTCTAGCTGGCTGCCAGATGCAAATGTATATCTTCTCTGTTAGTATATACACTCAAGAGTATCTAATTAGTTCTATAGATTTTCAAATACAATGTTTGGCACTCAATAAAAACAACTAGGCATATGACAATAAAATATTTGACTGAAAATTATGAGAAAAAAACAACAGAAATAGACTTATCAGAAGGTTCAGATAATGGAATTATCAGAGATGAACTTTAAAATACAAATGATTAATATGCTCAAAGAATTAAGAGATAAGACTGAGGATTTTGGTACAGAAGTAGAAACTATCAAATAAAGAATAATTCAATAACAGAAGAAAATAACTAAAATTAAGAATTTAATTGGTTTAACAGCAGATTAGAAACAAAGAAAAACCAGTGAACTATAAATAGATTTTTTAAAATCTAGACTAAAACAGAGGGGGAAAAAGTGATACACAGAGAAGAGGAGACTAATAGACTACATCGTTGAGTCAAGAGGCAGAGCAAGTACTATACTTCCTCCTGTGAAAGAATTTTAATCTAAGTTGGAACTGGAGGACATAAAATGTAAAATCTCATGCATGTGCCCTCAGAAAAACAAAACTTAAGGACTGAAAAACTGATTTCACATAAATCCCAGATTTACAGAAAACTGATAATATTGGAACTTTCTTAAATGATAGGGAATTGGTCAGGTGTTGCCTCATATCAACCTTGGGAAGTTTGTTTACGGTTTCTAGATAATGAAGAAGAAATGACCCAACTCAAGTTGGTCCTGCAAAATAAGCTGAATTGAACTTTTTTTGTATGACTGGATGACTGTTTTTATCAGCTCAGGGAATTTTCAAAACTAGTCTCTGCTTTTTATTTTAACAGACTCTAACTGAACTTTCCCCTCTTTACATTCCTTGCCCATAAATACAGCCTACCCCAAACCCTCAATGGACTCATCTGTAGTTTGCTAGTTTTCATGTTCTGAATTGTAATTCCTCTATATTTCTGAATAAACTCATCTTTTTTGACAATTTTGAGATTGCCTCAGTTTACCTCTTTATTTAGGTTAATGCTACTTTGTAAAAGAGTTCTCACCTCTCTTCTTGTCACAGCACTGACTTTTTAAAACAAACACCTGCATATAATAAGCAAAATTCAGGAATAGCCTCTGAACCCATGAAATAAAGGTTTCTGAACTAATAGCAAGCCCATGTCTCAAAGAAAAATATTAATATACAAATAACACATAAATAAAATTTAAAATTTATTTTGTTTGTTTTTTTACCTTTCCCGAGGTTGTTGTTGAAGCTTTTCGAGCCGCACTACAGAAGGCTGGTTGGGTTGGGTAACATTCAGGTCTGGGGATAAGAATGCTGGATATTCTATTGGCTGTGGTATAATAACATTTCTGAAAAATTGTAATAAAGTTAAATATGAAATTATACAAAAGTACACTCTAAAACCGGTGGTAGCTACCACTTTGGAATCATTCTGGTTTTTTTTACACTGTAAGCTCAACTATCCACCGTGGACCATCAGAGGACAGAGCTAGGAAAGAAGACAAAAGTCAACAATCCTGAGAGAAATACTCTCCTGAGTACTCTTCCTACTAAGGTCATGGGCAGCAGGGATGGAAATGGAAAGGACCTGCAGTTCTAAAGAGAAGTGTTTGAGCCCAGATGTCTCTCCTAGTTTCTAGATCCAAATCTCGATTTCATGGCCCAGTGAAAGTGACACATAAAATTAACTATCACAGGTCCACCCCATGTCAACCTGGCACTCATAAACACCTTAAAACATATTTAATCTCCAAATGGAAACAATAACAAGCTCATAATTCCACCTAACATGATACGACTATTCTGCAAATAACCAAAAACTCACTAGCCCCTCTCCAGAAGAGGTAAAGTCCTTGGGTGATGTTTACTCTTCTCCTTGATATCCTAAAACTTAAAAACTATGAGGTAAAGTTAACAATACTTAAATATTATGATATAAAGACAATATATCTTATGTTACATAAGGAGATAAGAGGGAAGACAATATATTCGCTATGTATATGTATATATAAAATATACATGGTAATTGGGCCAAAGTAGCCCACCCAAATGAGAAATATGTTGCCTCCAAAATCCAAAGAGGCACACCAGTGTTGTGCCAGATACAACTTATCCTTCACTTTAGCAGGACTACCTTGACAAGCCCATACCACTAGATCCCTAAAATTTCACTGAGGTAGAAGGCCCCTGAATTTTGTCAGACTTATTTCCCACCCTCTAACATGTAAATGTCTTACCAATAAGTGTAGAATAGTAGCTACTTCATGCTAATTGGTCCAATTAACATAATGTGATCACTATAATGAACCAGTGTGACAATGAAGATTCTTGTAGAACTAAAGTATGACATAGGGCTGGTATATTGCTGGCCTTGCCAGCAGAAATCAAACTGCTTCTTTATTAATAAATATGGAGGAAAAAAGCACTTGCCAGATTAACAGTTGTAGACCAGGTACCAGGGCATGTGTTAATTTGTTCAAGCAATAAAACCACATCTGGTACAGCAGCTGCAATTGGAGTTACCATCTGGTTAACTTACAATAATCTACTATCATTCCCTAAGATCCATCTGTTTTCTGCACAGGCAAATAAGTGAGTTGAATGGGGATGTGATGGGAATCAGCACCCCCGCATCTTTCAAGTCCTTGATGATGGCGTTAATCTCTGTAATCCTTCCAGGAAGGTGGCATTGTTCTTGCTTTACTATTTTCCATAGTAGAGGTAGTTCTATTAGTTTCCATTTGTTCTTTCCCACCATAATATCCCTCATTCCACGGGTCAGGGAACCAATGTAGGGATTCACTAACTGCTGAATATATCTATTCCAATTATGGATTCTGGAATTGGGGAATTAACCATAGGATGGATTTGGGGACCTACAGGACCTGGTGTGAGAAGGATCCGAGTTAAAACTCCATTGATTACCTGACCTCCATAAACCCCTACTCTTGATTGGTAGACAACAGTGATATGTTGGGTCTTCGGGAATTAGCGTCAGTTCAGAGCCAGTGTCCAGTAGTCCCTAATGCACAGTTACCCTGGTAAAAAGCTGTAGTTCCCTTTGGGGAAAAGCTGGGAGAAAGACCAACATTATAAATTTTTAGCAGTGTATGAGGGTCTCTCCTCAAGGGGACCGGGTCTCTCCTTCACTCAAGCTATAAGCTGGCTCAAGCTGGGAATTGATTGAGGAGCTGTGACTGTTTCTGATTCAGGTTTGACTTTTGTTCACTTGACTTAGAACTGTTCTGCTTATACAGATAAAGTAAGAATTTAGTAGGCTTCCTATATATATTATTTCTAGGAACATCATTATCAACTAAGCCGATGTCATAGGTCTGTATGAGTCAGACTATTCTGATTGCTGCTTTGACTCTACTGTCCATTACAGTAACCACTCTCACCTTGCCTTTGGCAGTTGAGTGCCATCACTTGGCCCCTGCTACTTGGAATTCAATTATTCGCAATTCATTTAGGTTTTCCAGTTCAGTGACTGTAGTTCCCACTGTAAGGTCTGGGATGAGCAATCATAGAGCTCTTTAAGGATGGGCCTCCCCTCACAAATTTCTTTCTCACAGTCATGGTGAACGGTATATTTGCTGGAGCCTTCCAGGGTGAGTGAGTAGGTCTTAAACAACAAATCTACTCTAACACTACAATCTTTCTAAACCTTTGAATCCCTTCCTCCACGTCAAACCAAGACAGGTCTGGCATTTCCAATTTGCTCAGGGTCATCTTTTGGTCCATGTTCTAGCCAGCCAACCAACCAACCAACCAACCAAACTGTCAGAGTCCTTTCTAACTCCCCAAGCTGCAGCATTAAATGAAGAATCTCTACTTAGTGAGCCCATATCAATAAATTTCGTGTGATCCAACTTTCAGTTTCTTCCACCATTATCGCACACCCTTAATATCAATTTCCACACATGTTCCCTGGATTTCTGTCTGTATAAATTAGAAAACTCAAGTAGTTCTTTTTGGAGTGTAGCTCACCTCCTCATGGGTCACACTTTGTACCTTACCTTTAGGGGCCTTCTGGGACTTTAGTCTAATTATAGGCCTAGAAGCAAAGAGAGATGGTAGGGGTAGGTCCTGAGGAGAACCAAGATGTGTGACAACTGCCTCAGAGGAGGCTATTAGTGTTTCCTGAAGCAGTGTAGGGTGGAAAGGCCACTACGCCTGGGAATGGTGATGTCACTTTTGCTGGGGGAGGTGAGGTCTCTTCTAGTGGAGGTTGAGAGGTCACTTCCACTGGCAAAGAAGATACATCAGAATTTAGGGGCTCACCATCTCCAGCTTCATTAGGGTCTTCCTCCATGTTCCCATTTCAACTTTAAGTATCCCATTTATTCCCAATTAAGGCCCTCACTTTAACTGTAGACACTGGGAGTTCAGCTTGTGCTATAAGTCAGCCAGTCACAAGAAGAAATTCTGGGTTTGATTTTTAGCAATCTTAGTTCTATGGCTACAAGATAAGGGTCCTTCAGGGCACACATAAAAGATTTCAGGTCATATATGCAATGCTGGAGCTGGGAATCTGAATCCTTGAACTCATCCTTTTCTTTTTCAACTTTGTCCAACAACATTAAGAGTACCCAGCCAATATCATTATATTCCTTAGTTTGACAGAAATGTTTAAAAGTATCATATACACAGTCACTCGGATCTTTGCTTCTTATAAATGGTTGATTAGGAGCACCTAGGGATGATACTTTGCATATCTCTACAGCCAGATTATGCCATAGATTATCAGTGCTCTTTTTACTACTGGAAATGGAGTCATTAGAGTCTTTAAACCTAATCAGATTAAAGAGTTAATTCCATAAACAACAGAACCAATTCGGGTAACTCATCCTTAATAGTCTGTTCTTCTAGAGCCACTCTTAGTATCAAAATACGTATTAGGGTTGACTAGAGAACCATCCAATACATGTTTATTGAGTCAATAAATAAGTGGATAAGGAAATAATGATCAATAAATATAAGAAAAACATTCCACTTTACTATTTCAACAAACATCAATATCAAATGAACAAAATTTATTTTTAATGATAATACCTAGGTGTTTGGTGAGACTATATAAAACAGTAAACACTTGGGAATATAATTTCCCATCCTATAACTAATTCTCTCAATTCCATTTCAGAAATTTTCCATTTCTTATTTTTAGCACTATAGATTACATCTCTCCCTCAGGTACTCAATTTTCCTTGATGTATTTTTACTGTTAAAATTTCAAGACTGGTTGACATACTATATCTTAAGTTACTTTTGGTGTGCTAATGATATTTTTGACCATAGACAGACCTTTTTACTGAAGATTTGGAAGTAACAAACGAAGTGTGTGGAAGTGGGGGCAGCACCACTGTACTGCAGAGTAGAAAACGGAAAACTATTAAATGCTTTGATTTTAAAAGTCCCTCACCTTCTTCCTACAAGAGGAATATCTCACTGGCTGACGTTCCTCATCGGGCTGTTCCTCCCTTCCCTCTTTCAGCCATGAAATTGGTATCCCCCCTCTTCTTTTCCTCATTCCCTCACCTCTTCTCTCTCCAGGGCTATTCCCAGAAACTCAAAATTAAATTTCTCTCTCCTTTTTAAGCAAAACACTTCACTGTTCTCTTTACCCTTGAGTCTGATCTATTCTGGCCATGTCTTCACAGAACCAAAATGCTCCATCAAATGGATTAAATGTTTTAAATCCACATGATCTGACTGTGTTAATAAGATTTCAAACACTTACGTCTCAGGGTCTGTTCTTTCTGGAGGTGGTGCAATATTCATAAACATGGATGGCTCAATAATTTTCTGAAGAGGTTTTAACTGAAGGAAATGATAAGCATATTTTAATACTGTTTAGTTACATATGCTCCAGGACTACTAAATAGGCCTTAAATGATATATATAAGGAGAAAAGGAATTAAGAGAGGAAGAACTAATATTTATTCAGTACTTACTATCTACCAAGAATTTTATATTTTTGATATTATTTAATCCTCTCAATAATCCCATGAGGTAGATAACTGCTTATTTTACAGATAATACTGAAAATCAGTAATTTGTTCAAGATGACCCAATAGGCATGAAAGCCAGGATTTGAATGCAGCTTTGTCTGTCCCCAATGCAGTACTCTTTTCACATCATCATGACAGGTAAGTAGGGGACTATATTACTGAAAAGTTCATAGACATAAATTCAAGTTGAATTTTTACTTCCCACTCTTTTCCATAAAATACCTTTGTGCTTTGTTTATAGCAGAATCCACTTACATACAACAATACTTGCTCAGTTTTATTTGAGAAGGATATAGCTCCCTAAGGATAGGATTCTTACATGTTATACCTACATTCAGATATAAAACCCACCTCTGAAGTTAGTGCTCATAAACTGTGGCTGTCACAAAAAAGACTAAACCATTAGGGGCCCCTATAAGACCTAATTCATGATAAAAAAAATAATAATAATAAAGATAATATGCAGAAAGAAAAGTAAGATTAAAGCAGAGAAAGAAAAAAGCTTATTATGCCTAGTGGCTTTCATCTCTATATTACTTACTTCTGACTTGAAATGCATTAAAAATTTGTTATGCTATACCATAGACAAAATTTTTAAATATATTTTACACAGATTTCTCAGTTAACAAAGTGGTAAACTTTTTAACAAGACTGTATCAACTCTCAATTTGGTAATTAAAGAAAGAACTAAGACTATAAAAATAGAAAAAACTAAAAATGAAAGATTATATGAAAAATATCAGGGTCATTTCCCCCATATAACAGCAGCATTAATGAGACTGGATTCATAAATGCCCCAAAGCCGTGATAATGCCCAGAGATATCAAGAATTCTTTAAACACTTGATGAGAATATATGTTGGTACAACTTTTCTACAACAATTACTTCCAATAATTTCCATTCTAGGAATCTAACCTAAGTCCATAATGAAAGAAAAACTTTCACTGCAACATAGATATATGTAGTGAACTTAAAAGGGCAGGCCAAAGCTAGGAAGATACTGGGCATAGCACTTTCTTGATGAACCAAAGAGGCTACAAATAATACCAGATATTGAAACAACTGTGGAAGAAAGGAGCATATTTGGTCAGAGTACAAAATGTTATCCAAATAACATCAATGACTCTATTTTTAATAAGTATTTTTAGATATAAAAATCCACACTCACTTTTTGAATACTTAAAATAATTTTGTTTTCAATTATATAAGATTGTGTATATACACACACACACACACACACACACACACACACAAAAGCAATTTTTATAATAAGGACATTTTCAATAAAAGGTCATTATTTTAAAATGCATAAGCAAATAATAATAATATAAAGTTTCAGTTTTCCTTAGGCAAAACAGCATTCTTTTAAATATATTTATTTTAAAGAATTTATCAAACTGGAAAGGATAGAGGCTCAGAAGAGAGCAATATGACTAAAAAGCTGCAGTACAATAATTTTTAAAAGGTGAACCAACCTGATGTGAATATCCATAACCAAAGTTTCCATAGGAGAACATAAATTCTACCTCCATCCTGCAGATAAACTGAACATTGGGCAAATTTATGTTATTGTTTGATCAGAAAGACATTTTAATGGAGAAATGATAATAAGTGATATTTTTATTTCACAAATCTTTAAGTTAGAAAAACAAAGCATGAATCTCCTGATTGAAAAAACAAACATTTATACAAGAAACTCCTATAGAAGAATCTATAGAGTTCCTGAAATGTTAACAACTTTTATGTGAAAGTTAAGGAATATTATATGACTAAAATATGGAGAATATCAATTTACAATTGTTAATAGGATTATGCTGAGATACATATATATGCATATATATGCATATACATGTATATATTTTTTGAAGTATTTAGTCACACTTCTCCCATCTCCACTTCCATTTTCAGAGACTATTTTGATTCAGACAAGTGATTTCATGTCTCTGATCCCACCTTGCTTGTAAGTTAAATGAAGGAGGGTGTCAGAGCTTATAACCACAAATGTCCACCATTCTGTTTTTTACGTCCCTTGTCCCTGTTTCGGCTATTGGCGGCAGAAGCCTCTCTGAATAGATCAATTAATCAAGACAATAATTTTTAAGTACTTAAAAAGAAATTCAAGTAGAAACTCCTCAAAAAGAAAAATATTTCCTCAATGGGTAAGGGAGGATCCTGAGGCTGTGCAGTCAATGAAGGGACTAGAGGCATTTTACTCTCACCAATAACTTCAAATTTTCTTGTTCACCATTTAGCAGTAAGAGCAGCATTTTTTTTAAAAAAGTGGAGATGAAGATTTTGTGAGCAAATATTGTACTTTTTATTTAATACATTTCCATTAATTTAAACAGTGACTAGCAGATAACAAAAGAATAAAAACAGTATCAGAGGCTACAAACAATATCAGAGTAAAGTTGTATAAAATGTTAAGTATGTGCACTAAACTTTGAGAATTTCAATAAAGTTCTTACCGTGTTTTTATTCAACATTTGAAATTCTTCAGTAAAGCACCTTTTCTAGAAAAAAGTAATAAATAATAAAGTTCTAAAATATAAACTCACTCATTAGTCACCGTTATATAATCTAAACCATTTCATAAATTTTTAAAAATCGGGTAATGATTTTTAATGCACATATTTATTATTTAATAGCTAAGATACAAGTATGACGTTTGGAAGAACATTAAAAATTTGTTGTACCAAAAATGGATGTTAATATTTACATTTCTTTTAGACAAAAAATATTCCTGCTAGTTACAGTTCCCCTTTTTGAAAGTCTTAGAGGAACTCCCATGCTTACCACTCCTTTTGAAGGGTTAAACATAAATCTACATGATAAGCTGACTTCTGACAGAACTTGAGTGTTTCTCTCATCTCTCAGGGACTGCTGGGATTTTTTAACCAGGTAAACCTTTAGTATCCTTGGTCACCATCTCTGGTCATTTCTGCTGAGCTGTCAGTCCTCCTGCCTAATCCAACATCCCACAGTTCCTTTTCTTCCTAGCATTTTCCACTGTGGCTCATGGAATTCCCATTCCATGATTAACAACCTTACATCTTTAACTGCTCCACTAAACATTCCAACCTTTTGCTTTACCTGAGACCTGGCTTACCACTAAAGATGCTGCTTCCCTTACAGACTCACATGAAGGCCCATATATTTCAAGGTCAGGAGGGGAAGTAACATCCTCTACACTCCCTTCTATTGCCTTCATGTAGCTATAAACAGTTTTCCTCTTTTAGTCTTATGCTATCTGGCATGTCTTTCAGACATTCTGGTCACTAATTCTCATTTAGTGAAGTCTGATACCTGGTTCACACATCCTTTGCACTCCAAAAACATAATTATCCACAAGAATCTATTTAACAGCTGCCCTCTCAGTTCCTAGTAATGAGGGAAATAACAGGTGGGTACAATGGCAGACATCGCACAGAATTAGCATCTCATAAACAGTAAGTTCTCACTCAATATAGTTGATAGGGCCTGTGACTTCAAGTGAAATGACGTACAATGGTACCACCAATACCAAAGACCAATTGATATAAACCAAAGCTAAGTTACTATGGCATCTCATCAATGTCATATCAAAATGACATTATTCAAGGACCCACTGTAAGTTCTTCATATAAAATCACAAGATTTCTCAGAAAATTTATAAATAACTAAAATTGATTTCCTTAATGACCCTGTCAACCTGCTCTTTATAACTTCTAGTTCTTGATAGCGTTCCTTTCCCAAAGTGGGGAGTGGCGAAACATCACACTATTCCAAGACTGCCTTTTGCTTCTTCTTTTCTTTTATAAACTGTGTCTCTGCTTTTGATCAAAGATCTCAACTTACTGATTCATCTCCCGTGTATAAAAGCAAACTTTTAGTCATATTTTTAACTCTTGTAAATAAATGCCTTTGAGGTATTTCTGGAGGTCCCACTCAGATCTGTCCAACTGAGTCTTTGCCGGAGCCAATTAATATATTCATCCAGAATGTGCATCTCATCCCAATCCACTGAATTTTAGGGCCTGCCTTTGCTCAGCTCCTCTGGTGAGTTTCAATGTATGGCAATGACCTATTTAGCTTCCTGTGCTGAATTTGGATCTCCTCAGCCCAAAGTAAGTTACATGGCTAAGCCTTTGAGTAGTCTATAATTTCCCATAAATTATATAATGGGAAATTATAGACTACTCAAAGGTATGGATACAGAAAAGTATGGTTCTGTAGGGGGCATTACTATAACAATCTTCTACACCTTTGAATCCTCTATTTCCTTTCTCAAATAATTATGGTGGCTACCAATATGTCTAACTGTTGAATTTATCATCTAGTCCTAGGTTCATCTAGTAAGGATCATATTGCCAAACCAATAAATGCAAATACTACTACAATTCATCCCAAAATTAATAATCACATTCCTTTTTATAATCAATACAGGAATATTATAAACTCCAATACACTTATATGCCTTAATTGACTCTAAGCCTTAACAATTAGCTGATGTTTCTGGTTTCTCCCAGAACCTCAAAGGAACCAAAGATGTATCAGGGACAGGAAGGAATCGGGGATTAATGATTCAAGCTACCAACTAGTTATTTTTTTATAAAGCTATGTAAAACCTATTATGTGATTTAATTTAACTCAAGGTCTTTGTCCTCCATAATCAGAACAATTACATTCAGAAAGCAATTGATACTAATTGGTAATTATAAACAATACATTTGTGTCCTCTCCATGTATATTGGCAGTATAATTGTGCAATCAAATGGCCCTCCCATGCTTCCAGACATGAGCTATAGTTTGGGTCTGATCATTATGTCTTTACGCCTCATCCAAGCACCAGATTTTACCAGTTTGCATGAAGATTTCTACCCTGGTTAGTAGTTCTAGAACTAAAACAAATGGTCTATAATCTATCCCTGCATGTGACCTAAATAGCAAATGAAACAGCTCAAGCTTTAACAAACATACAGATCTGCATAAATTTGTCGACTGGAATCATTTTAGTTAATAAAACTGTTCTTGACCTTTTACTATATAGTTGTGGTGCATCTGTGCAGTAGCCTATGCATTTTATTGTACATGATAAACATTTCAGGAAAAATGGAATAATCAGTAAATCAAAAGGCCCTCATGAAAATATGTTGAACATTGTTAGCTACTAGGAAATTGCAAATTAATACCACGATATCACTACACACCTATCAGAATGGCTAAAGTAAAGCATAGTGACAACACAGATGAGGATGTTGAGAAACTGGATCATTCATATATTTTTGGTGGGAACGTACAATGGCACAGCCACTATGGAAGTTTAGCAGTTTCTTTAAAAACTTTACATGCAACCACCTTACAACCCAGAAATAATCTGAGAAACGACCATTTATATTCTTATGAAAACCTGTACATAAAGGTTTATAGCAACTTTTTTCATAACAACCAAAAACTGAAAATGACTCAGTGTCCTCCAGTGGGCAAATGGTTAAGCAAACTGTGATACATTCACAACCATGGAGTACTACTCGACGACAAAAAAGGAATAAACTGTCAGTCCATGCAACAACCTGGATGATTCTCCAGAGAATTATGCTGATGAAAAAACTCTATCCTAAAAGGTTACATACTCTATGATTCCATTGATATAACATCTTTGAAATGAGAAAATTGCAGAAATGAAAAACAGATTAGTGGTTGCCAAGGGTTAAGGAGGGATAGGAGTGGAAGGGAAGTGGGTACAGCTATAAAAGGGCAACATGAGGGATCCTTGCAGAGACGGAGGCATTCTGAATCTTGGTTGTGATACTGTATTATAGTTTTGAGTTACAAAAATGTAATTCCATCATTCCTTCTGTATTTATTACATCATTCTTCTGTTTAAGAATAAAAAACTTCCCTTTTTGTTCCCATGCTCTCTTTTATTTTTTTCTTTTTTGAAAATCACCAACGGTTCATGGATTTTCCTTTATTCAGAATTGTAATGATATTTTTAATGTTCAAATCATCCTGAAACTGGCCAGTAAGAGCCCCTGCAATCTGGCATCTGTACCTTTTGACATAACTCCAACAGTCTTTGAGGGCTTTACGTCCTAACAAATATTCTCGAAAATCTTTTAGATTGTTTATACTTGTTCGCTAATCAGTAGGTTTTCTTCTTCTGAGTTCAGGGCAACCATGGCTACTGGAAAGGGATAAGGAGGGTGGGGGGACTTCCTAGGAAGGAGAAAGTGAGAGAGAAGGAACCCCAAAATCTGTGTAAAGACTCTGCCAAAAATTTTGCTGACCCCTAAACAACACATGTACCAGGCAGAAAGCAAACAGCCCAGCTAAGGATAAAAGAACTGAAATTTATGCTGCCAACTAAGACACAGAGTTTGTGGTTTGAGTCTCATTTTAAAACATTTCAGAAAACAATAAAACATGCTTAATCTTTTAGGTTCTGTCACTACCCTTCCAGAAAATAGATTTTCAAAAAATTACGTTGTTTAAACCAAATCTTTTTATATATATATATAGCCAGAGGGAGAAATTGTTTCCTAAGCATATGAGCTGGAAGACAGATAATAAAAGGAGTCCATTAGGTATAGATAAATCATAACAACGAGCACCAATTGGACAATGTGATACCAAGGTGAAAAAATGATATTGATACATACCTGAATTACTTCATAAAGGTGTACCTGAACACTTCCTAACAAGAGAGGATATTTCTCTTTATTGACATTTTGCATTAGTTCCAAGTAAATATTATTCCGCTCATCATCTTGACGTCTGGGAACCTTGATACAAAATACATACCAAAAAAGCATTAAATGTTCAGTCTGAGTTCCAGATACAATTTTTGAATAAATACACCCATAAACTATATTATGCACATACTTAATGATTAGTTTTTGTATGTTATTAGCCTTACGACTTTTCAATCTCGGAGTCGCAAAACCCTAATGTCAATAAAAACCAGGACCTTGTTTATGTCTAACATCAATTATAGTCTTTTTGAAATACCCATTGCCTACATTCTTTTTTAAATTTTACACAAAGTTTAGCCTTAATACTCTACTGAAACTACATTATCAAAGGTAATACAATATCCAAAACCAATCCAAATAATCTAAGTAATCCAAATATCCAATATCAAAAAACATCCAACATCTTTTTCAGTCTTTTTTCTTTAACTTTTGATAAAATGTATACCATTGCCTCAACTTGGAACTCTCTCTCAACCTTGAACTCTGTAACACAAGACTATTATGTCGCCATTAAAATTCATACATTTCCACTAGAAGAAAATCTCATGCTTCCAACCCCCAAATTCTAAGTGTCTTTAAAATAAAGTTTTTAATTGAGATATAACTGACATATAACATTGCATTACTTTTAGGTGTACAACATAATGATTTGGTATTTGTATATATTGCAAAATGATTATCACAATAAATTGTTAACATCCATCACCAGTTACAATATTTTCTTGTGATAACTCCGTTAGCAACTTTCAAATATACAGCACAATATTGTTAACTATAATCACTGTGCTGTACATTACATTCCCAGGACTTATCTTATAACTGAAATTTGTACCTTTTGACTGCCTTCATCCATTCACAAAAGACTATATGTGGCAACTACTAATCTGTTCTCTGCAACATGACTTTGGTTTGGGACTTTATTTTAGTTCCACATTTAAGTGAGATCATACAGTATTTGTCTTTCTGTCTTATTTCACTTAGCATAATGCCCTTAAGGTCCATTCCTGTTGTTTCAAATGGTACGATGTCCTTTCTTTATGACTGAATAGTATTTCATTGTGTGTTTATGTGAGTGCATTTATATATATCACATTTTAAAAATCCTTTCATTTGTGCATGGACAGTTAGGTTAGTTCTATTTACTGGCTATTGTAAATAATGCTGCATGAACATGAGGGCTGGAAGCAGGCACTTTTTTAAGATAGTGATTTTATTTTCTTTGGATAAATACCCAGAAGTAGAATTACTGAATTATATAGTAGGTCTACTGTCAATTTTTTGAGGAACCTCCATACTGTTTTCCATAGTGGCTGCACCAATATACATTCCTACCAATAATGCACAGGGGTTCCTTTTTCTCCACATCCTGGCCAATGCTTGTTACTTTTTTTCTTTTAGATAGTAGCCATTTTAACAGGTGTGAAGTGATACCACGTTATGGTTTTGATTTACATTTCCCCGATGATTACTGATGTTGAACACATTTTCATATACCTGTTGGCCATTTGGATGTCTTCTTTGGAAAAATGTCTATTCAGATGTCCTGTCCATTTTTAAATTGGATTTTTTTATTGACTTATGTGAGTTCTTTTATATATTTGAATATTAACCTCTTATCAGATATATGATTTGCAAATATTTTTTTCCCATTCTGTAGGTTGTTTTCATTTGTCGATGGTTTCCTTTACTCTGCAGAAGCTTTTTAGTTCAATGTAGTCCCACTTGTTTATTTTTGTTTTTGTTGCTTTTGCTTTTGGTTACAAATCCAAAAAGTCTTTGCTAAGACCAATGTCAAGGAGTTACCCCTATGCTTTCTTCCAGGGGTTTTATGGTTTAAGGTCTAATGATCAAGTCTAATACATTTTGAGGTTATTTTTGTATATGGTATAAGATAATAGTGTAGTTTCATTCTTTTGCATGTGGCTGTCCAGTTTTCCCAACATCGTTTATTAAAGAGATTGTCCTTTCTCCAATGATATTCTTGTCATATGTTAATGGACCATATATATGTGAGTTTATTCCTGGGCTTTCTATTAGGTTCCATTATTTGTCCATTTTTATGCCAATACCATACTGCACCGATTACTATAGCTTTGTAATATAGTTTGAAACCAGGAAGTGTGATGCCTCTAGTTCATTCTTCTTTTTCAAGATTGTTCTGGCTATTCAGGGTCTTTTGTGGTTCCTTAAAAGTTTTAGAATTGTTTTTCTATTTCTGGGAAGAATGGCATTGGAATTTTGATAGTGATTCCATCGAAATTGTAGATTGTTTAGCTAGTGTGGACACTTTAACAATATTAATTCTTCCAATCCACAAGCATGGAATATCTTTCCACTTATTTGTGTGTCCTTCAAATTCTTTCATCAGTGTCTTATAGTTTTCACTGTACAGGTCTTTTACCTCCTTCATTCAATTTATTCCTAGGTATTTACATTTTTTTGATCCAGTTATAAATGGGACTGTTTTACTGTATCATGCACAACAGCATAATTTATACCTCATCCTTTGTGCTATTCTTGTCATATATTTCACTTCTACATATGCTATAAATTCTACCATTCATCATCATTACTTTGTTTTAAACAGTCAGTAATATTTCGGAGAACATTTTTAAAATAGGCTTTTCTATTTTAATAGTATTTTATTTTTACCCACATATTTATCATTACCTGTGCTCTTCATTCCTCCCTGTGCATCTGAGCTTCTATCTGGGTTTTTTTGTTTTGTTTTTTTTGCCATTTGTTATAATGCAGACCTTCTAGATACAAAGTCTCTCAGCTTTTGCTTTTACAAACTTTTTGAAGAATATTTTAATTGGATTTAGAAATCTAAGTTGAGTTTTTTCAGCACTTAAAAAATGGCATTCCTTTGTCACCTGACCTCCAGTGTTTCTGATGGAATGTCTGCTGTTATTCACTGGTGGGTTTACCTCTATTGCTTATTTTTACTTCCTTATGAGTAGCAAATTTTTACTGTATGATGGGTATTACAAAGGATACGTAGTATAGACTCTGGGTTTTTATATCTTCCTCTAAAAAGTATTGAGTTCTTTCTTGAAAGGTAATTAATTACTGGCAGACCATATTCATCTTATGACAGCTTGGTATAAGAATGTGTCTATTTCAGTTTTTGTTCTTGGTCCTAGAGTTTAACCCTTTCTCTTAGGTAATGGTAGCTACTCCTGAGACTTGGCCTTTCTGGGATCTCAAATGAATACTGAGAATGTTCAACCAGGTCTCTTCCTTTTAGCTGTGTCAGACTCCAGTGACTCTGAAATTGTGACTTCTGAAATCTCTACTCAGCTCTCAGCTCTCCAGCACCTGTCTTCTGCAATTTCTCCTAGAAACTCCCTTTGCACATGTACAACTTAGGATCCGGCCAAGAACCTAAGTGGAATACCTACACAGATTTCTGGAGCTCCTTGTCTGCTGCTCCTTCCTCTTGAGTATGCTGCCTTATAAATTCTAGGCATCTTAGCAGCCCAACTCTCCTCCATTTCCTCTGCTCAGCCTCTGCCTCCTTCCCCAAGCAAGACTGCAATTTTGCTTATGTTCCACTTCCCCATACCAGATTCACTGCCAGACAGAAATCTGTTGTAAATGTGGAGCTCACCTCTAGTGCTTCTCTTCCCTTAAGGATTGTAGCCTTCTAAGTTCCATTGTCAAATACAAGAAAATAGTTTTACAGCTATTTACAGCAAAATAGTAAATCCAATATCAGCTATTCTAGTGTGGTCAGATCAGAAATTCACTACTATTCATTCTTCAATATGAGTTTTTACATCACTTACACAACAGTTATCCAGAATGATTAAACTAGTTTAAATCCACTTACTGTTCCTTTATGTTTTTTGGTTTGCATGTTTTATTTTAAACCTAGATCTATTTTGTAAGTTTTAGCAAATTAAAGTCCTAAAATATATACAGTATAATTTTATTTTATCCTAGTTATACCATACTTAGTTAAAAGTCAAACAGTTATAAAATGATTTTAAAAAAGGAAACAACTTATTTTTTCTCCCACCTATATTAACCTTTTTTCTCTTGTATTTTATGATGTTTTAACCTCTGAAGAAGCTTGAAGTGTCTATGAGTCTGTTTCTGTTTTGGGAGGGGGAGTTCAGCAGCCAGGTGAAAAAAAGTAAAGGGATTAAGAAGTACAAATTGGTGGTTACAAAACAGTCACAGGGATGTGAAATACAGCATAGGGAATATAGTCAAGAATATCGTAATAACTATGTATAGTGCCAGGTAGGTACTAGACTAATTGGTGGGAATCACTCTGTTAAGTTACATAAATGTCTAACCACTATACTGTACACCTGAAACTAATATAATATTAATGTCAACTGTAGTTGAAAAATAAAAATTAAAAAAATAATAAAATAAAATTAAAAAAAAAATAATAAGCTTGCTGGCCAGAGAGACTTTCCCTTCCTGGGCTAGCCAATTCCTAGAGATAGCAAAGGGCTTGGCTGTATGGAAATAATCTTTCAAATACAAACTAACCAATCCCAAATTAATAGCCCTAATCACTTCGTCTAACTTCCCCTGCCCTATATCATCCCAGGGCCTGGTACCAGGCAACTAGAGACTACTTCTATAGCCCAAAGCCTTCTGGAATTATTCAAATTAGCCAACCCTAAACTGTTGACTCTGCCTGTATCGCTTTTCTCAAGGAAAGCCTAATAAAGGCTTTGGTCTAGGCTCCCCGCTTGCTTCTATCTTCTGCCTCCTGAACACCCTGATACTTTCCCTGTGGCCCTGTGTGGTGTGGTGCAATGTGTCCAATTTTCTCGAGAAATATGAGTAATAAATTCTTCTTTCAATGGCATTAGCTTCTCCAGGTCATCATTCAGTCATACCTCTATTCATTAAATCTTGGGTTTAGAATACTACCCTACCCACTTCCTAATTTCTACTCCTTAAAAGTCAACTTTCAATCACTTTTAAAGGATGTCTTTGTTTTTTGCCATGAAATGTTTCTAAGTAACATGCTTATTGTTAATTGATTTTCAAACTTTAGATACAATCTACTGACTGCTTACTGTAGAAGAAAAATATTAGCTCTCAACACCCTCCCCTCACAATCTTCACATTTCTCTTCTCTTTATTCCTCGATATATATTTTACTTTTTTGTTACAGCAATACTTAGTGTTTACATTATTATGTATATGTAACTATTTTTCAGAGTTTGGCAATATAGTTATAATGACTATATTTCCTTTCTTGTATCATATTTTAATTTCCTTGGTGTTAATATGTATCATTTTTTTTGTTTCTTTGTGCAATTTTCTATGTAATTATTAATAAGTCATTCCCAAACTTTTGAGTTCCATTAAAACTCTCTTTTCAATATGCTTAAACTAATGGTTCCTATTAAATAAATAGGAAAAAGATTTTGATTATGCTAATAAAGATAAGCACACTATTAATTTATATTATTTTACAATATTAATTTCAAGTTTTATTTAAATAGACATATATCCACAAAATTCTTGAAAACTTGGCAATGAAGCTTAGGAAAACTACTTGCAAAGTTAAAGAAATAATATGGATTACCTTTAGCAAAACTATGCCTTGTCTTTTTTTAAAAAAACCTATGCTTAAATAACTATCTTCAATACTCAACACTTAAACAAAATGAAGTTCTTTAAAAAAAAAAAAAATGAAGCACAGAGGAAATTTTTAGGATTTCACTGAAATTCAACCAATGTAATAAAACTATTTGAAAACAACTGGACTAATCAATGAATCCTACAGCGGTATGAAATAGTGTTGCTCCTTGTAAAGAAAACTCTTAGATACGTTTAAGATTCTAAGAAGCTTAACTATAAATAGAAGCAAACTCTTAAGCTCTGGTGTGAGAGGCAATTTAATGAATTATAGCCTGAAGCCAGACTGATTACATTCCCAGCTCCACCATTTACGAGTTCTATGATCTTATGGAAATTCTTTAAACCTTACAGTACCTGTTTCCTCATCTGCAAAAGAAGGATGCTAATAAGTGTATATATATTTTGGGAGAGGGGTGTTATAAAGACTAAATAAGTTAATCCATGCAAAAATAATTGGAGAGATTAACTGGAGAGAAAAATAATTGGAGAGAAGAAAGGAGAGAGGAAAAGGAAAAGATGAGAAAAAAGAAAGGGTGTGCTATGGACTGAACATTTGTGCCCGCTCGAAATGTTTATGTTGAAGCCTAAATTCCTAATGTGATGGTATTTGTAGGTGGGTGTTTGGGAGGTAATTAGGTCATAAGGGTAGAGATCTCATGAAATGGATTAACACCATTATAAGAAGAGACATGAGAAAAATTATCTCTTTACTCTTTACTATATCACTACACAATGAGAAGACAGCCAATAGCAAACCAAGAAGCAGGCTCTCACTGGACAACAAATCTGCCAGCACGTTGATCTTGAACTTTTCACCCTCCAGAGAGGTGAGAAACAAGTGTTTGTTGTTTAAGCCACCCAGCCTATGGTAGTTTGTTATAGAAGTCCAAACTGACTAAGACAGAGTGGGAGAGAGTTGATGGGAGGGGAAGATCAAGACAGAGAAAAATGCATGTGTGATAAACACTCAGAACCATAGACAGTAAGATCCTCGGGAAGAATACCACCAAGATTATGCATTTTACAGTAAGCTGTTTATTTAAAAAATACCAATATAGCCTATAATATAGAAATAGAATTCTGTAAAATATCAAATAAATAGATATAGCTTTTGTTTCTTTCCTATCCACCCAAAAAATATATAATTAATGTAGGATAGTTGAAACTATAAAAATGCACTCATCTCTAGAAGAGAACTTTAATATTACCTGTACAGAAAAATACTTCACTTCATCAAACTTAATTATAGCGTTCTTTTCATTATAGCTATATAGTTTGTTTTGTAATAGCAAGCTACGAATTTTTGTACATTTCACAATATTGTTTATAGAGATGCGAATGAACAAATTATTGTAATGCTGCCAACTGACTGAAATACAGAGATATTTAGGAAGCAAATTTTGTCGTAATTGAATAATAACACATATAAAATTAGTCCATTAAACAATTCAGGCCAAAACCTAAGAATCAATCAAATAAATAAAGAAGGTAATTGTAGAGCATATTAAAAAATAAAAAGTCCTGTAAAATAGTACTTTTGCCCATCAATGGTAGGCACAATATAAGTTGGAAAAGGTTGATTACTTCCTTAGATCATTTCTCATATTTTTATCTTCACGTTATGACTTCTTTGCAAATTTTTCTTTATTTTTAAGATGACTAAACATTTACAATATATAGCTGAAATTTTTTAAGCATAATTATATAGAAATTCAAAAATTCAAAAAATATGTCATTTGAGAGTAATTTATTTTTAATTTTAAGACAAAATTTAAAGCTGCATTCTATTCTAATTCATCACTTCACTTTATACTTCACTTATACCACATTGGTCTGTATTTTTATCTTTCATAGCAATTGATGCAGTAAAACAATTTTGTTTTTATGATTTAACTAATCATCTTCAAAAATCTCTTTATATAAAATTCTCTTCAATAATTCACTCATATAAAAAAGAAATAACATGTCTTCATAATGAGACTAGGTGTATGCTATGCTATATCTATTACTAGGCATTCAGCTTATTTAAAGGCACCAAGATAAATAAATCCTTTAAACAATGTTTAAGAGAAGCATAGTTATTACTTAGAAATAAATTAGTATTACTTAGAAATAAATTAGTAACATATATTTCAAGCAGACATGTATTTTTCCTTTAAGTCATATGATGATTAAGGTAAGTTATAGATGGCTAAAAGTCTTTTATCACTCTCTACATCAAAAAGTAGAATTGATTTTCCTTTGCTCTTGAATCTGGCCTGGACTTTTGACTACTTTAACATGCAAGTCTATGCATGTTAACATGCAGGTTATGCATGACCACAGCCTGCGTGAGAAAGGCACCAGTCAGGGTGCAAAATTTAAGGGGATGCCAAAAACTTCAGTAACAAAGATAAATCACATTTTAATGTAATATATTTTTAAATCAAAATTAATACAGGAAAAAATGATGAAAGACAAGAACCTAGGAATATACAGAAAGGTCCAACCATTTCAGCATCCCAGCTGAGTGCAGGCATCTTCTCTAAGCATCAGACACACAAATGAGCCATTTTAGATATTCCAGCCATTTAAATATTCTAGCCAGATGACTGCAGCCTCACCTGTGATGATATGAATAAGTACCACCTAATGAATGTACAGATAGTGGCTGATAATAAGATAATTACTGTTTTTTTTTTTTAATAATTGACCTAGGCTTTATTTTTCTGTTGTTTTTGTTTTATTTTATTTTAAATAGTTACTGTTTTAAGCCATTAAGTCTTAGAGCATATTATAATGCAGTGAAACAGTAATATATGATTATAGTATGGTTCCGAAGTAAAAAGAAAGGATACTCTTAGGCGTAAAATGTCTGCAATTCTTTATACGAACAGCCAGGCAGCCAACCTATAATAATCAAAATAAAAACACAGCAAATGAATTTTCAAAAGTTAACTTTTCTTCATTTTACTCAACACCAAACTATATATTTTGAAAAAGCTCCACTTTTTCTCTTTAGAAATATTGTTTCTCATTAGAAATATCTAGTTGTTGGAAAATGCCAGAAAGCAGAAATACAGAAGAAAAATAGCATTTATTTAAAATAAACCTAAAATAAATAAGAATACAAAGAAAAACAATGGTTCACTACCAACTTAACTCCAACCATCACTCTTTGTATCATTTTTATTTTATATTAAGTGAGAACTGATAAAATGTAGCATCTTGCATATAATAAGCTTTGCTTCAGATAAGCTTTTTATCCAGTATCCTAAACCACTTTATTCATTCAACAATCATTCACTGACTATAATATGCCATGGCCTTATTCAAAGTGTTTCTAAATATTAAAGAAAATTATAACTTGTGTTTAACCATAAAATTAAATACAAAATGAATACAGGAACACTTGAATGCTAATTTGCAGTATTTACCAAATATATTTAGCCATGTTTGGTTTTAAAAAATGAGTAGAAACAACACCAATATTAGATGAAACATTGTGAAACAAATTAAATGGCCCAATAGTATTTTTAAATGTAATGTAAGTAATTTTAAAGATTTGGTTTTAGAACAATACAGAAAAAGATGTTAACATTCAATATTTAATTAAAAGACTACTGTATCTGAATGATGAAATCCTAAAGAAGAAAATACTGTGGTTAATTCTTAAGGAAACATAGTTATGAAATGTTACATTAAAGGAAAGGTTCAAAGTGGGGGGGGATGTATGTTGTTACATAATTTAGTCAGGATTTTAAATGGTATTGCCATAGGTGATTCCATGAATCATTTTTTATTTCTTAAAATTGGGTTGTACAAATGAGGGTTAAACAGGAAGTACAGCTACAATTTTGTATTGTATAACTCTATATATTAACATTGTCATAAATCATTGACTGCCAGCTAAGTATCTCAACATGAAGCCTTGCGCAACTACCCTAACTTTATGTCTCAATACCTCCTTATACTTTTACATGATAGATCTATACACTATAGAAAAGAGAATAAATTTCTATTCAAGTATAGGAAAAGATTTAACACTCAAAAATATAATAATGATCATCAACAGGCTGCAGATAACAAATGTTGCCACAGATTCTGAGACTGAACATCCTCACTCCCCACTCTCAAATACACATTTAAAACAGAAAAGCAGCCAGAAAGCTGTTCACAAAAGCACTTTATGTGCCCAACTTTAAGACATAGCTTTTTCACATTTTTTCTGAAAACAAGATGTGACTACCAGAAACAGGAGTAGTGAGCTGTGTTGTAGTTATCATTGTTTACACATGTACTAACCTTGCCAAATATCTCAGAATAAATCACAGAACTTTCAGAGGGAAAGTCATGTGACTAAATCACGCACTGAGAGGAGCTATCAATCACATGCCAAATTTCTCTCTGTCAAAAACTTCCAGCTGACTTTTAAGAGAAGCTTTTTCATGTCTAGCAACATGTAATTCAAATAAGGAAAATGCAAACTATGAAATTAGGAAGTGTGAGTGAAAGAAAAATCTTCTTCAAAATGTCAGTTCTAAAGAGATGTAAATGTCAGCCAAAGTGATTTCAAAGAATCTTTTCTAAGTTTAGAATTGAACAGTGAGGGCTTTTACTCCAACTTTGTTTGTGAGAGAGGAAAAAAAGTGTTATATAATTATATAGATAAATGCACACCATGGTATTTTGTAAAAACAAAAATGTATTAATTAATATAGGCTTACTTTTTCCTTCAGAAAGATGATATTAAATTCATCACATTTTTTATTCAAGAAAAGGTATGACTATATGATAGGAGCTAGAGAAATTTATTTCATACCCATTAACTATTCTAATAGTGTTCTGAAAAGAAAGATCACTGTAAAAGAATATTTGACAATATTTGACAGTTCTAAATGTGCATACACCCTCATGTCCTATATTCTACAGCACCGAAAAGAGAAAACAGATTTTTCTGGTTCTCAGCCTAGATATCAGGTATGTTTGTGTGTATGTGTATGATTGTTAAGTATATTTGCTTTTGTTTTGGAGTTTATTATTTTTTTGGATGAGGGAGAGGTGTGGGGTTAATTTTCAAAATGTAGCTCAAAGGTTCCTAAATCTGATAATAAATACAATTATCTAAAGGTCTCAATAAAAATAATGATTTCTTGGCCCCATTCTCAGATTCTAAGTTAGCAGATTGTACGTGGGGCCCAAGAATCAATGTGTTTATAAAGTATTCTAGGTGATTCTGATGTAACTTGAGGTTGGGAATTGCTAGTGCAGAAAACATTTTTTCTTCTGTGAATCAGGATGTTTTCCACAATTTCACTGATCATTAGGATGCTTTTCTGACTTATAAAAGTAAAAAATTCATGAATATATTATTAGAGTACCATTTTCTATATATTCTTTTTGATTACCAAATAATAAACATTAACTAATCTTTGTATGAGATAAGAATAACTTGTATAGGTTTACTGAAGATTAGTCATACATACCACGTCCCCAAATGGCACCAAATTTGGTGCTTCAGGTGTTACTTCTAGTTCTTTACTTTCAGACCCTCTAAGAGTTCTTCTCAGCATCTACAATGTAAATAAATTAATTTAAGACTGTAGATGGTAAAGAACATAACTAGATAAAATATTTCTTCAATTTTATGAGTATCTAGTAAGTAGCAGGTGCTATTCTAGGAAGTGTGTTATTAATATGACTAGAAAACTCATCCCTACCCTTGATATGTTTATCAGTAAGTTAGCAGAAAAACAAAATGTATATAATTAAACATGAAATTATTTAGGGAATCAGCAAAGAAAAAAGGGCATAGTAGCGTGAACAGTGAGTTCTTGCAAACTAAAAATGACCATCATTGCCACACTCCAGTCTTAATCTGATGTCGACTAGGTATTGTAACCCATAGATGGTAGTGAACCTACTTGTATGTTATTCCAATATTCCTTCTGTCTTTGTTCATAAGGGCTCTGGTCACTATACACAATGGTTAGCCTTTAAAAATTACAAGAAATTTTAATATAGATTTTAAAAGCAAAATAAAGAGAAAAGGAAGGGAAAGGATTGGAAGAGAGAAGTGAGAATAGGGAAAAACTGCTTATTAAAAACATCCAACTTGAAAAGGAGAAGTAATGTATCCCTAACCTTAGTTGAATTTGAATTAACATGGCCTTATTTACAAGCACTAACTTCCCAGGAATCTTTGCTGTTGTTATGTCTTTAAAAAAATCACTTGTTCGATTTTTAAAATAGACAATAAATCTTTAGATATGTTGAAATTTTGTTTTAAAGCATATACTACTTTAGTGGTATTAAAAAAATTGTTTTACATATCTTGGATTATTTTGTCATTGTTTCAGCCGACTGGTTTAATGTGTTTTATACATAGATAACTTAATTTGTAGTTTAAGGTAACTGAGTGACAATTACCATATTGTCACAGAAATATTGGACTGTGGTACATGATATGTGTATTTAACATGGAACTTCAAGCTATCTAATGTTTTTGTAATCTTATTATGGAAGTCTACTTTAAATGGGCATTTTATTATTTTTGAATGGGCATTTTAATAAATACAAAATAACTGAGGGAAAAACTCCTTAGCATTTTTAGGTTCAACTTATCCTTAACAAATTGGCAAAAATACTACTTCCCCCCTTCATTTTACTACCTTTTTACTTTTTCTTCCTCATTTGCGCAAAGCTCTCTTCAGTGACAATGTGAGCAAAACAATTCTTTGCCAAAATTCTGTTAGAACTTTGAACGAAAGTTCTAAAGACAAGTCTCATAAAGTCTCTGACACCACCTAGAATTTCTCCTGAACCTGCAGAGAATTTCTATTTGTTAATTCCACTCTGCCTATCACCTCTGTCACTTTGGGGCCACCTTGAACTTCTAGGAGTCTCTGGGCACGTCTATAAAAAAGTCTGTACATTCACTCACATTGTTCTGTACTTCTTCCCCAAAGACCTTTTGACCTACTCTCCTCCATCTCACACTTTTCTCTGAAAACCCACTAGCCTACCTGCTTACCTTTTCTGAGAATATTCCTATTTCCTAGCCCTAGCAGAAACCTCGCTATCCTTACATGTGGTTACCATTTACAGCAATGTGCCTGGCGTTGTGCTGATTCCAGCTTGAAGTGTCCCTGCCCTCAAGAAGCGCAGTCTGGTGTTGAAGACAGGTAGGTGGAAAAATGCAGCTTTGCTATAAGAAAAACAACTGCCAAGAAGAAAGAATTTTTTTCTTTGCTGTTTCTTTGCCCAACCCAGATCTTCTAAATAAGATCTTTTTATTTGATGAGTCAGATCTTGCTATTCATTGTGCAAGTTACAGGTACATGGAATTGTTAACTCTAGAAATGACTTGTTTTAATGCTCTTTTTCCCTGCCCCAGCTCAAGAGCAATGACTTCTTTTCCCCCTTTGTCATTTTCTGTCCCCGTGAAACAAGGACACTCACAGCTGGGACTCGGGATTATCCCCTAGTGAGTGGGAGAAAAATATCAGAAATTAACAATTTCTTTAACAAATAAGAAAGTAAACACATACAGCTGACTCTAAGCAGTAGACAAATATTCTGAGGAAAAGTGTGAGTTTCATGCTCAGAAGGGTTCACATCAGTGCCTCATGCTTTCAGGGTATTGTGTTTGCTAGTTAAGTGGATTGACCAATTACATGCCTTTAAGGAGTAGAATATTTTTTACAAATAGATGAGGACTGATCTTAAAAAATTTCATGGCAAAGCAATTTTATAAGTCGGCAAACATAACGATGTATATGCACTTTGCTTTTACAAAAGGCAAATGTACCAAATTTGCTAACCTTTTCTATGATAACAAATAGCTGTTAGTAGTATGTAAATTAGCAAATATTTTAAAATATATATTTCTTAATCTGTCCTTTCAGAGTAAGGTGATGACATTTTAATGAATGTGAAAACAACTATCTCTTTGAAATAAAGTAATGTTAAGGTGAGAAAAGTTAGAAAACTACTGGAAATACTTCCATCTAATGTTATTTTGTGTGTGCAAATGTGTTACGATCACTCTAGAAGCTCATGGTATTATTATACTCTAAAGACTCAGAAACAATTTTATTTGATTAAAAATCTCACAAATGAAGTGTTTCATCAGGTTAAGAGACTATTTTTCCTTTTAAATATTAAAAAATGCAATTCCTTCCAATTAGTTTGCCAGAACTAATTAATCAGAGAACACTTTACTGATAAAATCTGAACTAAAAAGTTTGCATAACAAAACAGAAATGACAAATGACAAGTGATTAGGCAGAACCGAGATGCACCTCTTCCATTTCAGAATTTCAAATCTTTGAAGGTATCTTTTTCAAATATAATAGCATTAAAAACAAATATTGAAATAAATGTGCCTTAGAACCAGACCTTCAAATCACTACATAACAAAGTATTAAATCATGCTTTTCAAAAAGAGTGATGTTTATGAGTTTTGTACCACTAACAAATAAAATGGAATTAAAAATCATTTCTAAAACATTGCTTATTATTTTTAATTTTTGTATATTATAGAATTCATATATAATAAATTGCAGTATATTTATGTAATATATAAAAAAATATATAAACATTGGTGACAGATGTTCATATGTTTTTTACTGACAAGATTGTGCAATAAAAGAAATTGGAGACTACTGCTATAGAGTCACATCTTTGTGCCTATAACTATGTCGCACTTTCCTAAATGTGCCTTTCTGGAGGATTTAAACTGCCAGTTCCTATGCTATGCCCACCTTAGCATAGTCTGCTTAGAATGAAGGACGCTCACCATTCCCATTTGATGCCCCCCACTGCCTTCCATTTAAGATGGAGGTAGGAGTTGCCTAATAGCTTTCAGTTTAGACTCATTACCAGAAAGCCTTGATAAAGCTGAGACTTAGTTCCTCATTTGATTGTCCTCTTTTTTGCAAATACTAACGGTCACAAAAAGAGGAGCAAAGGGGTAAGATCCTAGTACCAAGCCCCATTCAGGATGCCTAAGAACTACCTCAGAGACCCAGGGCAAATAAGAAGGGTGGGGAGAGAGAGTTAAGGAAAGGAGGAGATGATACTTGAAGTGGATGTGAAGAAGAGGGAGAGAGGCCTAGATAGAATAAGTGTAAAAGCCTAAAGAAGCAAGACACAATTTATGTTATTGTATCCTGTTATATTGATATAATATATATACTTAAACGATATAAACAATTTATCCATGGGGGATACGTTCCAAGACCCCCAGTGGATGCCTGAAACCGCAGATTGCATTGAACCCTGTATATATACTATGTTTTCTCCTATACATGCACACCTATGATAAAGTCCAATTTATAAATTAGGCACAGTAGGAGATTAGCAACAACTAATAATATATAGAACAATTATAACAATAAAAGTTATGTGAATGTGGTCACTCGTTTCAGGGGATTCTTGCTGAAGTCTTTGTACAGTCTCTGTACTTTCTGGCACCACACGTTGCCATCAACTAGAACATGTTTTCTGTTCATGTCCTCTCCCCACAAATTTAATGCCTTTCCATCTTGACTAAGCACTCACCTCACACTGTGACCTTAACTTTTGCAGTTCGAGGTGTGATGGCAAAACTAGCATGAATTTCTTTTTCCTTCTTCACAATTTCATGGATAAAAGATTCATTCTTAACTGTAAATCTTAGCAACCTCAGGATATCATTTTTCTCCCTTATTAAGTCAAGAACTTTCACCTTTTAACTTAAAAGGAAGCACTTTACGGTTTCCTTTTAGCATATCCAAATCCCCAGCATCACTACTCACATGTTTTTGGAGTATTATTAAGGGTTACTTGAACGCAAGCACTGCAATACCATGGCAGTCGACCTGATAACCTAGACAGCTACTATGGGAATAGTGGATGGGTAGAGTATATGGTATGGATATGCTGGACAAAGGAATGATTCAGGTCCCGGTCGGGATGAAGAGGGATGGAGCAATATTTCGTCACTCTACTCAGAACAGCGTGCAATTTAAAACTAATGAATTGTTTATTTCTGGAATTTTCCACTTAATATTTTCAGGCCATGGTTGACTGTGGGTAACTGAAACTGCAGAAAGCAAAACTGTGGATAAAGGAGACTACCATATATTTGTATATTGTATATAAATATTATTACATTATGTTATGTTTATATAATATATAAGTATATTATATATACTTATATTTATGTAATAAAGCCTATTATATATAAAATTCACCACATTAAATTGAGCTACAGATTAAATGCAATCAAAATCAAAGTCCCAACAAGTTTTCCTATGGAAATTGATGAGCTTTTCCAAAAATTAATATGCAAGTGAAAGGCCAAGACTAGCCAAGACAATCTTGAAGGAAAAAAACAGGGTGAAATAACTTAAAAATTAAAGAAATAGACGGTCTGGAAACAGACCTACACATTTGCAGACACTTCATTTGTGACAAAGTTGGCAAGCAGAATAGTGAGGAAAAAATCCTCTCAGCTGGGTCAAGGAGAAATTGCCACACACACAAAAAGAATAAAAGAACAAAAGTAGGGGAGAGAAGGAGGGAGAGAGAGAGAGAGAGAAAGGGAAGAAAACCTGATGAACATGACACACACACAAGAATCAGTTACAGGTGAATTGAAAATGTCAATGGGAAAAGAAAAACAATTAAAGGATAATATGGGAGAATATTTCAATGTCACTGAGATAGAAGATTTCTAAAACAGCATATAAAGAGCAATAACCATAAAGAAAATGTTTGATACTTTAAACTACATTAAATTTAATAAATTCTGCTTCTCAGAAGATACCACGAAGTGAAAACAAGTCACTGACTGGAAGAAGATATTTATGACATGTATAGTATAACTGACGAAGGGTCTATAACTAGAATGTGTAGACAAACAAACAAATTAATAAGGAAAGGCTGACAATCCAATAGAAAAAAGAGGAAACAGACTTGTACAGATACTTCATGAAGAGTATCTGTTTATATAATGGCTAATAAATATTGGAAAGGAACTCACCCTCATTAGTGATCAAGGAAATGAAAGTTAATACCACAAAAAGATACCACTACCTATCCCTCAATAAAGAGACTGATAACATCAAGTGGCAAGGATGTGGAGTAACTAGAACTCTAATATACTGCCAGTGGGCATATAAATTGGTATATCTTCTTTGAAAAATGGTTTGGTATTATGTACTGAAGTTGAGCATATACAGCCTATGACCCAGAAATTCCATTCCTAGATATAACTCCAACAGAATGTATGCACATATAATCAAAAGACATATACAAAAATATTCATAGATGCATTGTTTACCAGAACAAAAACTAGAAACAATTCAAATGTACAATAGATGAATAAACATAATATGACATATTCCTTACAACTGAATATTATAGGGAAAGTGAATAATTACACCTATACAAAAACATGGATGAATCTCACAGACAAAAAACTGAACAAAAATCCTCCCGAGATATATATTTAATGTACATAGGACATCCTGCAGGATATACCATATTCTAAACCATAAAACGAGTCTCAATAAATTTTAAAGAATTTAAATCATACAAAGAATGTTATCCTACTTCAACAAAATAAAGTATAAATAAAGAACACAAGAAAATTTGGGAAATACACAAATCTTGAATATTAAAAACATTTAAAAATAAGCTCTGGGTCAAAGAAAAAAAGCAGTGGAAATCAGAAAGTATTATGAGTTGAATAAAAGTGAAAGCACAACATAAATGTACAGGGTGTAACTAAAGCAGTGTCAAGTAGAAAACTGATAGCATTAAATATTTTAAAAATTAAGAGCAAGCTAGACCCAAAGTTTAAAAAGAGGAAAGAAATAAGGTTTAGAATAGAAATCGCTGAGATTTAAAAAATGAAAAAATCAATAAAACTAAAGGTAGGTTCTCTGAAAAGATTACCAAAATTGACAACGCTTTATCTAGACAGATAAAGAAAAAGAGAGGTCACAAATTACCAAAATCAAGAATGAAATGGGGACATCACTACTGACCTTACAAAAATTAAAAGGATTAAAAGGGTATGAGGGTTCCTTTCTCTCCACAACCTTTCCAACTCTTGTAATTACTTGTCTTGTTGATAATCGCCATTCTAACAGGTGTGAGGAGGTATTTCATTATGTTTTTGATTCGCATTTCCCCAACAGCTAGTGAAGTTGAGCATCTTTTCATATATCTGTTGGCCATTTGTATGTCTTCTTGGGAGAAATGCTGGGGTGGAGAATATAAATTGGTACAGACACTGTGGAAAACAGTTTGGAGATTCCTCAGAAAATTAAGAATAAAGTTACCCTGTGACCCAGCAATCCCTCTTCTGGGTATCTACTTGGAAAATTTGAAAACATTTATTAGTAAAGATGTATGTATTCCTATGTTCATTGCAGCATTACGCACAGTGACCAAGACATGGAAACAACTGAAGTGTCCTTCATTAGATGACTGGATAAAGAAGCTGTGGTACACATATACAATGGAATATTACTCAGCCATAAGACAAAATGAAATACTGCCATTTACAGCAAAATGGATGGATCTTGAGAATATCAATCTAAGTGAAATAAGTCCGACAGAAGAAGTTGAGAACCATATGATTTCACTCACATGTAGGATATAAAACTAAAAGAAACAAATGAACAAGACAAAGGAACAAAAGCTCATAGACTCAGACAGCAATACAGTGGTTACTAGAGGGAAAGGGGGGTGAGGGAGGTAGAAAGGGGGTCAAATATATGGTGATGGAAGGAAATCTGACTTTGGATGAACACAGTGCAATATACAAATGGTGTATTATAGAATCGAACACTTGAAACCTATATAGTTTTATTAATCAATGTCATCCCAATAAATTTAATAAAATTAATAAACAAGGATTATTATAAGGGGATATTATTGTGTTAGCTCCTGTAGCTACTGTAAAAAATTACCAAAACTTGGTGATTTAAACAACAAAAGTTTATTCTTTCATAGTTCCAAAGGCCAGAACTGAATATTAGAGGGAAATCAAGGAGTCAGCAGGGCAATACTCCTTCTATAGGCTATAGAGAAAAATCCATTCTTGCCTCTTTCAGTTTCTGATGACTGCCAGCATTCTTTGGCTTGTGATCACATTGCCTTCTCTTCTGAATGTGTCCAAATCTCCCTCTACTTCTCTTTTATAAGAACATTTGTGATGACACATAGGGCCCACTCAGATAATCCAGGATAATGTTCCCATCTCAAAATTCTAAACCACTGTATTTGCAAAGTCTGTTGTCATGTAAGGTAAATACCACAATTATAAACATTTTTATGCTAAAAAGTTAGGCAATTTAGATGAAATTGAAAAAGTCTGAGAGAGACAAATTACTAAAATTGACTCAAGAAGGAACAGAGTATCTGAAAAGATAACAAGCAAAAAAATAAATTAGTAATTAAAACTATTCCTACAAAGAAAAACCCAGACCCAGATTGTTTCACTGGTGGATTCTATCAAACACTTAAAGAAAAAGAATAACAACCTTTTGCAAACTCTTTCAGGAAAAAAAAAAAAAGGAAGAAAGAGAAAGGAATGCTTCCCAATTTCTTCTATGAGGTCAATATTATGATAATACCAAAGCCAGATAGATATCACAAGATAAGAAAACAATAGATCAACATCCCTCATGAATACAGAGGCAAAAATCCTCAACAAATATTAGTCAAAAGGACCATATACCATGGCAAAATGGGATTTTCCCATCTAAAACTCAAGGTAATAAACCATATTAATAAATATGTCCAATAAAGGACAAAATCTCATGACCATTTCAATAGACACAGAAAATGGATCTGACAAAATCCAAAATGCAATCTTAATAAAAACTATGAACAAACTAAAAACAGAAGGGAATTTACAAAACATCACACTCAATGATGCAAGACTGAATGCTTTTCCCCTAAAATTGGAAAAGGTAAGAGTGTTCACTCTGACTACTTTTAATCAACATTGTACAATCTGACGAGAAAAAGGAATAAAAGTATCTACATTTGAGTGGAAGAAGTAAAACTGTCTTTATCTGCAGGCGACATAATCCTGTATACAGAAACACACACACACACACACACACACACACACACACACACACTCTACTAGAACTAATACATGGGTTCAGTAAGGTATCAAGATCCAAGAACAAAATACAAAAATCAATTGTGTTTCTATATAATAGCAATGAAAAATCTGGAAATGAAATAAAATAATTATATTTGAAATAACATCAAAATAATAAAATATTTAGGAATAAATTTAACAGAAGAAATGTTATAACTTGTACACTGGAAACTACAAAACATTCCTGAGTAGAGAAGATCTAAATGAATGGAAAACATTCCATGTTCATGGATGCAAAGATTCAATATTGTTAAGATATCAATTTCCAAAATGATGTATAGAGCCAACAAAATATACAAACCACATGCTAACTTAATCAAGAAAAGGAGATAAAATACAAATAGGAAATTACAAGATGGAAATAACCATTGAAATAGACAAAAATTTTAAATATTGAATGAGATTACTTTGCAGACCTGCAAATATATTTTAAAACCTAAATGAAATGTATGATTTCCTAAGAAAATACAATTTAACAAAATCGATCCCATTAGTTGTGAAAAGATTAAAGAGACCAATTTCTATTTAAAAAAAAACAAAAACAAAAAAGGATAAACTTAGCAAGAAACTACCACCACAAAAAAAGTACCAGGCCCCGGCGGTTTCACCGGGAACTCTTCCAAACCTTCAAAGACCAGATATCCCATGGCACCATAACGTATCCCACAGTGCTGAATATTAAAGAAAATTTTCTTATTCTTTTTATGAAGCAAGTATAGAATCGAACTTAAATTGATACTTAAACCCATGAAGAAAATTATAGATGACTATCACTTATAAATATTGATACAAAAATACCAGATAAAATAATGACAAACAGAGTCCATCACCACATTAAGAAAATAACATGAAATAACCAAGTGGAGAAATTCCAGGAATGCAAATTGGTTCAATATTAGAAACTTCATTAATACACCACTGCCATCAGTAGATCTAAGGAAAAAAATTTTATGATTATCTCCATACATGTTTTAATGGCCTCTAACAAAATTCAATCCACCTTCCTGGTTAAAACACTTAAAAAAAAAAAAAAGGAATTAAGCCAATCTTAAAGTAAATATTCATTTGGTGGGAAACACTAGAAACATTTTTACTAAGTTCAGGAACAAGGCAGGGTTGCCTACTATATCACTACTTAACATATTACTCATGGCACCAGGTAAAGAAATTAGATAAGAAAAATCAACTAAAAACAAGAAAATTGGAAAAAAGGGGGTAAAACTATCTCTATTTGAAGATGATCTGATAGCATATCTAAAACCCTAAAGAATTAATAACAACACTAACTCAGATATTTAAAAAATTCTCTAAGGAAGCAGGATATGAAATTAACAAAAATCAATAGCTTTTATTATACATAAATAATAACTAGAGAATATAGAATAGAAAAAGCCTCACCTTAGGAATAATCTTAGCAAGAAGTATGCAAAATTCCTAAAAGGAAAACTTTAAAACACTTCTGAAAAACACAAAAGTGGACTTGAATAAATGGAAAGACATCTCTTATTCTTGGATAGAACAGGTCAACATCATAAAGATGTCAGTTCTACCTGATATGTCAATTTAATTTAGTTCTTATTTTAAAATGTCCTATACTGAAATAAACACATTAATAATAAAGTGTTTTAAAAAGCAGAAAATCACTGGAAAAGAAAAACTACCAGAGAGGCGGGGGGACCAGCCCTCCTAGACATTAAAACACACTGTAACTCTTTAAAATAAAATAGTATGGTCCCAGTACATGGATTAAAAAACGAACCAGTGGAAGAAAATAGAAGTCCAGAAAAAAACTGAAATTCATACGGTAACTTAGTATAAAGGTGACATCTCAAATCATTAGGGCAAAGGTAGAGTTTTAAAAAATAAATGGTGTTAGGACATCTATTTGGCAAAAAAATAATTAAATCCATACCTCATATCCTACAGTCCATATAAAGCAAGGATGATGTACAAGTACTAGAAGGCAACGCAGGTAACCTGAGTGCATGTAAACAGTTTTTAACTAAGATGTAAATTCAGATGCAATAAAAGATTGATAAACTTGACCTCATAAAATTAAGAACCTTTTGCACAACAAAAAGCACCATAAACAATCAAGACAGATGTTGATTAAGAGAAAATATTTGTGACATATATCACAGATGCAGACTCAATATCCTTAACAAAGAACTTTTGAAAAAACTGAGGAGGAAAAAAGCAAAAATCTGATAGGATAATGACTCGAATGGACAATTACACACACACACACACACACACACACACACACGACTTTTGTAAAGGGACTTTAAACATACAAAAAGATATGTTATGGCCTCATTTTATGCCATTCTCCCTCTCATTCATTGTGTTCTGTGAACATTACAAACTATCCCTCAGCAGAAACTTCACCCCCAGTTGTTTTAAATGGCGAGTCTCTTCTCATTTTCGGGTTTCCATTTAAAAGCTGCCACCTCCAAGAGGCCTTCTCTGATCCCCTATCCAAAGAACTATCTGTCTCTCCACCACAATTATGCTATGTTATAGCACCCTTTTACTTCCTTAGAACACTGCATAATCTGTAACTCTCTCCAATTGAATGTTAGCTTCCTAAAGGAAGGTGCTTTGCCTGTCTTATTCACCACTGCAACCTCAGTGTCTAGTACAAAGCTTGGCACATATTTCAAAGAATAAGTGTAACAAAAGTAAACTAATGAGAGGTTAGGAAGTAACATACTGGATTTCACCATCTGGGAGGTGAAACCCTCAGAGTGAAAACAAGGTCCAAAATGTAGAAGAGCAGTGAGCTACCGAAAGGAATTAAGAAGATTCAAAGAACTGACATTAAGGTGCAGGGTAGATTATCCACATTTTCACTAAAGTAAAAAATGACAATATTCCTCAATCTGAGCACTATCTTTAGTTAATCCTTCCAATTCTCTTAGTAACTGGTATTTAATATACCTTTTGAAAAGTCTCATTGAGACCTCCAATTGCTTACTCCTCCTCCTTTTTCTTTCACTCAGTTCACCAAACTCTTCTGGCTCTGCTTGCTTCCTTCTCCAGCCCGCACTGTCAATCTATAATCCCCATATCAATGCCCACCTTTTCCCTCTTTCTATGGCAATTCTCAGTGATGAATCTGAGAATCATCTGAGATAGTTAAAAAATTTAAGCATATTGCTGGCGCCCCACCCTTCGGATTCAGTAGATTTAAGGGAGAGGACCAGGAATCTAGGTTTCAAGAAGAAGCCTCAGAAGATCTGGACACCAGTGATCTAAGGATAAAACACTGGTCTGGAGGAAGAAATGCCCTTCTTCCTATCCAAGTGCTCCAGAGCCCATACTTTTCCATCCCTTCAGAGATCTTACTTTATTGTCCTCACTCTCTAATATTTCTTTAATCTCTTCTTAAATTCTATCCTGACAGCCAAAACAATTTTTTCAGCTAAGCACATCTGATCCATGTCATCTCCTTGCTTAAAACCCTCCAGCTTTCCCTATCACCTATAGCAACGGTTCTGAATTTTAAATATCCTTGAATTCAAATGTGTTTTAAGCACTATCTGCAAACTACTGTTTTCCAAATGTATTGAGAGATGTGAGACATATCTGAGAGATATATTTGCTTCCAAGTTTTTTAAAAACTATGTATTGTGTACAGAAAATGCTAAACATACTTATGTAGCTGTTTTTATAACCCTACGATAATCCACTTTCAAGAAATTGTGCCATACACAAAAGAGCCAAGAAGTCAAATTAAAAAAAGACAACTTGTTGCCCAAATATATAATGTTCTATCTGTGAACTAATGTATAGGCAGTATTCACTAAATTGAAGAGAGTCATCTATTCTATGTTCAAAGATCTATATTGCATATCTATTAGTAGCTGGTATAATGATTTTAATAACATACAAAAATGATATTACTCTAAGTTCACTGTATAATAAACATCTACACTACACAAATTCATTCCTCTGGACCTGTGTCTGAAAATAAATCCTTTATGAGTTCTGTATAACTAAATTCAAGTGCACATTTCATTTTCTAAGCCCTTTCTGTTGTCCTGTCAAAACATTAAAATATTCTACAGTCAAATGATTTGGGAAACCAACTTGGGTAAACAACGTATCTTGCATATAGGTACACTACACTTTTTTGAATGTAGATGCTGTTGTATCTACAAGCAAATTCCATTAAAAACACTGCCATGTGGTAACTTTTTGTCATTATAGATTTGCCCAGTCAGAGCAAGCTTCTCTTATGTGTGGAGATTTCTTTTTTTCTTTCTTTTTTTTTTTACAATTAAAAGGGACCCTCATACTCAAAAAATACTAGACATCACCATTCTACAGAATAAAGTCCAAATCCTTTAAGAGGATACACAAAAACACCTTCTATGGTCTCGATTTACGAGCTCATCTCTCTTATTCAAACTTTGCAATTTTTCCTAGTATCCTATACTTAAATCCTAATATGCTCTTATCATAACAATGAGTGAAGAATATTCTAAGTTCTTGGAATTAAGGTACTGTAGAGATAAAGTAATTCAACTCCTTAATTCTATAGAGGACTTCATCTTTTTGTAAACCATTTGTTTCCTGATAAACACTTATATCTGTCCTATTTTTAAAAACTTTAAGGCCAACAGAGACTGTAAAAATCTAATAATCCTCTTTGAAAAAGTGAGTTTCACCTTGATTCTGCTTTTCCATTTCCTCCATCCTCTGGCAGGAATGGCAAACTCAAAGAGTTTCACACATTTCTAATATAAATCTACCTTTCAAGAACAGGAGTTCACTTTGCAGACATGATACAGATTTGTTCCTACAGGTTCATCTGTAAGAACCTCAGGAATTAAAAGGGTAACTAAAGTTTCTAGAGTTTAGCCCTTTAATCCCATAAATGGGGGGAGGGGCGGGGTGGAGGAGGACGACAGCAGCTGACATTTATTGACTTTTTGTGCTTTGCACTTGTTAAGTTCTTTATATCACTACCTCCTTTGATTCTTCAGACAACCCTACAAGTAAGGTAGGTAGTAATCATTGTCTTCATTTACTAGTTAATAAAACGGAGCTCTGACAAATTTAATAATTGGCAAGGTCCCACAAGCAAACTTTCTCAGGTATTATTACCTTCCAATTTAGGGCAGGTCTCCCTCCCTCTCGTCTGCATGCACTGACCCCTTTGTCTTTCCTGGTCCTCTATCTAGGTAGGGAACAGGCTCCGCTGCCGGGGCCCCCACTCACGTTCAGCAGCCAGAATCCAGTGCCCTCCTTGGCCTCGTCCTTCGGCAGATCCGTGGTCTTGCCATGCTCCTGCGCGTTACGGCTCGAAGGAAACTCCGCCCCTCTGTTGGGCGTGGTTCCCATGTGGGAACGGGAACTCCCCTGAAGTACAGGGTCTATGAACAGGGATCGGATCCGCCCGCCGCGGTTATCTGCGGCTTTGAAAACCTTGGCCATCTCCTTGGGCGGTTCTATTCTTTCGTCCTCTGGGGGGGTGGGTCTGTGCTTAACCGACAGCCTGCTATTGCGCAGGCGCATCCCTCTGGCTGCTTTCCCCGCGCTTTTCCCTGCGCACGCGCACAGCACTGCGCGACCTGCACATTTAGGCCCGGGTGCTACGTAGGGCTGGCTTTGGGGTGGCGCGAGCTTAGTGAGCCTGGAGAGTCAGCTGCAAGCTCTTGCTTTGCCATTTCGGGCTCCCTTAGAAAGAAATTGGAGCGTGCTGGTGGACCACAGGGCTCCTCAACAAAGTGATTGAAAACCTTAGTTGGTTTCCTTATCTGCCCCTTAACACATCGTAAGCCCTGTTCTCCGTGCATCAGTTCTTTCTGGGAGATTTACAATATCAGTCATCATTTTCTTACACTATCCCTTGAGCTTCAGATGTTATATTTCCAAGTCTACTCGGACATCTTTTCTGTCCCATAGACTTATAACACGTTAATATTCATCTTCCCCCCCAGACCTCTAGTATGTTCCAAACTCATTTAATATAGCAGTGTCATATCCACAAAAGCTTAAAACTTCACATTTTTGAATTCTAACTCTAAGTATTTGAACGCTTTCTACTCTTTTTATGCACCCAGTTTAGGATATCTCACGCCGATCAGTAATGGTTTACTTATGGTTCTCCCCATCTGCTGTCATCCACCCTTTCTATTGCTTTACCTTTAAAGTTGAAAAATACGGATTACTTTGAAAATAAAATGAGAAAACTTCAGACCTTCTTTATTGGCCATATATTTGAAGTCTTTAAGATGGAAACCAAGGGCCTCCCAAATACACTCTGCTGCCTTAGGATCATTATTTACTGCTATTCTATTTGGAATTTATTTTTCTTTTATTCAAGGGCAAACTCAAAGTTCAGCTTTCAGTTAAGTTTTATAAACCCATACACATATCCCAGAGGCAGAATTAACCGATCTTCAAGCTACTACTTGGTATATCTCATTAGTGGGCTCACACTATTTCAATTAGTTGCCAATTTCAAAAGATAGAGTTCTTTGGGGGCAGGAACCTCACTTGCAATCTTCAGGGCTATGGCTTTATAGCCCAAGGCCTTTAATACAAGTTTGCTGTTGTTTTGGGTCTGTGATGTGTTTAACCACTTTGCCAATGAGATTTGCTGCCTACCAGCACAGTCTATGACTTCTTTACAGTTCATGAGATATAATATAAAAAATATCTAACCTAGATCTAACCAAATGTCTAGACCTAGCCTCTAGTCTACAGGAAATTCAGGAGACAGAAGAACAAACTGAATGATGGAAAAATGTGAAATAAATATAAAATGTAGGTGGGACATTCTAAAACAAAACTGGACTCTTCAAAAAAAAAAGTGTCATGGGGGAAATACAGAATGGTACAGCCATTCTCGAAAACAGTTTGGCAGTTTCTTAAAAAAAAACTAAACATATGACTATCATAAAACTCAGCAATAGTACTCTTGGGCATTTATCCCAGAGAAATAAAAATTTACATTCACACAAAAACTTATACACAAATGTTCATAGCAGCTTTATTCACAGACAAAAAGTTGCATCAGCTCAGATGTCCTTCCGTTAAGTACATAGTTAAACTGCCAGACATATACGTACCTTGGTATACAACTTGGCAATAAAAAAGGGTGAACTATGTGAACTATTGACATACACAACTTGGTTGAATCTCTAGAGAATTATGCTGAGTAGAAAAAAATTAATCCCCAAAGATAATATACTATGATTTATAGTACTTTTCTGGATATAAGTCTTGTATTTATCTTTGTCTTCTGAATAGATTATGAGCCTCTATAAGGCAAGAACCAAGTTTTATTTATTCTTTTTCATATTTTTGCCCTTGCACAGATCAAAGCATCTATCTCAATCCAAACTTTGTTTCATAATAGATTACAAATGGTAATGTGAAGGCCAGAGGTCCCAAATGCTGGCTAATCAACTTGGTACATCACAATAACCTGGAGTACCTTTTTCTAAAAGATAGTTTTCAGGCACCACCTCACACCTATTGAATCTGAATCTCTGGGGATGGGGTGTAAAAGTCTATACATGCTTTTTTCTGCTTTGAGGAGAGTGGGGAGATGCAGGTATTACTGGACACTTTATTTTGCATCCCCCCAAAATCAAAACCAAAAACTCCACTGGGGATTGTCCGTCGACAACTCAGAAACTCTACTAAGTATATTGCTCTACCCACACTTGATACAAGGAGAAAGGTGAGAAAAATGATTGTGAGACAATGAACTTCCTCCAAGTTTCCCCTACATCATGGCCAAAGGTGTTTTGACAGACACCACTGGGTTTTCCCTGGAGAAAGATTTATACAGGTCAATCAGCTGTTGTTCAAGGATTGGGAGATTTGAAAGCCAGGTCATACTTCCCAGAGCTGAAGAACCTAAAGGCAACTATGTCCACACCAGTTACAAGTTACCAAGTAGCCAGCTTTTCCAATTGCATTCCATAGCAGCTCCAGAGCATTTTTATTCTCTAAAATGCTGGGAGCAGAACTCCCTTCAACCTTGTATTAACTTTCTATTGCTACAACAAAGTACCACAAACTTAGCATTTAAACAATATGCATTTGTTATCTTACAGTTCTGTATGTCAGAAGTCTGACATGAGTCTTGCCATACTAAAATCAAGGTGTCAGTAGGGCTGAATTCCTTTCTGGAGGTTCCAGGGGAGGATCTGTTTCCGTCCTCATTTGGGATGTTGCTAGAATTCAGTTCCTTAAAAGATGTGGGACAGAGCCCATATCCGTTTCCCTGCTGCCTGTCAGTCAAGGGCTGTCCTCAGCTTCTAGAGTTCACCCACATTCCTTGGCTTGTGTCTCTCTCTTCCTCCTTCAAAGCCAGCAACATCACAGCTCTCTGACCCTTATTCCATCATCCTATGATGACAGAAGGTTCTCTGCTTCTAAGGACTCATGTGATTACACTGGGCCCACTCTGATAATATAGGATCATCTACCCCATTTCAAGTTTCACGACCTTAATAACATCTGCAAAATCCCTTTTGCCATGGAAGGTTCCAAGAATTGGAATACAGATAGCTTTGGAAGACATTATTCAGCCTACCACAATGTCAATCTCCAACACTGGTTTTCCTATATTTCTCTTTGATAACATTGTTCAGGTATGGTAAGCATCAGCTCTGAGCCCCATGGCTTCCCTGAAGTTTGCAGACAGGGAGGATCATTAAGTCCTGCACAATCAGCTTACTGCTAATTGATCACAATGAAAGCTGGAACTGGCAGGATGCCAGCAGATTTATAATTCTGTGACAGCAGGGAGAATTCCCTTCAGCACTTCCAGCCTTACAGACAGCACGACATTCCTACTATGGTGCTTACACCAAATTTAGACCTATTCTCAGAGCCATCCATCTCTATCTTCAATTTGTCAGTCCTCTTCTGCTCCACAGTATTCAGCTGCTTGCTGATCAGGGCAGGTCCAACAGTTTCATTGATGTGCTTGAGAGCCTCTGAGAAGCCTTTTCCCATAGAGAGTCTTATCATTGTCTTGAGCTCTACTGTCTCATACCAGTTGAGCACCACTGGATACAGCTCTTAAGACACCTTTCCAGTGCAGGACCACTTCAAGAGTGGGATTTCCTTGAGAGCCAAAGATCTCTCTGACAAAGAGCTTGAGAATAGGCAAGGTGAACTTCTATTCATATTTCTTGTCCTGCAAAAAAAGAGGCAGAGGAACCCATTCGGCAGAGGCCAACTAACTGTTAATTTAACAAGCTCACTAGCCTCTCCTTTATTTCCCTGAGCCCTTAGCCTGCTCAGCTTCTCTTTTGCTACATATGTTTTTTAAAGCTCCCTAAATGATTCTGATGTGCAACAATATATAGGAACCACTGGTATAGGTTTTAAAGGAAAATAAACTTTTTCAGTTATAAAATTTTTCAAACAAAAAAGATACATTTCCTTTTTATTAGCCATGAAGTAAATCATCTTTCAAGCTAAATTACATTACATTCTACTTATTACATGATACACAACCAAATGATACACAAGACAAATTATATATTTCAATTAATTCAGTAAGGAGACATCAAAAATAAATAATGAAGGTCTTTTTTTCCTTTCCTTATTCCCTAAATTTATGTTTAAACCTGACATATATTTTGTAATCCTAAAGTTATGGCTTCTTCTGTATTACTGCTTTTTAAGATAATGATTATAAATGCAACTAATTTGAGAGAACAGGAAATAAACACTTTCACCTACTGGTTTCTAGCTCATTATCTCCTTTGTCATTAAGATAATAATGCTATCGAGATTAATGTTTATAAATTTGCAGATACAATTTTAACCTTTTCCATAATTGAGAATTTTTTCAGTATTTTATAATAAAAAATATCATTCCAAATACACTTGTACATATCTTATAAAAATACATTTAAAAACAAGAATGGATCTATGGCCATGCCACCCCAAATGTGCCCGATCTCGTCTGATCTCAGAAGCTAAGCAGGGTCGGGCCTGGTTAGTACTTGGATAGAAGACCAGGTGCTATAGGGGTAAATGAAATAAAATAAAATTAAATTAAAATTAAAATAAAAACAAGAATGGGAAAAATTCTAAATACTGGGTTATTATTCCTCTGTAAGTGAGTTGGCATTATGAAGAGGCTTTGAGTCCTTTATCTTTATCAGGGTATTCTTCTACATCAGAGGAGAACAGCAACTCTGGAAGAGAAAATGAACGGATCATACGCAAAACGGTTTCCTAGTACCTCAAAAAGATTTTTTTTTTTAGTTTCAATATAAACAGTCCTATAATAATATAAAGTCCTCAAGTACAAGTAAGAATTCTTGAGAGTGAAATGTGATTTAAAAGCTAAGCTAATGACTAATGTATAAGTTTTGCATTTTAGAAATTTCAAGTTTTAAATGTATTATTAACCCCTGAAAAATAAAACATATGTAATGGAGATAATATAAAAGCTCTTACTAGGAAATTTAAGTCACTTGGAGAATCCAGAATCATTAAATAGCTAAAAGGTATAATTCTATAGTGATCATAATAACCTAAAATGTAGGGGACACGTGTAGAGGAAAGCACTGGAACTAACATGAGGTATGTGCCAGGATTTAAATGTGCCGTCCCCTTCAATCACCATAACAACCCTATAAGTGGGGTATTATCATCCCCATTTTATATTAATTTTTTTATCCTCATGAAAATAAAATATTATATAATTCACATGGCCCTAAAAGAGATTAGGATTCTGTAAATATTTAGAAAGTAACACAAAATATTTAGAAAGTAAATATTTAGAAAGTGATTTAAACTGAATACTGCACAAGCCAGCTAGATGTAGCTTCAATCCCAACCACAGTTTAGAATGTTATTAGTTGACATTACTGAGCATATAATTTATTAAAATACCAAGAAATATTAAAAAAGAAAATCTTAGGAATCTAATAAAGTTGTCTAAGTATTAGATGAAAAATTCTTTGAATGACTAAAAACTATACTTAGTGAAAGAAAACAGAATACATCAACCCTAAGATTTTGAAACATACTTTACATATATCAAAATAAATAAAGTGACAGGATATTTAGTGAAGCAGCCTGAGAATGATGATGTAAATAGGTATGTTCATAAATAAAAATACACGATTACATTTTTTTTTTTTGTCTTGGTTTTTACAAATGGAAATGTTGGGAAGATTCTCAATTCTAAGACTTCTGAGACAGGCTGTAATTAGTTGATCTAATTGCAGTTAAATGCTCAGGATGTTTAACAAATCAAGAACATAATAATGATCAAGGTCCAGAAAATATCATAGAGATTCATTGGTGAAACTGTGGGACATCTGCCAAACAAATACAACTTACACTACCAATACCAAGCAGTTCCTAAAGCAGTGAGAAAGAATGAGCAGTTTGCTAATATGATTCCTCTTCTTCGGGGGTTCTAAAAGAAGTCTGAGGACTAGAGATTAGTAAATCTCCCTTCATACTGGGCACACCAAAGATAGGATTACTAAACATTTCATTAGACAATGAAAGGTTAAGAATTTGTGTCAGGTAGAGGGGGAGGTAAAAATAATTCATTTTAATATGTGTCTGACAGAGGCTACATAAATGAAGCATGATTTGTTTCAAATTAAGAGATACTTTGATTGGAAGGCGAGTAGGAGACATGAAGAGCAAGGGCTTTCTATAAGATACCTGAAGGGTTCCAAGAGAAGATATACAACCTAAATATGCACAAGGGCCACAGAAGTCCCTCATTAAGTACTTCGAGGGCCTCCAGCTCTCCTAGACACTCGCCCCGCTTCTCTTGACATTGTTTCACCACTTTATTGTAACTTCCTATTATTTTATTATAAATGTCTTTGTTATTACAATATGTTACATTCACTAAAAGAAAATTTCTAAAGTCACTGTAGAGAATTTCGTAATATTCTTATACTATTTGTTCTTTAATACCTTCACTAAGATCCATGCCTGGCCTATAAGACAAAAAAATCCAAGATAATCCAACCAGAAGGGCTACCACGAGATTCACCACAATCCATGGCTGGAGAACCTGTTCCTCAATTCCTGCTGCCCTAAAGATACAGAGAAACTCATTAGAAATGTCTTCATCTTGGTTCATATATCCAAATATATGTATTTTATGAACTTTAAAAATAAGTATTAGTCCTTCCTCACATACAGGAATAACAAGTAAAGTATGAAATACACTACACACACACACAGAGATCATGAGAACAAAAGTTCAAGGTTATTGAGTTCTAAACAGATCTGCTTTGTACACTGATATAAATTGAAATTTGGTGTTGCCAAAATATTTTTCTAAGTTTCTCTTCCAAATTCTATGGTGCTACTCTTCATGAAGTACCTCTCTTTTCTCTCTTTACCACATGCTTCTAGCCACTCTCTCAAAAAAGACTGGCGCTCTGAGTTTTGTGAACTGGCCACCGATCCGTGGAGGCTGGCACTCCTTAGCCTGCTCTCCTTCCAGCATTGCTTGGTTTTCTGGCTCTATCCTAGCTACTCACTCCCTTCACTATTCTGGGGTATTAGGCTCCCAACTCGGGGTGAGGGTACAGGGCTCCTCTAGTCCACCATGTAATGACATATTTTAAAACCATAATTTAAGAGATTTAAAACATTTGTAAAAAGACATTTCATTAAAAATGCAGGTATTTATAAACATAGATATCCATTAATCGATAGAATAGATGTTTTCTTGCCACAATTTTAGAAACAAAATCAGGACCTTCATTGTTACTTACAGATGAAGACATGTAAAAGATTGGAAGGATAGGAATAGTGCCATCACTCCCACTGTCCATGTTATTAACATCGACATTTGCTAATGCCATTGTGAATCTTACCAGAGGCTGCCATTAACAGAAGGAGGTGTGTAAAGGTAGATTCTGTCACTTGTCATTTGCTGACTCAGAGATAGTATAAGAGCAGTAAAGTACACTGAGAAAAAGACAAATGAAATTACTAATAATGTATTTTTAACAGCCCAGTTTATTCTGAATTTATATATTAAAGTAAAAAAATCTGTACTTTGGAGAGTGATGATATAAAAGAAATTCATCTGATCAATTTCAATAGGCTGGATAGCCTTTATTATCATTTTTCAAGAATACAGGTACAGAAGGATCTTTTGAAATGTTTACTATTTCATCATTAAAACTGACAAGAATCTTGAAGATCTTTTAAGAAATTAATTGACTTGAGGTCTTAACACTTTCATAACTGATATAAAATAGTATGTTATGGAAATGCTATACCACCTCTATCTGTTTAATGTCAAGTAGAAAATACAAAAGCTAAATATTAAGTAATCTAGACCAAATTAAACTTTTAAAAACTATTTAGATTAACCACTACTAAAAAATAATTCTATCAAAATTATCCCTCCATGTTTTTTCCTACCAATTCCACTGAACATCCATTAGTAATGTTTATAAGTAGCAATAATATAAACTTTTTTAAAAAATAACTTTCCTCATTCAAAATTACAGTGTAACACAAGTATAACAGTTATCAAATTAAACTACTCACAGAAAGATGCTAAAGCTGTTGGATCCAAGGCAAGAAAATTTCGGATTGCTACTGATGTTTTAGCAAAGTCAATCCTGAAAAATACAAAAGCCTCGTGTCACAGTGCGGCTGTAAACTTCTCACAAAACTGTACTCCCTTGACTATAGTTTTTCCTTCTCTCTTCTAATGCTACCATATTTATTGTCTATTACTAAGCTTTCAGCAGCTACAGTTTATACTTAACACACATGAAAGACTCTTATTTATAAAGACCACATAAAACATTTAACTAGAAGACTATTTTAGTGAACATTCCTTTGGAGTTAAGACATTCTGAAAAAACTAACTTGATCCGTAAAATTTCATTAGATTCTACCTCTTTCAACTATCATATCGTTAGGCTGTAAGTTGTTTTTCTTTAGGGGTTGAACAGTATTCCCAAAGAGATACGCTGAACTTCTAAACCCTGGTACCTGTGAACATGACCTTATTTAGAAATAGAGTCTTTGCAGATGTGATCAGTTAAGATGATGGCATTAGAATGGGTTGTAATCCAATATGGCTGGTGCCCTTATAAGAAGAGAAGGGACACAGAGACGTACGAGGAAGACTGTCAAGTGACAACAGAGGCAGAGATCGGAGTGATGATTCTGCAAGCCAAGGATTGCCTGCAAGAGCTGGAAGCTAGGAGAGAAGCTAGCAGAGACTCTCTCAGAGACCTCCAAAATGGAATCGGCTGTGCCAACACCTTGATTTCAGACTTCTAGTCTCCAGAACTGTGACAATTAATGCCTGTTCTTTTAAGCCACCGAGTTTGTAGTATTTTGTTACAGCAACTCTAGGAAACTAATACAATATTCAGACTCTCACCTATACTTGATTTAGACTTTTTGAGTTGATTGTATCTGGAAGAAATTTTGGACTTAGAGTAGATGCTGGAATGGGTTAAGACTTTGGGGCATATTTTTTTTTCCTCCCACGGTGTTCCCATCCTCCCAAAATAAAAACAGAAACATGCTGGCTTTTAAAAAAGTCAAAATAATGTTAATGTCCTACAATTCTATTTTGAATACTGTCATAGTCAACGACACATTTTGCTCAACATTTCTTCCTGAAGAAAAGTTAGAGGGATCTGCAGTCACAGCAGTCTTACCTGTCAAAAGCTGAAATTGTACTTAGAGCCAAGAGCAAGTAGAGAAGACTCTGGAAAGGATATGCTAAAGTCTTGTATTGTTGCAAAAGGTTCGAGAGGTTAGAAAGCTGATCTCCTGCTAGAACATATATCACAACAATATTCCACACAGCACAGCCTGCCAAGAAGCCATGAGAAAAGAGACCAACCATCCTGAATAAAAAAGAGTTTGATTATTATACATGAATTACTACGGTAAAAATATTTTTAAAGTCTCTTCATATATAAGAATAAAATTCAACATTTCATGGAAAGTAAAAACAAGCCTTTTTACTACACTGAAGTCAGATGATTTAATTCCAATTGAATGTTTAGAAAAAATACCCACTCACCATTTAAAGTCATTAATTCTGTCAAGTGTTGAACAATCAACACTTTTTTTTTTTTTAAAATATGTAACATTTGTTTTAAGAAAAATCCAACAAAGGCAGCCACCTGAAAGCCCGGTGCACTGAAAGGGCAACATCTCTGGTGGTCCAGGAAAGCTTCATGTCCATCGACACATCTACATTTTCTGTGGTCTTTATCAACTCTGAACGATCGGTGGGCTGAAATCGCCCTAAGAACACATTACACAATTATTAACAATGAACAAGAAAGAACCCTGACAGTCTTTTTTTTATTAATCCACACTTAAAAACCCTCAGATGGAGACTGAAATTTTGCTGTTTTTCTATCTAAAAATTATATCCGATTCAGACCCTGTTTCAAAAGGCTCTTTTTCTTTTGGTTGTTTAAACATACTACTTTTTTCTATCGTTAGGAAAAATAAACGATGTCCATGCACTTTCTTCTCAACCTGAAATAGATGTTAGTTTTAGAAATCAATTATATTTAAGGAAATGCAAAAATGAACTTCCAACTAAAAGTCTAGAAATCTTTAACGTGACAAAGTCTAAAATATTCTCATTAAGAGACTTTAAAAGTATTAAAGTTTAAATGTCAACAGTATAAAGGCAAGTATTTGAAAATACTTTAAATTTCTTAGGAAAAGATGCCAGTGTGTGTAGCATGGCACTCTGTGATGAGAGAAAAGAAATGGGTTGTTTCATAAACTTCTCTTAAGAAGTTTCCTGTGAGAATTATCAGTTCAAGTGTCAGCATAACAACACTGTGTCCGCAGAGCTTTATTCTTTTACTGTTGAGGAGGAAGCTCCTTCTTATATGTCTGAAAATCTACAAATGAACCTCAGGCAGCAGTCAAAGTTCCATTTCAATTATGCTTGCCAAACCTGGCTGTCAGGTATTTCAGAAGATGAAAGACAGAGGTGCAACACCTAATTTTCCCTGACAACTTCTAGACGGACAACTGGTATTCTTTATGGTCAATTACTCTAGCAGGGAAGTTTCTATGCTAAGGGAAACAAGAATAAAAATGAGGACTGAGTGATATTGCTTGAAAATAGACAAGTAAATTAAGTGGCTACATGGTATACTAGTAAAAGCACTTGACTAGATAGAAGTCATGAAAACTTTATTCGAGTCCCAGTTCTGCACTAACCAACTGTGAGTCCCTAGGTAAGTCAGTTAGCTTCTCTGGATCACAGGTTCCTCACCGGCCTTAGAAGGGATATTAAAGAACCAGAATTCTAAAATGAATTACATAACATCTAAATTGTTAATTTAAGGACTAATCTTTACGTTTCAGACAAGTTCTTTAGGCAGCATATTCATAGCATATCCACGGGAGAAGCGTATGTCATGATCATCCTTTAGGTAAGATTTTTCTCAAATACTACAAACGTAGTCTTATGACCAGCGCGTGCTATACAACATCACAACTATTTCCAAAGGAGTATACAATTATAATGTTGTATTTCTTATTTAATATGGTAACACCATTATATATGTTCTCTCATTTCTTTTTAATTATAGAATTTATATCATTACCTGCCCCACCAATACCATCATTACCAATTGTAGAAAACTAGTAAAAATACAACAAAAAATAAAGAAATGGATGGAAGGGTAGGGGGACTTTTTTTTTTTTTAATTAAAATTACTGGGGTGACGTTGGTTAATAAAATCAAATAGGTTTCAAGTGTACAATTCAATAATACATCCGTATATCGCACTGTATGTTCACCAAAGTTAAATTTCCTTCCATCACCAAATATTTGGTCCCCTTTACCCCTATCTACCTTCCCTCTCCCCCTTTCCCTCTGGTAACCACTAATCCATGGTCTGTGTCCATGAGTCTTTGTGTTTGTCATGTTTGTTTGTTGCTTTCAGTTTTATATTCCACATGAGTGAAATCAAATGGTTCTCAACGTTTTCCGTCTTATTTTGTTTAGCATTATAATCTCAAGATCCATCTATGTTGTCGCAAATAGCAGTATTTTATCTTTTCTTATGGCTGAGTAATATTCTATTGCATATATGTACCATATCTACTTTATTCATCTATCAAAGGAAACTTCAGTTGTTTCCATGTTTTGGCCACCATGAATAATGCTGCTATGAACAAAGGGGTGCATAAATCTTTATGGATAAATGTTTTCAAAATTTGGGGGTAGATACACAGAAGAAGGATTGCTGGATCACATGGTAATTCTATTTAGTTTTTTGAGGAAGCTCCATACTGTTTTCCACAGTGGCTGTACCAATTTTCATTCCCACCAGCAGTGTATGAGGGTATATTTTGGGGGATAGATTTTTTTTAAATTGCCCATAATACTATAACTCAGAAACAACCAGCATTAATATTTTTGCATATTTCCTTCTAGTTTTTTGTTCTATGCATTCTATAGCTAAGATCAAACTACATGTGTATGTATGTTTATTTTTCATTAGACTCTTTCCATGCAATGTAGAATTCTCCCTAAACATTATTTTTAATGGTGCAGATTTTATTACATAAATATAGCATAACTGACTGAACTCATTCCCCTCCTCTTTTATATTCCAGTGTGATGACTAGCTTTGTGTGTAAATTTTTGTCCACATTTTTGCTTATTCCCTTAATTTAGATTTCCAGAAGTATAATTTCTAGATCAAAGGATATCCTTGCATACTTCTTAAAGAGCTCATGTTCCAAAACAAGAAGCTACTTACTGCTTTTTTCCACAAACACTTTGTCTACAGGCTGGCTAATGCCAGTGGGTGCAGTGAATACTGACTTCTGTTTTGGACTACTTTGCTGATCAGTAACGATGTCTTCATCTTCCACTCCTAACTCATTGTCATACTGCAATTCTGCTGGCTGGGTTTTCCTGTAATCAGAAAGAATGTAAGAAAAATGCATGATTGTTGAATTTTTACAGACCCACATAAGGAAGTACCTGTGAGTAAAAGAAAAGAGCTCTAGACTTTGGAGAAATTTGGATTTTACTCAAACAGATCAGTTATTAACTGTTATGCGCAGCAAGTCACCAATATTTCTGTGGGCCTCAGTTTTCTCATCTGGACAATGAAGTGACTAAATTAGATTTGTAAGGTTCTTTCCAGAATTCAAATTATATGATTCTGAACAGACACTGAATATTGTTTATAGGGTCATTTCTAAATACTATTAATAGTGTTATACGACTTCCAATCAACTTCGTTAAAGTATGCCATTCTATTTTATCTGACACTTAATTTCCTATGCTAAAGTATTTTTATTTATTGCTGAAATAATAATTTGAATAAATTATAACAGCTGATTTTATTACTATTACCATAATTTTTAATATCTTTAAAATGTAATTTTTTTGCTACTTATATATAATCTTTTATTTGTGTTCCTCTTTTACAGAGATAGTTCCTAAGAATTTCTAGTTAAGTACAGTATTTTACTTTTCTCAGTAGTTTACTCTTCAAATTCATCATTAGGTTGGTTTAACTGGCAATTTTTGTAATCTACTTATCCTAGAGATAAACACTATAAGTATTTAATAAGATTTCATCAGAAGCTATCATTTGAGAGCTCTGAATTAAGCATCAAAGTACCCCTGAAGAACATTTAGAAAAACAAACAAATTCTTACTTTGTCTTCCTTCGAGGTTTCTGAACAACTGGCTCCTCAGCTGGCTCCACATCGATACCATTTTCATTTCGTAATAAAGATGGACTAGATGTCTTCTGGGTGAAGGCAGTATCCAATTCTGAAAAAAAAAAGTAGACTGAGTTGTCAAAAAAGAAAAGTGATATATAAGACTTATAATACCAGAGAACCTTGAAAATTTTAATCAGGCAAAATCTTTTCATCTTACAAATTTTTAATTAAAAAAAATGTACACCTCTAAAAAAAACTCAACAAAAGCAGCTGAAATTGCAATGCCAAACAATATGGAACAAAAGTAAGCAATCTAACAGAGAAACAGAAGAAAAAATGTAAAGACAGAAACACAAAATGAAGTTATGCTGCCACAAGCCAACGAATGCCAAGGACTGCCAACAATAACCAGAAGCTAGGAGAGCCAAGGATGAATTCTTTCCCATTGCCTTCAGAAGGAGCATGGCCCTGGGGACACCTTGATTTGGAACTTCTCTCCTCCAGGACTGTCAGAGACTAAACTGCTGTTGTTTTGAGTCACTCAGTTTATGGTAATCTGTTATGCCAGCCCTAGGAAACTAATACAACATATTTTACAAAATGGGATTCTCTGATTTATACTGTTTTATAATCTTTGTTTCTGACTTAATGATATATTACTGATGGGTTTCCATGTCATTATTACACTTTAACAGTCCTTTCGATGCGTACTTGGTTTCTATTAAATGAAGAAAAGGATTTATTTCGCCAGTAACACACTGCTAAATATTTGGTATTACCAGTTTCTACTCATAAATAATGTTGAAGTCAACATCATTTAATTATTGTAGCTGTTGTAGTTATTTCCTTGCTACAAGTTCGAACAGGCTATACCAATTTACATTCCTATGAGCAGTGTATGAGTACCCATTTCCCTTCAGCACATTTGGATTTTATAATTTTTAAAAAGCATTGCCAATTTTATAGAAAAAATAAATGATATAGTATTGTTTATCTTGTTTAGCATAAATAGTACCCGAGTCTTAGCAAAACCCAATAAATTTGGCTATTGCTTTATTATATTATTAATGCAGAATCTATCCTTTCCCCACTAATCTTAAATGTCCTTTTCATTATATACTAAATTCTTATACATGCCAAGATCTAAACTTTCTATTTTAGTCCTGAATTTGTACTCCTTCTTTCATAATCTACACACATATGATCAAAAAAGACCCTCTAAAGTGTTCTTGACTAAACCCAATTGAGTTACTCCAGTAATAAAAATTTTAAACGATAAAGAAAAAAATGGAATATGAGTAGGGAAAAATGGGAACAGACAGGTTTTTAATCATACCCTAGAAATCACAACTGTTATCACAACCTAATCCTGGTTTCTTTACATACCAAGAGGGAGCCTCGTCTTCTTCTGTCTCCTTTGAACAGGAGCTTCTGGCTCCTCTATGGGTTCTTTAGTTGGTGGCTCACTGCCTTCAGATGGCCTATGAACAGCAGTCTGAACAAGGCCTTCCAAAGAAGCACTTGCTACAGAAAAACAGAGTGGAAAAATGGGATAACTTGAGCAGAGATCACTGAGTCTTAAATAGAGAGACCTAGAATGTTTCCTATATAGTAACCCTTTGTTTTATAGAACTGATTATACCCCAAATCAAGATTTCCTTCCTCCTCACCTGTAACTTTGGGTTTTAAGTTGAGGAAAGAAAGAAATGAGGGATGAGAATCAGAAAGAAAAAGGGAGAGGGGCTAGGAAGAACAAAAGAAGGGAAGGAGAAGAATTTGCTTCGAATTTTCAAAAAAGTTAAAACATAATAGAAACTATCACCATAGAGAACTCTCTTACTTGCCTTATGCCTTAAGAATTATCAGACTCTATAGTTTAGTACTTCATTAGTAAAATTAACACATGGTAGTCATTATGGATAACTGAACGGATAATTTATAAATCTCTTCATTTGGTCATTCATTTCGATCTCTCCCCTCATCAAGTCTTTGAACAAATTTCAACACATTTTGTCAGATTTGAATTTTACTTGACTACATTCCCTTGCCTGTCTTCTTCACTAAAGAAGAAATATAAATATATTAATAAACAAATGAAAAGATGCTTTACCTCATTAGTATCCAGGTAATCAGAAACTAAAATAAGCTACTATTTGCCCTCAAGTTTAACAAAAAATTTAAAAGATTGATATTGTCCAATGTTATCAAAGATTTAGTGAATGACACTCAAACTCTTGTTGGTGGTGACAAAATAACTAACGCTTCCTTGAAGGCAAATTAGAAGATTCTATCATATTAATAATGCACAGGTCCTCTGTCTAACAATCTCGCTGCTAGAAGAAGAAACATCTCTTCTTCTCCATCACCCACTACTTCAGATAATTTGAAATAACCAAAATAAACAATTTTAATAAAAGCCTAGCAACATATTTCCCTTTTTTGTCTAGAGCACTGAATTTTTGTTTTCTCTTTTTTACAAGGAAGTGCTGGTAGCTGGGACAGAGCTGTGTCTCTGCTCCCCCAACTCTGTCTTTATTGTATCCTCCACCTGTGACCGTCCTAAGTCCATATGTACATGTCTGTATTTAACTGAGTGTATTTTTAGGGCCTAGCATTTCAGTATCTTTGTGAATCTACGTTTCTGTGCATCTATTTGTTGTTTTGTTTGTGTCTATATTTCTTTTTCTCTATGCATCCATCTCCATTTCTTTTTCTCCATCTATTCCTCCATTTGTTAGGCAATGATAAGCCAATATAAGTTTCCAACCAGGTGTATGGTCATCTATCAGCTGTAAAAAGTTCAGCGAGAGGTGGCGGGCAGGACCAGTTAGAGTGAAAGAAAGCTAGAAGCACAGGGCAATGTTGGAGGCTACCCCAATAGCTCAGGTGAAAAGAGGTAAGTAGCTAAACTGCCTACAGCTGTGATACTGGAAATGCAAGGAGGAAAGAGACCTAAAAGACATCATAGAAGCAGCAAGCTTGTGAAAAGCAGCAAGTAGAATGAAAGGACCAGTTACAGGTGACACTGATGTTTCCAACCTGAGTGACTGGGAGAGTGGGAGGTTCCATTAACAAAATTTGTAGTGAGAAGTAAAAAACTGACTTATCGTTGAAGGTGATGAATTCTGGATGAGCGAGTCTGAGTTACGGAACACCCAGGATTGTAAATGAATAACTAAAACAAAAAGGAGTTCACAGAATTTGCTCATTACTGAAGCTTTACTACCTGGATGATATGGCCCTTCAGACTCATGCTCTAACGCAGACATTCTCTGACTGAAGTGAGGGATCCTAAAACCCCATGTCTCTAAATCCAGTATTCTGTGCCAGGGTCTGGAACCAATCACAATTTAGATAACTTACATTGTCTAGGGATAAAACACCCCCAAAGAGTCCAAGAATGTAGTGGAAGTAAGAATATTGGTGGCATAACCCTCTATTTCATGACTCCTTCTAAACACTCTTCAGGCTGCCTACTGCCTTGCTCCTCACTACCACCAGGAATCTCACTGTTTCAAAGTAACCCTGATTCTTTCCTCAACACAGCAGTGACTTGGGACTGCTGGGGCTTCGCCTCTTCCTGATCTGTGCTGTTTATCACGAGGTCCTGGAAAAACTTGTGATCCCACACAGCAAAGAACAACTTACCTAGCGTGGTTTTTGTTCTGGACTTCTTTTTTTTAGGACGACTAAGTGGAATATCATCTGTAAAACAGAAAGAACAACAGAAAAGGCTGCCTAAAATTCAATGCAGAGAACAGTCAAAAGGGAACTTGCAACAGGGAAGACCTCTCTCTCTCTTTTCTGGGTCCAGTCAAAATCTACACATTAGGGAAAGAAGGCAAGAAACAGACAAAGACAAAGAGAGCCCATAGTGTGGTATCAGTAGCTCACTGCTCGTCAGTAATGTTAGAAAGTGTGACATGGAAAGTGAGCTCACTAAATAGTCATCTGATCCCCTACATTTCCCAGATCCCTTGTACTTAGGTGTGGCCTATGATTAGTTCTGGTCAAGAGGTTTTCGGCAGAAGTGATCTGTGTTATTTGGAAGCCAAAACATTGAAAGAGCCAGTGAAAAACCCTCCAGCTTTTTCTTCCCTTGCTGTGGCAACTGAGAAGGCCGCATATTAGGATGGCAGAACCACAGTATGGAAGTAGCCTGAATCACTACATCGTTAATGAAGAGGTAGTGAAAGCCAACTGCCCTGGATTGTTTCCAAAATGGACTTTGCATCAATTAGAAATAACTCTGTAAAATATTAAATCACTGAGGTCTTGGGGTTAATGTAGCATTACCCAGTCTATCCTGACTAAATGAGACAAAGGAAGATGCAGACCCTAACGCAGAACTATAAACTAGCCATGAGTTATAATCTGGGTGACTCCATTCAGGGATGAGTGCTTTTATATTTGTAAAGTCATATATAACTATATAATTAGTGTTAAAAATCAATCACCATTTTAAAATGGCAGTTGTAGGAGAGTATTATGATAAACAGATATTGGAGTATTATAAATTATATCATTCAGATTTAATTTTATGAGAAAGATTAAGGAATCAAACTAACTTTTGAACATCAAATACTACATTTAGAAAGTTTTACATTGACAATGAACTAACTCACCTTGAATAGAACTTTACATGACACCGACCAAATTTAATCAGGACAAAGACAAAAGAAGAAACTATTAATTAGAAAGCTATTATATATTGTCAAATTGAAAACTGACTTAAATCATTACAGATTTAAAATACAATTCGCTTTCATACAAAGTCAGCTAGTTTACAAACTAGCTTATTTTTATAAATAATACCAATATTTTCTGAACCTGCATATACATATTCCCTCCTGTCTATTAATAAAGTAGATTAAATAGATTAAGAATTCTTATTTTGTCACCGATTAAAATCAGCTTAAACTCCGAGGAAACTACTCTAGCAAACAAAAGAGAATCGAAATTCTGATAAACAAGACACTAAAATATTCTAAACGGATCCATTATCCTAACCCATATTGACATTTAGGCTCTGGAACAGAATATTTAATTATAAATCTTATCTTAATGATTCAAGGATATTTCATCTTTAAACTGTTAAGAAGCCTTTTCCTAAAATTTTCAAGAAATATTTTCTGAATTATTACAGTTTTGCAATGGTAGTCAATTTTTCACTTTACTCATTTTATATTTTTAAACTCAATAATAAAATTACTGTAAAGTACTTTTACCTTGGCACAGGTGGAAGGGCTCGTGGAGGACGCTATGGGAAAAAGAAGAAAATTACTTGTAAGTAAAAACCTAGAGGATCTTTACTTTAAATATTTCAAATCTTTTGATTACCCTGTTTATCAGTGAAGCCAGGAGGTACTGATGAGAATCAAATGGACCAATATTCAAATTTGTTCTGCCTATTCCAAATTTCAAATAAAATTCCTTCCTTCCTATGTTCCTTTATATCTACAGACCAGCCCTGTTCTAAGCACTAACGATATATTAATGAACAAAACAGAGATCTTGCTTCCATGGAACTTTACATTCTAATGATTAAGCATTAGCAGATAATGTGTGTGCGGGCATATGTAGTAGTAAATGAGTGAGGGTGAGACCTGCTACTTTAGTTAAGGAAAGTCTCAGATGTCTGAGCTGAGAACTGAATAAGAAAGGAGCCTACATTTTTGGTAAAGAGCCTTTAGGGGAGATTGGGTTTCGAGTGTTCAGGTAAAAGGCGGCCAGTAAGGCTGCAGCAGTTACCAAGGTGAGGTAGGCAGAGACCAGATTAATTAGGGCCATGAAGACCGAGAGAAGGAATCTAGATTTTGTTTTAATTCATTAGGAAGCCAATGGAGGTTTTGAGCTGCATAGTAACATGCTTATTAAAAAGATCACTGAATAGAGGATAAAGAATGTATTTTAGCATAGAAAGAATGGGGTGGAGGGGTGACCTTATAAATGCTGCTTTACACAAATAAGAAAAGTTGTGTTTGTAGTTCAGAGAGATTATAGTTAAGAAGCATTCTCAAATATTTCAAAATAAAATACTAACAGAAATGCCTAGAAATCAATTTAATGTTCCAAGTACCTCATGCTGCTGCAGAGGGCATTGATTCAATAGGGTTAAATTTTAGACACTTTTGTAGTTCGCTCTGCAACTGTCTCATTTAGCAATCTATTCGTTCAAACAGTGTATTAATACAAATGCTGCAAGAAGAGGGTAAGACTTAATACCGTCCAGTACTCAAAATTACAACTGGAAAAGTAGGACAGTCACATGAAAGCGCTTTTGTTCTAAAGATGCTATGAATCGCGTTCTAGCCAAGGCTCAGTTCACACGGTTCCACATTTCAAAAGTCCCGCAAAAATGAGGTGACACTCATCCAAAACCCCAACCTTTAATCCCCTCAAAAGCAGGGCGGTTCGACTAAACACAAAATCCTAATAACTCAAATGTAACTCGGGCTCACTTACCACCTGCTTCTTTCCCATTCTTCGGGAAGCCCCCGGCGGCCGCCCACCGCCAGGCGGCGCTCACACCCCGCGCTAGCTCACGCCCGCTGGGGCCGGCCGCGCGCAGGCGCAGTGCGTCATAGGGCTGCGTCGCATGGCTGCTGCAGCCAGCGGCCGCTCATTGGCGCGGTGGGAACAAGTGGGGAGCGTCGGAACCTGGCCTGGCCTGGCCTGGCTTTTCCGTCTTACCCCCGCGGGAAATGGGGCGTCGGAGTCGGGGCTGACGTGCCCGGGAGGGGAGACTCCAGGGGGTGTGGGGAAGCGGTTTCCCCCACGGTTTCCAAAGTAGTTACAATGGTTTGTTCGAGACGTGAGAGAAGATCGTGCTGAAAAGTCTCAGCTGGCAAAGATTGGTCTCTCTCCCCCCGGTTGCTGCATGCCCTCCGGGCGGAGTCAGCAGGGAGGGCCTTGCTGGCAGCCCGGTACCCGCAGGGGCTGGGGCGGCTGAGAAGTGAGGCGTCGTCATGACAACAGGCGCACCGAGGCCCCCGGAAACTTCACGCCTGGCCCCTCGCCTGGCTCCAGGAGTTCGGTCCCGGCCTTGGGACGAACTTCCAGCTCCCGCCCCAGTCCGATCCTGTGTCCCCCGAAGGGGTCGGTGCGCGCATCCACTAACCGCGATCTCCCCTTCTGATCCCTAGCGCGTCGGCCCTGCCCCAGGGGTAGCTGCTGCGTTGGAGCTGCACCCTCCTCCCGCGCCACTTCCCTTGGCCCACGCACCCCTCACCGCTCACCGGGTGGTCCTCCAGTCGAAGCCCCGGGTCGGCCCTCATGGCTCGCTCCCTGTAGTGCTCCCGCAGCGCAACCGCCGCCGCCCGAGCCTAGTTCCCCGCGACGCCGTGGCCTCCGAGACCAGAGGGAGGCGGGGGCTTCTCAGATCCTGACTAGACCGCCGCCTCTGGGGCCCCGGCTCCTCCCGCCTCTGCTCTGCCCAGTCAGGCTTTCCAAGGCGTCAGAGTTAGGGACGCACGCAGTTAGCTCCAACTCCAGGGCCAACGTTTCAGTTCGAATGGAGGTGAGGTGGAGTGTGTGTGTGTGTTTTGATAGAGGCAATTCTCAAATTTTCTCCAGTTGCTTACCCTGTGGAGAGCGGACTGTAAGCTTACAAGGTCCTTGCAGTCTGCAGGACAACTAAGGGTTGCCCCACCTAGCAAATTCCTTGTGAGAACAAGGAGGTTCAAATGTAGCTGCAGGCAGACAAACAAGCTGAAGGTCGAAATAGAAACAGTGTTGCCATGCCTAAGGAAAACTTTCTGCCAGCAATTGTATGTTCTTGTATATAAGCACCTTGCAAAAATAAAACTGCGCAGGGGCTCTACCATCAGTGGACAGTGGACCTCCTGATCCCAACTTTCTGTCTTCTGTCTTTTCTCAACCTCTCACGCTTCCCACTCAGGCACATTCTCCAGTGCTGCGCCGCGCTGCGCTGGACGGGTATGACCCTCCATTCCATAACTGTAAATCAAGTTTGGAAAACCTTTTTCTCAAAGAAGCACAGCAAAATCAACTCTGGGCTCACATAAGTATCATTAAACGGGCTCACATAAGTATCATTAAACATGACAATTTTCATTTCATTTGGTTGGGTTTTACAGAAAGAATATTCACTTTAAAAAATTGCAAATATTTTGAAACACGCAGTTATAGTTAAGAGAGAGTAGAGGGATGGTGTGTATATGCAGAAGATAGATACAGGGGCAGGAAGAGTGACTGGAAGTCTCAGACCTATCGAAGAAGGAAAATCAAGACTTCTTGGAGTAACATCCTCATCTTGTCGTTTTCGCAGATATTGGTCTCTATGACTAAAGTCCATTGCGCTTTCCTGATTTAGGCATAAATGTAGATATTGACTTTAGGAAAATTAATGATTGTTATAGCTCTGATCAGAAGAATAATTTTTCCTTGTAGCCTGATGTGTAAAATGTTGAGTACAATACAGTTTCTGTCGTTTTTGATGTTAGATGTGCAATGTGTATCTTAACCCATTTTTCATGCCGAGTTAGTCAAGTAGACACTTTGTAAAAGTCATTTTTATAAAACAAGTTTCATAAGGTAATATACAGTCTCTGAAATTAAATACTACTTATTTTATTTAGGGAAGCTCTTTTTATCTAAATTGTACAAAGACCACATGAAATCTATGAAGGGTTCTCATACTCAGTGACTTAACATTGTTCATATTCCTATCAATTGCTGCATATGAGGTAAAGGAAAACTTTTTTTTCCCAAAAGCCGAATAGATAAACATAACCATACAATGGAATTTCTTTTCAAAATAAACTAAAGTACTTTTAAAGTTGCACACATTATAATAGGGCAAATATTGCTATATTAGATTGCAGCTGTTAGCCCAGAGCTTTCTAACGGGTGAACATTGTTAAAACTCCAGCATTAAGCAGAACGCCTCCCTAAGACTCAGGATCATAGGAAACCCATGTCACTGGTACCCACTGAGGCTCCGTCTGAGCCTTCTGAACTGCAGACAACAACTGGGCACATGCTTCTTGCAGCTTGTCATTCACAATCACATGATCAAAAAACTGGCCAAACTGAGTCTCCATTTTTTGGGCTAAATCTTCCATCTCCTGTAGATCTTCATCCTTCAGGAGAAATAGAAAAATATGGACAGCATAAACTTAATAAGATGACTAGAACAGAAATAATGTGCAGTTTGTTATGCTTTTACATTCAGCTATTTAGAGAAACAATTAGGTCAAATTACTGTTCTCTATTTTAAACCATAGATTTATGTTTCTATCTTCAGTCATAATGTCTTCCTGGTCAAGTTTTCACAAAATTATGTAACAGTTCATAGTTCACTTAGACTTAAATTATCTTATTCTATTATCTAAACACTGAAGCTCTCATACCATATACAAAAACAACCAAAGAAATTTTAAATGTAATTAAAATTTAAACATAAATTTCAAATGAACATTAACTGATAAGAATGACATTATTCTGCAGATACAAAATGGCTATTTTCAACATGGAATGGTATGACATCATTCTATTGAATTGAGAATACCTAAATTACCCTTTGCTTCACAATGACTTAACTCACTATAACATTGTATATTTCTGCTACTGTGAAATGCTCATTCAATGAAGGTCGTTTGGCCTTCACTTGGTACTAATGTACAAACTTCATTTCTGTTATTTTCTTATTTGTCCACAACAATTAAAATAGTACAATTTTGTGCCAAAGCAATCATAAACACAGATATAAATGCAGGCACTGAAATTTTGTGGCAGTACTCCTTTACAAGGCATCCATTCACATGATCCAGAAATAATTTTATTAATTTGTGTATATTGCCATAAAAATGAAAGAACACATTTTAAATTCCCATAGGACTCAGATAACATATCCATGAACTCCACTGTCTGAAATGCAAACTTGAGAATCAGACTTTCATACAGTAGTCACTGAAAAAACTATAAAGATAAAAATAATAGAAGATAAAGGATAATATAAAAATACCTTATGCTCACTTAAGCAATACATATACTAAAATCGGAACAATACAGAGATTAGCATGGCCCCTATACAAAGATGGCATGTAAATTCGTGACACATTCCATACTTTTAATTTCAGTTTTGCAAGATGAAAAAGTTCTGGAGAACTGTTTCACAGTGTGACTGAACTATACACTTAAAAATGGTTGAGGTAGTAAATTTTGTGTTTTATGTATTTTTTACCACATACACACACACACGCACACAAATAAGTAGATGTATTAACTTGATCTAGGAAATAGTTATCTGTGTGAATACATATGTAAAAATTCGTTGAGCTGTACACTTAAGATTTTTAAACCTTGCTGAATATATGTTATGAGTTAAAGTGGATTTAATGAAAAAATTTATATATAAAACTGAAAAAAATTCATCTATTCTCATCTGGCTTGGCTCCTCTATTAGTACCATCATCATTAATAAAAAGTTTGTATGTTTAGAAATATATAGAAAGACACCTCAGATTACAGATGAGTTATATTCACTAGAGCATTTTTAAAGTAAATTTTTAAATGTTTCTGTAAAATAATCCATTTTAAATACAAATATCAGGCTTGTGCACACCCAATTTCTGTGTGGCTCTGTGAACTGCAGTTTAGGGGTCTTTCTTTTTTTAAGCTAGACTCTAAAAAGAAGAAAAAATTAAGAATAGCATTATAGCTGTTATTAAACTTTATTTTGATATTTATAAATGATGTCCAGTAAAGATAAATCATAAGGGCATTATTCATTAGAAACATAAATTATGTTCTTTAACATAAGGATGCTGTGGAAACAATACAGCGATGTTTGACTAGAAAAAGAACTTCCTCTGTGTCTTACCTTGAATTTCATGTCCACAAAGTAGTCTGTAATGATCTTGGCATTTTTCCTCGATTCCTTCATACAACTCATGTTAGATGGCTTTATAAATATGACATAGGGCTTCAGTTCATGGGTTCGAGCCACTTGAATTCCCTATGCAGAAAAAATAAGTACACATTTAAAAACAGAAGACCTAATTTCCTAGAGTCAATGTGAATGTTCTCAAAATTTAAAAAACTAGAAATCAGCAATTATTTTTAGCCAGAGAATATTTCCATGTGCCCCAAGTTCTCAAATCTAAAAAACATTTTAAAAATTAAAAGATGGGGTTCTAGAATCAAATTAAGTTCAAATCATGATTCTGTTTTACTGGCATGACTCCTTTATTGAAATCTTAGAATAGGATTCTATACATGATCTCTTAAGACAAAGGCAAAGACAGATTGTCAAGGCAGATCAGCTGTTTCACCCTCACTTCCCTTCCCTCTTGCCACGGATACTACTGACATCTTCACACTGACCACCAGTAAGAACAAATCTATTGTCCCCTTATTCTCTTTAGAACATAAAGTATAGTTTTAAATGACTACAGAAAACGCAAAGAAAATACAAGAATCATAAAAATTGGGCCTACACATTGTGTGTTCTTTATCTTAACTTGCTCACTCCTGCTCCATTCCACATATGGTCCTGGGGAGGTGGCTATAGATATGACAACATAGGAACCTCTCTTCCTTGTGTAAAGCCAATATCTTATCCCCTCTATAGGAAGTTACCTTGATGCCTTTGTGACCAAGGTCAACACAGGATTCTAAGTTTTCTTTACGGCTACCTGCTCATTGATCCCTCATGTAAGATCCTGGCCCTTAGATATGAGTAGTGTCTTATCCTTAACAGGCTAACAGAATAAAGTGTCTCAGCTACAACCTACAGCATGTGCACAAAACGGATGGCATGCATTCATTACTTTGGGGAGATGGGAACATTCCACCACAGACCCACCTGAGGCTCTAAGTCCATGACACAGATCTTCCCTTCATCAAGGACTGCTTGAACAGCATCCACACTGGTGCCATACAGGTGGCCTTTGTACTCACCATACTCGAGCATCCTATAAGAGTGAAATGAAGAAAACAAGAACTCTTTCTACAAATAAAATATTATTTATAAAATATTATTAGTAGTAACATGAAGGTAAACTCTAACAGCATAGAATAAAATATGTGGACTTTACTAGCACAAAAAGGAGTAGTAGATATTTGACAGGAGAAAAAAATATTAGGAGAGCTAGGACTTATGACTTCTCCAAATTCTCTAAAATGTGCTACTCAATTCTGCCCCCTCTTATAATCCAATAATTGGTGTACTGTACATCGACTTACAATTTCTTGCTTAATTCTTCAGAAACAAAAAGAAATTACCTCAGAAGCTTTGGACAAAGCATAAAAATAGAGAATCTATTTTGAATGTAAAACAACCATAGGCAAGAATCAGATTCTGAACGTCTAGCTTACCTGTGGCTATACATGAGGCTTTCAAATGTTTCCTTTGACACATAATGATATTCACGTCCATCCATTTCATAACTCTTTTTGGAACGAGTCGTATCTATTAAAAAAGAGAATTTTTAAAAAGGTCTTTGAACCTTCAAAATTCACTACCAATACGCATTTGGATAAAAAAAAAAGTCTAATCAAAATAAATAAGTGAATATATAAATAGATAAATAAAATTCTAGAACCAATTCCTCCCCACATCTAGCTCGGACTTGCTGTACCCAGGGAGCCTGCAGGTAGGAAAGGAAGTAAGATTCACTTTGTTTCTTCCCTTTCAAGGCATTTCTACTGCTCTTCCTCCAGCTTTATAACTCTCCAAGGGTGGAGTGCAGAGAGAGAAGACAGGAAACAGAGCAGAACAATTCTTACTTAACTGATGCTGGTTGCTATTGTCTCCTTTTAAACTTGGCAGATGTTTAAATCTGGTTCTTTCTCTCTTAGAGGAGCTTGAATTGATAAGAAAGTGGAAGTTATCATATCAAAATCAGTTAATCTATAAACCTTTATTAAGTGATCATGGCTTGGACAAGAATGTATTAGGTATTAGGCCAGGATAGGGATGCCCCAAGGGAACACCTGCTCTTTACAACAGGTACTAGTGAATTATGCATGAGCCCTAAGATGCCTAAAGGCCCCCAGGCAGCAATACCAGCAATATCTTATGCTTAGATAGGTGCCTTTTCCAAGCTCTCATTTCATCCTTCACACTCCTAGCTAGATGAAATTTTATTGCCTATACTTTACTGATAAGTAACTGACAATTTTAGAGAGTAAGTAACTTGTTCACATACATAAGACGAATGAAAAGCAAAGTTGAAAACAAGAACCTAGGTGTTATGACTCCTCCTAGACTAATGTTTTCTATTACACCAGATTGTCTCCAATATGAAATGGAGAAAGCCAATGACAAGCTGCAGTCTCTTCCCGATGTATTAACATCCAAGTGAGATAGTGATTAGTTTTAGGGATCTTCAAAAAGGAAAAATTGGTAGAGTCTGGATTCGATCTGCTTCTTTGATATGACCATTTTGATAATAGATTCTTCAACTTAAATACCACCTAGTATAGAATGTAGGAGTTAATCAAATCTGTATAAGTGATTCATTGTCTGTTCATCCATTTATTCAACTAATATGTATTGAATGCCTATGTTCCAGCTATCAGGTTAGATTCTCAAAACACAAAGATGAATAAGACACAGTTCCAACTCTATATCCGATATGTGCTGCAAAACTAATTCCTTAATCTGAATTACAATAAATTCTTCTTCATAAAAATTGTGTATCTGCATTCGATAAAGTTTAAAGATGAAATAGATCAACACCTGATGATATCAACACATGGAAATGACCAAGTAGGAGCCTGAAATAGGACTTAAATGGTAAAAGGCATTATGGACATTCAAGGGACTCAAAAAGCAAATGTCATCTGGAGGTCATTTCTTTTTTCTTTATTCAAGCCTCTCTTTAGATCCTAAGACTTCCTACAATTATGCCACTTTTATAGCTTTGTACTGAAAAAAAAAAATTCTAGTAAAACATTATGGTTCTCAGATGATAGTAAATTATGTTAATATAAACCTAAGATGATCCCTTCTCCTCAGCTTCTATTGGACTATATTTCATACAGTATGTTAAAGTCTGTGAATTGGTACATAACCCAAGGTATTGATTTTAAGCTTAAATGTATCCACTCAATTTAAGAAGCAAAATATGGACAATACTTTCTCTCACTTTGCATGATGGCTCTCCATTCTCCTTACAATTGTTTATATTCTGTGGGCATTTTATTTTCCTCCAGATTATTGAAAAATGATGATTTCTTTCTTAGTTTTTGTTTTTGAAGTTAATGCCCATTCTTACATAGGTAAACAGTACTTGGACAGCACAGCCTATGGCTGTGATTATAAAACAACTTTTTTTTTGTCTTCAACTGCCCTTCTTTAGAGCAAGACTTTCCCCTGTTCTTAGATGAAAGCCTAGCCCTTCCCATGACCCTTCTGATTACTCCTTTAAAAATAATGTCCACCACCATTCATGCGACAAAACTCAGTCTCAACTGAATAATTAAAATTCCATTCCCATGTAATAATCAAAGGTATGAATTTTATATATATTTTAGGCTTCTCCTCCCCACATCTAGCTCGGACTTGCTGTACCCAGGGAGCCTGCAGGTAGGAAAGGAAGTAAGATTCACTTTGTTTCTTCCCTTTCAAGGCATTTCTACTGCTCTTCCTCCAGCTTTATAACTCTCCAAGGGTGGAGTGCAGAGAGAGCAGACAGGAAACAGAGCAGAACAATTCTTACTTAACTGATGCTGGTTGCTATTGTCTCCTTTTAAACTTGGCAGATGTTTAAATCTGGTTCTTTCTCTCTTAGAGGATGTTTGGGTTATTTTGCAACCCCTACCACCATCATACCACCACCGCTGAGTATCTTAAAAACACCTCTATTCCAGCTAGTCATTTGTGATTTCTCCCATGCCCTGAGGTATTTGGGGGTCCCCTTATGGCCTCTTTCTGCTGAGACTTCTTCTTGGGCAGGACTAAGACAGCCCCAGGCTTACTTCCTCCCACATTACCAACCCAGATCTTATCCCTGGGAAACATCACTTTTGCTGTGACAGACTCTAAAAGGGCAGCTACTTTCCAAACTATAGCCATTGGTCACTTCCTCTAAGCTCTTATCCTTTAGACTTTTTTAGGTATGATTCGATACCCAAACTGCAGGGAGCCCATATTAAACTCTTTAAATGGTTCCCCTAAGTGCCTCTGACTTGCCTTGAGGTGAAGGGGAACCACCCACACTCACAAGCTCTTCCCGCCAGTATGGTATAATCATACTTACAGACTTACATGACATTATTTGTGCATATATTAACATTTTTAAATAAAAAAACAAATAAGAGCCAAGCACAGTGCTGGGAAAATAGTAAGTACCGAATAAATGTTAGCTATTGTTGCTAAATAATAGTTTTCCCAAAGAGTCATCTATATGATCATTAAGAAATGAAAACAAGACAAAGTCATCTTTTAAAAGCCTAGCTACCTCCATGTCAGTAAATCAATTCCCTCTATTAAAATAAATATAGTTAGGAATATTAAGAACTATCCCTTTTGTCTTATATTTTCACAACAAAAATGGAATGGCTTAGTTAACTGAGATCGGGACATCTGCAGAGGCAAAGTTTTACCAAAACATAAACTGCTATGAAAAAAACTTAAACATACGTGGCACAGCACTTTGAAAATGGTTAGGATTGAGTTCAATAAGTTGTCTTCTCAGTTCATTTACTCCAACACCAGAAGGTCCTAAACACAAAAAGTCACATACAGAAACCATTAGATGTAGATAAAATATAATTATGTGGTGAAAGTATCATTTCAGCCCTTCTATTGAAGAAACTTGAGAGCAAATGTTTTTAGGGAAATTAAATAACTTCTCTTCTCCCGAATTGGAACAACCCCAGAAAACTCTTGGGAACTTTTCTGGTCACCCATGAAGTAACTCACACTTCTTCAACATTCAGAAATGAGATGGGGAACTGCAGGAGCCCATCGCCCCAGCAAAATTCATCTTATGTTGGACCCTGTGAGAATTCTCCGGCCTCATTTCAGATCATCTGAAACAATTTGCCTTTTCTCGTCAAATGAAGTTTCTATCATGTCACAACCCAGAAATCAGGCTCCACGATAATAGGCCCTATGACTTACAGAAATCAGGGGCACATTTCCTGACAGGTGGTTGAATCAACACCCCACGTATAACTGGAGGCAGGGCTGATTTCCTGGACATAGGAGCCTGTGCAGTTACATAGGGCCTATGGTTTAATGTTCTTCTTTTACCACATTGATATTCTTAGTAATTTTTTAATGAGAGGCCTTTGCATTTTTATTTTGCCTTGTGACCTGCAAATTTTGTAGTTGATCCAGGCTGTAAAGCATGTTGTTCTGTTCTACGGGGGCCTGCCTTAATCACAAACGCAGTGCACAGAGGAGATGGCAATAAGACGTGGGTTACTACTGCACAGGGACCCGCTTTGTGGAGATCCTGGTCCCAGAGCCAGTCACCCTGGCACTACGTCTCCCTGTTCTTTAGCACCGAAGAGAGAGTCCAGAAGACTACTGACACTTTTCTAAAAGATGTGGTTACGAAATTCTTAGAAACATTGATCTTGAGGATATTTTTTTTTTCTAATACAGATGAATGATCCGGTCAGGGAGAACACTCATCAATGCTTATATGACAAATTCTAAAGAGGAAAAAAAAATCTGTTATAACCCCATCACAATACAACTTATACAAATTCAAATACACCAGGGCATATCACATTCAATTGTAGATGAAAAAGCATGATACAACGAAGTTTTATTTATGAACACACACATCTTTTTTTAAGATGTGTTTATATGGCAGTTCATAAAAGAGTTCTGCTTTTACAACTACTCCCAATGCAAGACTATGAAATCGAGAACTTTGCTATCATGAGACGAGACACCGCCCGCCCTGACGTACCCACGAGCACTATGAGGCGGTGCTTGTCTGAAGGCCGTCGCTGGTACCTCATCACCTCCTCATAAGGGGTGCCCACCGCACTGCAGCAGCTGTTGGCGCACCACGCACCGGCGCGCACCTGGCTGAGGTGAGATTTCCTGCGACAAAGGCGCATGCTGCGGCGGAAGCCAGCTGGCGAGGGGGGAATCACACAGAACATAAGATCCAGGGCAAGAAAGATTACATCCCACTTTAAACCTGATGGAGCATGCAGTGACTGAGATTTGAAAGTGTTAGGTAACGAGGTCATGGCTGTCTGACAGTAGAAGGTAAGAAGCAATATGAAAGAGAAATAACGAAATGCACCACCGTATGTTACCTCTAAGTGATACTCAGTGCCCACTCTGTGCCAGGCATTGTACCAAGTGCGAGTCATAGAGTGGTCAACTAAACCAAGCCCATTTCCTCATGAAATTTATATTGCATGGAGGAGGAGAGAGAAAAATCCACAATAAAAATAAGTGTTTAAAAGAAGGAGCAGCGGCTAGAGAGTTGACGGGATGCTTCTTCAGGTAGCTGGTTCAGTTATGTGTCTGAAAAGTTGACTGTGGAGCAGGTATCTGAATGAAGTCATAGAGCCGGCTAACGAGCATCTGTGGGGAAGAGCAGCCCAGGCTGAGGCGACAGCAACTGCAGAGATGCAGAGAAAGGGTCACGCTTGGAGTGCGTGAAGAAGAGTGCAGAGGTCTGTGTGGCTGCGAGAAGTGAGCGGTAGGGACAGAAAGAGGAAATGGGGTTGGAGAGGAAGCTGGGAGGTCGCACGGGGCCTCGGGGCCTCCGCTAACTGTTGGATTGTGGTGAAAGTGGGATGGGCAGTCACTGGGCAGTCAGAGATGGGTGTGACATGATTCGATTTATGTCTCTGAAGAATTCCTCTGGTTGCTGTGGGGAGGAGAGTAGTGTAGGCTCAGGTGAGAATAGTGAGGAAGCTACTGCAGTGTCCTAGATGAGGAGGAACAGTGGCTCGGCCCAGGCTTATTACTCACATTTTCCAGATGGAAACACTAAGACATAGGCAGGTTAGGTGGCTGCTCACCACTACGTGGTAGAGCTGTACATTCTAGTTGTGATTTCCAAACTCCTAGAATCTTGCTTCATCTGCCTCCCAAATGCGGGGATTTCTGGTATTTTTGAAGCTGTCCCCAGATCTTCTCAGCAGATACAGCGAGGGACATGTGTATATATAAGACACATATACACACAAACGCACACGCTTACATCTAAATTTATATTTATCTATGTTGAAAAGCATGAGTTTACACCATTACCCACAATGCCAGTTCAACACTACAGAATTTATTCTAGCCCCATCCCCTTCCTTCTCTCTCTCTATAACTCCTTCTCTAACAGTGAGAAAACTGGCTTTTATTATCCTCAATACATTAGTTATTGTATCAACCAAGAATACCAGTGCCGGTGGGGACAAGCATTGTCAGCAGCCTGGCAGAAAGTGTCAGAGCCCAAGCTGGGTGAGGAGGGAGGGCGTTTTTGTAGAGGTCGTGAGGTGTCAGGGCCCAAGTGATGGCAGCTTTCCTCCTCACTTTACTCTGGCTCTGGCAACCTGCGCCAGGCTGCCATCGTCCCTGCAGAGATGCTCTCCTTATCCCTCTCAGGCTCTGATGCCCCGCCCCGCGCTGCTTCTTCCCCATCTTTGTGCAGACGCCTACCCTGTCCAGCCTACTTAGTGGATTCAGAGCTGAATTATTCTGGAATGGATGCAGAAAGGTGGCTCCATGCTTTTAAAGAATTCTACTGCTGATTCCAACGTGCTCTCAGGCCTGGGAACCAACATTCTACTTTACAGACCCTGAAGCCCTGCTGTTCTCCCACTGTCTCCTGGAGGAGGAAGCCCAGCCTGGTTTTAAGTGAGTGGTGCCCGGCCCTTCAGAAAGCTCTGCTCAGTTGACAGATTATGAAAATATAGCCATAAAAACTAAGTTTAGTAGTCAGAAAATTGGTCTCTTTAGAGTAAAAGAAATGTGTTATGGAATAATCTGGAAGAAAACAAAAGATCTATGTTTGATGAATAATTAAGAAATGTTCAGTGGAAACCAGATGAATTACAATAAATGATCACTGTCTCAGAATATATCGATACCCCAAATAATAAAGGGAAACTAGAACAAGGAACAAGTTGGGAAATATCCATCAGCAAAAGAAGCTTTCAGAATAGAGTCAGGCTGGTATGAATATAACTTAGCAAGTTATTAATCATCACCTACCAATAAAGAACTTCTGATCACAGCCTACAAATTCTCCCTTGTCTGGAACACAGAGAATGGCAGGAACAGAGTATGTGGGAAAGAAGGAAAAGTTTACTTAGAACAGATGTATGAAATTCTCTTCAAGTCTTCGGTGACACTCTTTCAGTAGATGGCAGCACAGCTGAATTTGCCTTGAGTGGCTTATTGAAGAATATCTTAAGCACTTTCTATCCTATCACATGCACCAAACTATATAGAGACACTCTTCAGAATTCTAGCAATACACTGAATATATTCTGTGTATTGTATAGCATTGTTGAGAACAAAAACCTATTTAGGCTTGTTTAAAGTCATAAGAAAGATATTGGGTCATTGTAAAAACATAAAAATATACACTCTTTTTAAATGCCCAAAGAAAACTGATTTAAAAAAAAAAAAAAGGAACAGATAAACTGGATTTGGCTTTAATTTATAAATATGGATTTCTGCAGGTCTTATAATTAAATTAATCCCTTATAAAATGTTTCATTCTGTATAAAACTAGTATTTGCTCTACAGATGCCAATTGATTTTGACTGTCCAGGAATTTGAGAGACAAAAGTGAGGAAGACTGTGTCCAGTGGCTCTAAAACATCCCATCTCTGTTTTAATTGGGGTCTCAGAAAAATTATTATAAACTCCAGGAAAAAAATGTTATGAAAATGTCATTTTCAAATTACTTTTCATTAATATATGTTCCTTTTCACTTATAAAACTCTGTTCTGATGATTGAAATAATATATAAAGAGCATTTATTAATAGAATAAACTGACATCTAATTTTTTTTCTTAAACATTGGGTTTTTGAAAACACATTTTAAAATATAAAGAAAGCATATCAATATCCATTCCATCTTCTGGTAAGTAAATACATTTTCCTAATTGAAATATGTCAATAAGTTTAAGAGGAAATGTTTACTTAGGGACATATTAATTAAGCTTAATTACTTTACTTATTTTAAAATATTTTCTATGAAATTAAATATTTCATCACTGATTTAACCCTTAAAAAATCATATTTTATCTTAAAATTTATTCTGTCAAGTATTTACTTTGAGGCACTGAATGAAAGATCTTAAACACAGCTCTATTCGGCTTACCCAGGAAGCCAAACAATTACCTTCTGAAAGTTCCTCTGGATATTTGGATTAGTGCAAAAAAAAAAAAAAAAAGAAGACATGAAACGTTAAGCCTTTGCGAAGATCAAGTCCACCATCAAATAAAGACAAATGACAAAAGCAAGAAGGGGTCATGTCGCCCTTAGAGAAAGCTGTGACTTCGGTGAAACTTGGCAAGGCAAATGAACAACATACAACTGGGCGTCCAGAAACTCATTTAACCTGACTCTGCTGCTCAAGGGACAGTAACTTTTTCTATAAGTTTCTCATGTAGACTCGTCCTGAAGGCTTTTTATCCATGAAGACTCCTCTCTACCTCCCACTAAATGAGGCTTGAAAGAGAAAAACTATAGAAAGGCAATTGATTCCGGTCTCCTCTCTTTCTCTCCGGGAGGCTCTATTGTTTCAGTTCTGTGAAGTGGATGGGGTGGGTAAGGGCACCGGAGCAGGCGTCACAGCAGCCTCTGGCCTGAGTGTCCTGATTCCTTACCCCTCCCAGGGTCCATGCACACATTCCCATCTCCAGCTGGCCCCCTGAAGACAAGAGGAACTGAACAGAAACCTTTCTTTGTATATGATAAGAGAAACAGAGAAATTGCCTTAATTGAACTGGGGATAATATGCCACAGCAATTATAGATTGATGAAATGGAGAAAATGAGGAAACATACACTTGGGAGTGAATACTGTAACATGACCCAGTTTTTCAAAAATATTCTGTGGGATTTATGTTGTTACTAATGATGTCAACATTATTTTGAGGGAAAGATACTTGATAACACTGTGTGACATCAATAATAATAAATAACATTTTAAAGAAAAAGAAAATAGTTGATTCAGTATTCACACATCATTTTCCAGCTAATTTGCTATAAATATAGAGTAGACAGAATGTATGGAATAAATTATTCAGTAATTGCATGGTGATATCTTTATTCTGTTCAAATGTCTCTCTCCACGACGACTGTCTCCCAAACCACCAGACTTTTCATGTTACATCTTGTGAAAACTTACATCATCATTGTATATTAAAGAACTACTCATATATATTTGTAATGAGTTTTGTTCAGCAGGAAATTCAAAACATTGTGCAGGATGGTATCATATACTACAGGACATCTAATATCCCTGATTGCCACCAATTAAAGGCTGGTAGTGCCCCTAATCAATATGACAACCAAAAAATGTCTTTGGAGTTCCAAAATGGTATAATAGTTAAGGTGAAATTTGCAATATCTCACAACTATTCTGTTGATGTATTTAAACCATTATTGTATCACATCCCTAAAAAGTGTGTTTAAATTTTTTTTAATTTATACCAAATTTATACCAAAATTTGAAATGTATACATTTTTAAATCAGTATCAAATACTCCTGGTTTACTTACCAGATTCAAATGTTTCTTCATCTATGGTTTTCCGTGGAGGCAAAAAAACAAAAAGTGTCATTATATTTCTGTCCATACTGAGTCTGTAATTTAACAGTCTCATTCCCTGACCCTATGCTTTTGCATACACACCAATCTTAAAATTTGTCTCTATGGCATATATGTCTCTATGGCATATATAAACCTTAAATGAGATGCATGGTATTAAGCCATTGGGCCATGATGACAAGCAGAGGGTGCTACAGGAGCTTAAAATAAATGCATAATGAAATAGAAGAGAGAGAATAAATTAAATAAAAAAGGCTCAAAGGGAAGGGAAAGGTGGAAAGTCACGGAAGCTCCTGAAGACTGTTGGACATTGTATGGCTTTGCTGCTAGAGGGCCTGCAGGTGTGGAAGGGAGGTGCCCTGCCACAAGATTTGGGGGTCCATAAGCCAGGGAAGTGTGGCAAGGAGAGTGAGTATATGAATGCTTTGACTGGGTAGGCTTGTTTAGGTGGCTGGAAAAGATTCAATATAAACCAACATATCATCAGTTAAAACAATTCTTGTTAGCATTTTAAAGAGATATTAAGGATTAAGAAACTAGAATTCACATAGAGAGCAACTTGAAATATATAGCAACATTACCAATGCACTCATCCTTGGATCAGGCAATGCTGCATCTAAGGTATACTCATACATGAGTGAAATGATAAATTTATAAAGCTATTAATTGTAGCATTGATTATCATAAAAAAGATTGGACATAACTCAAACATCCACTAATAAGTGATTGTGTAAGTACATAATACCTTATTTAGCCAATAAGCATTTTTTAAAAAATGAGAAGTCTCTTTATGTATTTAGATGGAATCATCTTCAAGATATATAATGTTAAGTAAAAAAACCAGGAACAGAACAGTTTGTTTAGTGTACTATCAAAGGGTATGTGTATTTTGTTTTTTTAAAAAAAAGGTGAAGATGAGGGTAGGAGAGAGGAAAAGAATATACATCATGGCTTTTATCTATACAGAATATGTCTGAGAGTATTTATGCCTCAAGAAAGAAAACTGAATAAGGCAACAGGGAAAAAGAGGAACTTTTTACTGAATATAGTTTTGTAGTTTCTAATTTGAAATATATAAATGTATTGTGTAATAAAAATTTTAATTCAAATTATAGAAAAGAAATGACTATTACTGCAAGTTTTTTAAAAACAGAATGTGTACTGGGAAAAATAAATATAACATCAGCATTATTCTGTAGTTATTCTGGGAAATATATGTGAATCTTTGAAATATCCACTATTTAAAGATTTCGTATTATTCTTTAGTTTCTAAAAACTAGATTAGCTCTTTGTTAAAAATAAGACAACAGTCCCAAAATAGAGTCACTTATGCTAAGCCCCACATCACCAAACTTAGACTTAATTTAATTAATTTTGGTCTCTTCTACCTGAAGAGATCTTTTCCTAAAGGAAAGTGATCTTGTCACAACCAAGCAGATTTTTGCTGTTCCCACTCCCTTCTGCCTATAAACGCCTTTCATTTTGTACAGCTCCTCAGAGTTCCTTTTTATCTGGTTGATGAGATGCTGCCTGATTCATGAATCATTGAATAAAGCCAACAATAAGATCTTTAAAAGTTCCTTGGTTGAATTTTGTTTTTTAGTGCCATAAAGCCAAGACAAATTCACCTATCAGACCAAAGCCTGTCCAACTGGTGTCCCAACAAAACCTAGTGATTCTTGAGCCAGTCTTAGTTCTATACCTAAATAGGAAAAATGTTTTCCCAATTTACAAAAAAATTTAAGTATAGAAATGTACAAAGTTCATGTTGCTACTATTTATCTATACTAGAATCTACCAGAAGATGGCATCAGACAATAACAAAACACATAGTTTGCTTTTTAAAAATTTGGTATCTCAGTATTTTATATTTCACAGAGAGCATGGGGGTTTGCAAATGTTCCACCTGAATGTTACTGAATGTAACACCTGAATGTTACTTAAGAGTTGCTGTGATCATTTCCAAGATACCGCTTTCTAGAAGGCTGCTTTGGAGCCTGGAGACACTCCCACAGCTGTGCTTCCCTTCCAAGTGTCAGAACCACAGAAAAAGGATAGGGTGGCGGAATTTACACATTGCTTCCAGAGGAGAGGTTTGTGGCCCCTTTGGCCAACTCTGTCTCAGAGGCTGCATAGCTGAGGTGCTTCCTATTTCTTCTGATGGTAAATCTATCAAGAGGAAATGTTACCTGCTTCCACACATTTCTCATCAATCTTCATGTCATCTTCTATAAAAGAACATAGAAAGAGGAAAAAAAGGATTTAAAATGTGTTAGCATCACAAACAAAATTCCCTAGGCATAGATTTAAAATTCAATAAAATTTGGACCATCTTATAATAATGTTATCCTTACAACTATTGCTCACTCGGAGAGATAAAAAGGACTCTAGTGCATTAAATAAAAATATACAATATGAGACACTATATAAGATAAAATGGGTGGAACTTAAAACGCATAGGCTTTTGATTGTTGGACAAATTAATTTACCTCTAAGCCTCAGTTTTATATCTCTAAATGGGGATGGTAATAATACATACAGTATAAGGTAGAAAAAGTGAGATAATGCATGAAAAGCTCAGGCGCATGGTAAGTGCTCGATAAATGTTAACTATTTTTATCTCTAGCTTGGGCATATATAAGAGAATAAAAGAAGCTAACTTTTAAAACTATTCATCCCAATACTCAAAAACCCTTTCATCATGACCCAAGGCCAACTTTAAAGGTTACTGTCCACTTCTCTGCTTCACATGTCTTATACTCCCATCAGAGTAGACGTTATTGGTTCTTCCTCTGTGCTGTTGCTTATGCTGCTCCTTTTGCCTATAATGCTTCAAGGTCTATCTCAAAAACTAGTCAAAAATGAATATCCCTGTCATGAACTGAATAACATTTTCTTCCTACAACTTTGAACTCTCCGCTACTGCATATCTATGGTATCTTGTAATATAATCATCTGGGTGTTTGCCTTATTTACCCTCCTAGACAGTTCCTTGAAAGCAAAAACTGTCTTATTAATTTTCACATACTTTACAGAGTTTAGTACAGTGTCCTGCACACAGTAGGTACATGATAAATTATTTCTTAAATTGAATTAAATTTTCCTTTTAATATCAAAATAATTTATTTGAATATATATTCTGAAAAGATCTTTTTCTTTTAGCTCTGTACATCTTGTGCCTAGCACAGTGACCAGAACTTCCTGGGTGATGAATAAATAGTAGTTGAATAAATAATTCTTACACAAGTTCCAAAAGTGCAAAATTATAGTCTGCAAATAAGCTATAATATCAGAAAGTAGTACTTACCACTACCTCCTAAACGAGCCTATCATTAATGTTTTTAAATAAAATATAAAAATTTTTATGAAATAATATTGTTTTACAGAAGTAGGGACACAGATAAACATGTAATATAGCTGAGATTTTCAACATTGTCATGCAATTCTTTATATTCATTTAGAGGTTATTTTCCAGATCAGTAATTTATAACAACAGTGGATTCATTAGTTCCTAAGACATAACTAGAGGTCTATCTTTTGTTTGTTTGTTTGTTTGTTTGTTTGTTTGTTTTAAGGCAAACAAAAGCTACAATTTTCATTCCTGTTTTACAGAGGCCAGGAGTGATTCTCCAGTGATTTTTCAAACTTGTAATTCTGGGATCTAAAAGAGCCATTGATTTTGCTCTCTCAAAATCAACAATTCTGCACTATTGGCTAGAGTGGCTATTACAGACTGATTTGCGTCCCCCATCCGACCCACCCCGCTTCCAGGTTCATATGTTGAAGGCCTAAGCCCATTGGAGATGGGCCTTTAAGAGGGTAATTAAGGTTAAGTGAGCTCTTGACTTTGGAGCTTTAATCCAAAAAAGACTGGTGGCCTTATAAAAAGAAGAGAAATCACCAAATCTGTCTCTCTTGATCTTTTCTTCTCTCTGCACATTCACAGAGGGGAGGCCACATGAGCACACAGGGGAAAGTGGCCATCTGCAAGCCAGGAAGAGGACCTCACCAGAAACCAGCCCTGCCAGAGCCTTGATCCTGAACTTCTAGCCTCTGGAACTGTGAGAAAATAAATAAATATCTGTTGTTTAAGCCATCCAATCTGGGATATCTTGTATGGCAGCCAGAGCATATTAAGACAGTGGGGCTTGTTACCACCAAGACCGCAGAGACTCAGCCCTCTACCTCCTTCCCTGTCCAGTATCAGGGATGGAATGGGGCTGGTGGCTAAAAGGGCTGCTCTTCTCTCTTTTTCCACCCCCTCTCTGGGCAGATGGCATCTTTCTTGCTCGCTTTTGTGAGTGTGCGTGTTTGACATCATAATGAGTCATCTGGGTGTCTGTGTTTGGAGAAGGGGAGAGGTGATCATTGGGGGTCCCATTTGCCCTTGAGATAGAAGCTGCAATCCAGACTATACTGCTTGCAACTACTAACAATGTTCGTATCTCTTTTGTACCTCAATCTTTTCATCCATAAAATGGTGACAATCACAATTTCTTCACAGGGTTATTTTTAAGACAGTGTGTATAAAGCAGTTGACACGAAAAGGTAGATCAGTTTCACAACTTTGAGTTCTTACCATGTGCTGTGTTAGACTCTGGAAATGCACACTGCGAATGTTAGTTCTCTTTTGCTTTATTCCTCTCGGTGTCAGGACAGTTACACTGGGAGTGTGTTCCTGTGACTGACATTTTTTACAAATTAGAGTATTTGTAATTAGCACATTCCTAGGTTATATATGAAGAGCTTAATAAATAGCTGAATTGAATCGATAGAAAAGAATGACAGGAAATTTCTAGGAGACTTTGGGGATGAAGGTTTTTTCCAAATACTATTTCTTACCTTCTTCCATGGAAATCACTGGGTACAGACAAATGATTGAAGCAGAAAAAGAACGGGTGGGGAATCACATATATTAGTCTATGCTCGGTTTTTCAGATTAACTTACTTACAATAAGAAAAGAAAAGTGCCAAAATTATACTAATTAGTGTTCTTGTGCTTACTCTCTAGAAATTTATTTAAAAATTTAATAACAAAATGGTAAGTGAATATCCTACAGAAACTAATATATTTATAAGCCTTGCTGGAAATGAGGATCTACTTTCTTCTGGTAAATCCTACTCGTTTCCATCCCATTAAGCTATAAAAGTTTGCATTCTACTCCCTTCTGAATTAATATGCTGAGTTCAGCATATTTTAGGAACTCCTATCTCGACTGGAAGAAAGGAAGGAAAGAAGGAAGAAAGAAGAAAAAAAAAAGAAAAGGAAAAGAGGGATGATAAGTATAAGTGCATCTTCAGTAAATAATTTTTTAATAACCATCTGCAAACTAACATAGACTTGGAATTTTTCAATAACCCTTGATTAATAAAAATGCCTAAACTCTCTGGACTCAGAGATTTTTTTTTCCCCCTTAAGGTAACATTTAAGCAGAATAGGAAGATGCAAAATAATATTTATTACAGAATCATCTATCGCAGTTAAAAAGAAAAGAAATGAACTTCTAGTTTAGAAAATGCTCGTGCTCCATCCCTGTGAGGGATGACCATTTAAGTCAGTGGCTCCAACCCTGGAATTCCTGGACTTAGAAATTTGTGACAATAATAGCAATATCTGCAAGCTAATTACAAGATGGACTTTTCAAAAACTCTAATATAAATTGCACTTAGGTTACATGAGCAAATTAAATATCAACCAGTGGTCATACTAGTTATCAGATACTGATTAGAAGCTTATTAGCATTTCCATGTGCCTTTGAGAAATGAAATAGAAAAATGAATTAAAGAAGTATTTCAATCTGGTTTGGTAAACTTTTTCAAAACACAAGGAAAATAACTAAAATATTACTATGAAGAGTATACATTAAAAATGTTTCTGATAAAAAGTTGTTAAAAATACAGATAACAAGTGATATTGCAACTGTTACTGTAAACACGTAAAATATGTTTTCACAACCGGAAGGCAATATGAAAATATTGCCAGTGTCAAGAATTATAAGAGTGTTTTCTTCTTTCAAAAATATATCTACAGTTGTCATCTTTTCAAGAGAAAGAGAAAAGAAAAAATAATTTTTGGCTTAAGAGAAATGAGAAATAAAGCGAGTGAGGACTTGCTGTGGGCAGACCTGTGACACTGATACTGTTGTCTACTCTAGTGACCCTCTCCTGCCTCCTCGGGTCCATTCCCTTCATCAGCTTTCCAGGGGCCTGCCTGAGGTCCATTTCTGAAGGGCCTTCCTTACTCGGTGGATGCCAGCTGAGCTCCTCAGCACTCTTTATTAAGGCAGGAAGGGAGTTCACAAGCATTGCCACTACAGCTCCCTTTACTAACCATTCCCCCCACTGCCGTTTGAATAATACTGTCTAGCAAACAAACTATGTCCATTAACTAATAATTCAGTCCTATGTTTATTCATCAAAGGCACACACAGCTGTTAGTCAGAGCTTCTGAACAGTGTGAAATTTAACCCCTCTAAAGAGAACCCAGATGAATTCTTCTATGAAGCTATGCAGCCTTGCTTGACAGAATGTGTATGTATTTGTTAGCTGTAGAGATCTCATAGGACTTCAAGCTGGTGAGTGATCACTGAAGGTGTCACCAACACAAGATCATGTGCATTTTCATAAACTGAAAACTCTTCTAAATCCAAAGGGATGAATGTCTATAGTAGGATTTCAGATGGCTGCTAGGTTATTTGGGGCAGTAGGGACACTTAAAGATTCTTTCTGGGACAGGAAGCCAGCCCTGGGAGAGAAGGAACCAGTTTCCCCATGATGCACGTGCTGGGTTTGAGGTAGCAGCACACTCACAGGTGGTTGATTTGAGGTGGGTGTGAGGCTGGTACGGTTGAGACCACCAGAACTCACGTTGCTTCCTAGGCAAAAAGAAATACACTGTGAGGAAAAAAAAAATCAACCTAGATGAATGAAGCCAGGTGAAAGAGATCTAGGACAGAATTTTCCTAGAATTCTAGGACAGAATTTTCCTAGAATTCTGATGCCTCCAACCCAAGTGAAAAAAAGGTTTCTTCTCCAAACACATTGTCAAATACATTCTCTAAATACACAGCCTTTCTTATTTTTTTCTGCCTCCTGGGTTATTGTCAGAAACACACTGACTTGAGAGTGGAAATCTGGCCCATGACCACCGGTTCATGGGCCACAGACTTCGGGAGAGGAGCCGTGGTAAGCTGCCCCTCCAGCACGCTACCCTGCTTCAGCTGGGCTCAGAATTTTCACAGCATGTTCTGGATCCCCTCCCAAGCTTTGGATGCCCTCTACAGTTTCCTGAGAACCACGTGAATTTCATCTCCTATTGTTTTTTATTTGTGTGCTAATCCAATAAATTTGCCATTTCCGTGTGCTTCTTGCAAGATCCCCACCAGAGCCTGCCTCCTCACCACTTTCTGCCCTGGCTAATCTCATTAGGCCTTTAGCAGCCTGTTTGTGTCCTCAGCCCCCAAAGCTCAGGTCCTCCCTTATCCTCTGTACTTTAATCCCTGTAAGACGCTGTCCACCACCCGCCCCTCCCTGAAGCCCTTTCACACACACCCTGGAACTCGAAGTAAACCAGCAAAATCTCTCAGACCTCAGCCTCTACCTTGAGTGAGCCCTTCACATTCTAGTTCTAATCAAAACCCGGGTGTCCTGAGGCCACTGCTTTCCCTGCCCCTTCCAGGATAAGGCTCTTTGCTCTCCCACTCCCAGTGGGTGCTGGTAAAGCGGCTCTGGGGGCCGGGGAGCCCTATGCGTAGCTTTTGCTGATTTCCCTAGTGTCAGTACTCTCATTGTGGCTGATTTCAAGCTGCCACCGTGACCTCACTGACTGTGGATGTGAGAAGCACACAGTGGGCTCTGTTAGCGTATTCCAGCATCCCACATTCAGGGCCTTCTTCCCACTGGTCTGGAGGTGAGGTCTTTGTCCTTGTTCCTCATGGCCATCTACAGACCATTCTCCCTCTTCCCTAGAAGTCCCCGGCTGTGACTACCATTGCCCCCACTCTTCTGCTAGCCAGTCCCAGATGACTCCTGCTCACTCTCTCTCTCTCCACACTGCTCTGTCACAATTCTCGATGATTTTATTAGGCATACAAATGCCCCTTCTAACACCCTGGCCTCTTGGTTCGATCTCCTCTCTTCCAATGACCTTCCCCTCATGCTACCTGAGCCGTTGCTTCTCACTGTTGTGCCCTAGACCTTTCCAGAAATAATAGCTGCAATCTCTCCATACTTCCAATTCCCAGCATCCTTTTCTTTTACTGGCACCTACCTTTCCAACCCCCCAAATCTGTTGACCCCACAGAATTTATAATCCATTGATTTTATTCCATTTCCACTGATCCTTACCTCTTCACCTCCCCGCTTAATGGCTTAAATGTCATGTTCCTTCAAAACAGTCACTCCCTTGGCTTTTCCTTGATTTATTGTTAAATCCAACTCTCTTTCAAATCTTGACCTGCCCCCAAGGAATCTGACCAAAATCATTTCAAATTTATCACTTTTAACCTTAAGGGGGACCCTAATACTGATCCTACTGTATTTACCTAATGCATTTGCTCTCCAGTTCTAGAAACTCTTCAAGCTTTCTCCTCTCTCCTTCCCAGTACCTCCTTACCCACGCTTACTCTCAGCTTATGACACTGCTTCCTATTTCCCTGAGAAAATAAGAATAGTTGAAAGAGAACTTACACAAGCTCCACCATGCCCCTCACCCTCAGCCTCAACTATGCCACATACTCTGGATTCCCAGCTTTACCATCACTGTAGACCAGCGGTCCCCAACCTTCGTGGCACCAGGCACTGGTTCTCCTATGAGAATCTAATGCCTGATGATCTGAGGTGGAGCTGAGGCGGTGATGCTGGCACTGGGAGCGGCTGCAAATAGAGATGAAGCTTCGCTTGCTCGCCTGCTGCTCACCTCCTGCTGTGTGGCCCATTTTCTAAAAGGCCGCTGACCGGTACTGGTCCGCAGCCCGAGGTTTGGGGGTCCCTGCTGTAGGTGAACTGTTTATGATCCTATATAAGGCCAACCCCTCTATTTGTACATTAGATCATACCTCCTTCTGCCTGCTCAAGGCAATTCTCTTCTCCTACGCCATGAAAGATTTTCCTCTTACTGGATTATTACCACTAGCATTATTTACCCTATCTAAAACATTTTTTCTCATACTATTCCACTTTCCCCTCTTCATTGTTCTGTTCTGTTTTATATGAAAACGTCTCAAAGAGCTTTCCATGCTCATTGTCATCAATTTCTTCAAATTTCACTCTACGAGAAATTGGGCTCCACCCTTCCACTGAAATCATTTTTATCAGGGTCGATATTGCTAAACCCAATTGCCAGTTCTCGGTACTTCTGGCAGCAACTGACACAGATGATCAGGACACCATATTGTCTTGATTTTCATTCTGTATCACTGGTCATTTCTTCTCATTCTCCTTTGCTAGTTCCTTTTCTTCTTGATCTCTGAGCATTGGCCAAGGATTGGACCTCTTTCTATCTTGTTATCTTTACTCACTCCCTTAGACCTCCAGTCTCACAGAAGTGAGGATGGTAGATTGAGATTCAGTAACTGGGGTTACAACTCAGTTTTGAAAGATTAATAGAGGGAGTTAGAACTACCATGTTAAGTTGAATTTAGTGTCCCATGTGTTTTCTCTCTCTTCTAGCTGATATAATTATTCTGATATCGTTGGTATTTAAGATGCTTAGGGCATATGGATAGGTCGATATTTGGAATTATAAACCAGCGTGTATGTTCATCCATCTGCTTCTCTCTCCATATCCCATCTTAACGGCAATGACAGAAGCCTGAGAACACATTTCATTTCCTGATGGCTTAGTCCTGAGTCCAGGAGTGATAACTTTTCTTACCTCTTCATAAGGTGGTTAGAAGGGATTAGACCAGCACAGGTACCAAGGTCTGAGATTTTCCGGGCCTGCCACCAGAGGGCATCATTCTGGTCCACAATCTGGAGGATGTCCCCCTTCTGGAAGGGTAACCCGGCATCCACGCATGGGATGGTAGGATCCTCCTGGGGCCAGTACTCGGTCATGGCACGAACGTACACCTGACAGTAGGTACATAATGGCACCATCAGAAGAACCTTTGCCCATGGGCCATCAGGACTCAAAACCATTTCTCCCACTCCTCCGCCTCCTGTTTCTATCCTTCCTCTTCACCCCCACGAAAAGGAGAACTTGCCTCTTGAACTGAGTCTCAGAGCTATGAAAAGTACTTAGAAAAAGAATCTCTTAGTTCTGTGAAGTTTTTACTCAAATGTTCACCATTCTTGATGTTACTTCTTAACTTCTTGGTACCCCATCTCCTTTTTTTGCATTCATTTACTCATTTGCCTCTCACGTTATCAATATTGAAAAATGTACACCAAAGTATTGAACAAACGTTCAAGACGTTATAGAGAACAGTAGTATGATACAAAGTATTTAGTCACTGGTATTGTTATTTGAGGATTTACCGTGTGTGAGTATGGAGGCTCAGTAAATTCTTACCATCTTCTGGTTATTAACAGGAGGGTCAGAAACTGGAACCACCTTAAACATGATTGTGCCGCGAGACATAGCCTAGAAAATGTCAAAGGGGGAAGAATGACAAATCGCAGAGCCCATCGGGTTACTGGGGTTCAGCACAAGGCGTTATAACTCAGTGTGTCCAGGTCTAACAGTGACATCTCACTGGGAATTTACAAGGGTTCCACAGCTGACTATCACCACCCAGAAATGGAAAACAGGAAAGAGGAAGAAATTTAGGCTTCTGCCCCGCTGTGGGGCTCCAGAGTCACCAGCCTGCTAAAACCTGCACTGAGTCCTGGCCTTTCCCTGGGACCCTCTATCTTGCTGACACCAAGACCACCAAGGTCTTCTTCCTACAGGCATGGGGGAGGAAATGAGCTCTTGGTCTGACTTTCTTTCCTCATGCCTAAGGCAGTAATTTTTTCCTGAACACCTGTTTCTGCACCACACAGCCCAGACTGATAGGGAAAAATGAGGGGCTCCCAAGTCTTCTGGGGGGACTGAAAAGCTTCCAAGCTGTTGGTGGAATGGGAGGGCCCCAGTCTTTGGAGGAGACAGAGAACCTCTCATCCTGATTTGGGAAGTAAGAATCCTCCTGTCGCATGTACTGTTGCAGGCATTGGAGATCCAGAGATTAACAAAAGCTGTTCTCATTTTTAGAATTGTCACCATTCATTGTCCTGTCAATTCCACCAGAAGGACTGAGGCGGAGGCATATGTGTCTATGAATAACAGTACTCTAAGGTCCCTTTGCAGTATATTGTATACCGCACAGAATCTTACGGCAGTGGTTTGCAAAATATTTAGGTGCTTGGTATACTCCTTATAGTATCACCACTCATCTAAATCCCTGAGGCATATGAAAATCTAGAATTTCTCCCAAGAACCTAGTTTGAGAGCCCCTAGTCTACATGATATACACTTGGGGTGTGCCTGGGGAAAGGTGGGTAGGGGCATGTGCTACTGAAAGCTGGACTGTGTGATTCAGGCAATACTTTGAAGGATGGGAATGGGGACCTAACAGAGATCAAAGGCTCACATAATCAGGCCAGAAATGCTAGTTCAAACCACCAAGGAGAATGTCAGGGCCAGCAAGGATGCCTCCCTCCCCATAAGCTGCCCTCAAAACGGCCTCAAGGATAATGTTCCACAGATTGCAGCTGTACAAAAATGTTCAGGAAGCAAGGGGTGGTTTGCTCAGGTTCAGACTCTCCTCCACAGTCTCACTCTGCCCACCTGGGCTCAGTTTCCAATGGAGCAACCCGGGTGGTGAGGGGCCTGAGCAGTGAACCAGGCAGCCTTCCTGAGGCAGAAAGAGCAGCTTGGGAAGGGAAGTCTCCCAGCAGGGGCCAGACTTCTGATGGGCCACACAGAAACAGACAAGGTCAGGGGCCTGGAGAGAGGAAGCTGCCAAGAGGGACCAAACCCTCCTCTCATTACAGAGCACACACCATGAGCTGGACAGGCCCAGTTCAGCCTTGCATTTTACTGAGTCAGGAAGAAGGCAAAGAGGAGACTGTTACCAGAATATGGATCACTTGCTCGGGGTCCAATCCCTCAACTGAAACTCCGTTCACTTCCACTAATTTGTCTCCAGCATATAACAACCCTAGGCAAACGGGAACACAAAACAAAGAAGGGTATAAAGAAATTGGCAAAAAATAAAGGTAGCTATCCCAAAGCTATTTATCAAACTTTCTAACCCTAACATTTTAAAATTTATTGTGAAATCATCATCATCATCATCATCATCATCGTCATCGTCATCATCACAATAATAATTATAAAGTAAACAGCTTATTCTAATTTACACCATCACCGAAGCGCATGAGAATTGCATTTTTTCCACCTTTTCACCAACGCTGGGTATTAACCAATGGCGATGTTTTTATTTTCATTAATCTGATGTTGTAACGTGGAACTGGGACACGGGTAAGAAGATAACACTAAAAATAAAGATGTCAGGGTCATGAAGAAATGATACGTGAAAAGGAAAGTGGGGCATATTTCAAAAGAGAAACTGTGGAGAAACTGGGGTTAAGATTAAGCCTTGAGAAGTATGAGGCAAAACTGTGGAGCCGAGGGGACAAGAAGCAGAATGGTGTCGTGCATGGGACAGAAGCGAAGCACGACGAAAATTTCAAGAAAGGTAAAGCCGACAACATCAAACGTGCCAGAGGAGTAGAAATAAAACTGAGGCCGGAAGAAGGGCCCATAGACTTAGCAAGGAGGAAATCCTTGGGGCAATTACTCTAAGAATGTGGGGGTAAAACCCTGTGCCAGGCTTCCACGGCCATGCACAGTGAGGACAGGGGCGGCAGGTACGGAACTGCTCATTTCAGAAGCTCTGCGGTGAAAGGAAGGAAATCCAGTTCCCTGGTAGAAAGGGCCAGCGAAAGGCATCTCGGATGAAGTGCTGTGCCTTTTGGAAAGCAGAAGGACCAAGTGAAGAATGAAAGTTGGGAACACAGAGTAAGGCTGACCTAGACTTGAATCCTGACTCAAACTGTGTAACCTTGAGCAAGTTAGCTCTTTAATCTCTTTAAGCCTCAGTTTCCTCATCTATAAAATGGCAATGATAACACTTACCTTGTTGGGTTGCCATGAGAATATAAACCGAGAGAACATTGAGTCCCTAGAACAGAGGGACTCAATGAAGGAGGGAAACAGGATTTCTCTGGAATATTTATTCCTTCCTTCTTAGTAACCAAGAAATGGAACTTAGTAAAGCCCTGACCTTAGTTAGGAATGGGAGGTCTCCTTGGAAAGAAGACTAAATAATCAACGGTTTCCTGTGTTTGGGTCCCACTTGTACCCTGCTGCTCCAGCTTACCACTCCTCTCAGCCAGCCCGCCATGAATGACTCTGGCCACCAGGATGTCCCCTGTCATCTCATGGCGCTTGATGGTCGCTCCCTGGGGAGAGAGTACAGTGGAATCCCTCTTTTAGCTTACACGATTATTTTTCGGGTGGCTTCTCAATGCAGCTCTGGTCTTTCAGATGAGGGTATTCGTACTAAGGAGGGCTATACCATGCCATCAAAAAGAAAAGGCCACTCGACCTTGGACTCCTGAGATCTCTACCTAACCATGCAGACATAAAAGAATATTTAGATCCTTTCAAAGATAAAGAAAGCTCCCACAATTACAACTTAATCCAAAGGACTTCTTAGAAAATCAAATGAATGCCTTACTTAGCTTTCCATTAATGGAGGGAAAAAAAAACCCTACACAAATACATTAGAATTGAGTGAAATATATGTATGTGCCAGACAGTTAAATAGTAAAACAAAATATATGCCTTATATCTCACAGCTCTTTTAAAAAAGTAAAACACTAAACAGAAATCTTTCCTAGTGAAAACATTACAACATGTAATGTGTTTGAAAACACATTCTTTCATTTCTGCGAAAATGTATTATTCTGTCACTTTTTCATTTCCTGGAAACTCATTTAATCTATGGCAAAAATCATTAAGATACAGTTTAGTCATTAGTATCATGGCTTCTAAATGCCTCAAACTATATCTGTGACCGCAGACAAGAATATCGCCCAAGTAACTACTAGAAATGACTTAGATTGCAACTAACCCTGGCATAATTCTAAATAAAAAGATAAAATAATTTTCTTACCAGGGGCTGTTGGTTTTTCACCAAACAAACAATCCTCATGGCTTCTTCACTCTCAGGGGTATTGTCAGGCAGTGGGGGGAGAGGGGGTTCGAAATCTTTCTGAGCCACAGTGTCATGGGCACTGAGCAAGGCCTGGGGACAGCGAAGGAAAAGGTGAACAAATGTCACACATAAGACGAACCCCCTAGAAGATAGTGATTTGATACTATATATAAGACACAACAACACCAACCAACACGTACAGGCACAGTTCTAAGAACTGTATGTGGACAACTCTATGAGGCAGGCATATTTATTACCCCCCATTTTACATAAAAAGAAATGAGACACATAGAGGTTAAGCAATACATAATATATTCTTTCATTTCTGCGAAAATGTATTATTCTGTCACTTTTTCATTTCCTGGAAACTCATTTAATCTATGGTGTTCCTATGATCTTGAACTAAAAAACAGTTTTTCTAATATTTTCCCTAATTAAGGCAGAATAGAGGGGCAGTAATCAAAACATCTTGCTAGTTTGATATGCTAGTAACACCCAAGGGCCCATGTTGAACAGAAACACTAGTTCCCTGGTTTAAGGTATGATCAAAGAGCTACTTTAATGACCCACTATGTTAAACTTTCCATTTTAGGAGTTAAAGAAGTAATCATTCTATAGCCCTACCTGAGGTTGGTGGGCAGAACTTGGTTGAAACTCAGAGAAAATTCTCTGGGGTTATCATGTAAACTAGAATTTTTGATTCATAAATTTCATTGCTCCAAATGCAGACATTCTCTTAAAATTTTAATTTATTGATAAATTGATCTCAAAATCTGTAGGTACTAAGAGGTAGGCTCCTATTCTGCCATCAAATGTTCTTCATATGCCCTCCTCCCCCACAGAGCTAATCATCATTATACTGTATTTTCCAAATACCTTCACACACTTTATCTAAAACTTAAAACATTCCCAAGATGGAAAAGAAAGATGCTACTCTGATTGCCCCAGAATTTTAGAGGGAGGAAATAGGACACCATGGAAAGTTCTGGATGTGTCATAAATATGTCAGGTTTGACTTCATGACTGACAGCATGGAGCCAGTCACATCTGAGTCCCATATTTTTCAATACAAACTGTTGGTCATCTATGTGGGGTAATAGAATATCTATTTAGAGAGCATCTTTTCTGTCATGTTTCTTTCTTCTTCTCCACTTTGTCTGTGTGCCAGATGGCATATTTTGTCTATTTTAGCAAGCACTTACCTTAAAGTGTGGAGCCTGGAGGATCTGTCTCAGCTCTTGGATCTCAGGGGAACTAGGGCTTGCATGCAATATCTCTACTACCTGGTTGATGAAGAAGCATAGATTGTGAAATTTTGAAAAATCTTCATCACCTAGTTAACCTTACTTGGGATGGATAACAGATATATTGACTAGCATTCTATTGACCTGAGAAAAGCTGTTATTGAAGCTTTCTTTTTTCATTTTTAAATTCAAGGCTTAGGATATTTTCTTATGCATTAAACTTTACTACAGCAGGTAGAGTCCAAGATCTGGGGTAGAACTAAACCCCAGAGCCCCAGTCCTGGCACATCACAAGCTTAGAGGGAGGCAATTTCCTCTAAATTTCCCCCCAGTGGCTCTAAGATAGCTGCTTGCTAATGTGAGTGTTTGCTTTATGCAAAAATTAAGATAGCTGAGTTCTCCAGGTACATGCTCAAATACCTGGAGAACTTGGGTAGCTTAACTCCATGGGATGCTCCATTCTTCAATTGGAAAATGGGAATGGTAATTTGTATATTAGGGCTTTTAATATTTGTTGCAATGGAAAAGGGTTAAACAGAACCAATTACTGTGATTTAGGTATAGACCTGATTTCTGACAGGACTTAAGACTTTTCAAGACTTTAATCAGCCCATGAACCTTTAGCAGTCATTACATACAGCCAAATGAAACCAGGCAGTTTACTAAGCTTTACCGCCATTCACTAGGATTATAACAGAATAAAATATCATGTGTGTGTTTTCTGTGGACAATTTAGAACAATTTGAGTTATTGATTACTGGAATTGAGGGTAGAAGTTTTTTTTTCTTCTATTTCTTTTAATATGGTTTGAGCAATAAATAATAAATAACCTTTATTCATTCACTCATCAAATATTTATTGAACATCTACTATGTGCTAGGCACTGTTTTGAGTGATGCAAACACAGCAGTGAATTAGGCACACAAAAATCTCCATAGAGTTTACATTCTAGTGGGAAGACACAGACAATGAATAAATACATAAGTAAAAGAAATAGTTTTATTTGTTGGTGAGAAGAGTTAAGAAAAAAATTGAAACAGGGAAAGTAGATTGCGAGTGCCACGATGCAACTGCAATTTTAGATGGGGTGACCAGAGAAAGCTTCAGTGTGAAGGTGACATTTGAGTGGAGACTCGAAGGAGATAAGAAAGCAGATCACAGATATATGGGCAAGAGCATTACTTACTGACATAGGGAATAGCAAGTGCAAAGGGCCTGTGGCAGGTGAACATCTGATTCAAACAATCACAAGGCGTTAATCTGGCTGGAGCAGAGTGAACAAGGGTGAGAGCAGTGAGTGAGACATCAAAGAGGTAATGGGGCTGCATTCTGTTTGGCTATATAAAAATGTTGATGTTTACTCTGAGATGGGAAGTCATTGGAAGGGTTTGAGCAGAGGAGTGATATGAATTGACTCTCCTTTAAAGATAATTTATTTGGTTATTGTGTTGGGAATAGACTATAGGGGACAAGAGTAGAAGCAGGAGACCAGGTGGGAGGCTATAGTGCAAATATTTATGTAAGAGATGATGATGGCTTAGATGGTATAGTGAAGGTAGTGATGTGTTTTGAAACTAGAGCCGACAGGATCTGCCCTCAGAATGGGTGTGAAGTCTGACAGAAAGAGAAAGTCAAAGATGACCCCAAAGAGTTTTGACCTGAGCACTGCAAGAACAAAGATGTCATTATTGAGATAGAAAAGCCTGGGAGACAAGTGGCTTTGGGATAGGGACAATCAAGAGCTCATTTTGGGACATGTTAAGTTTGAGAGGTCTCTTAAACATCTGAGTAGGATAAGGAGGAGACAGATATAAAAATCTGCAATTCAGTGAAAGAGCCCAGCTAGAGTTACAAATTGTGGAATCATTACTATAAACATTACCATGATTACATAGGGTAAATCGAATCCAAGGTTTAGGCAAAAAAAAAAAAAAAAAAAGAGAGAGAGAGAAAAATAGAGACATGCTAAGATGTTCTTTTTTGTTTGTTTTTAATTTGGGGAGATAGCAGGTCGGTTTTCTTCCGTTAAAGCTTAGTTAAAAACATTTATTAGATGCATGATCATCAATCAGACTTTTCCGTTAGAGCCTTTAATTCATTTACTATGAGTAAAATAACATCACATTAAAGCTCTACTATTCTGTGGGTTAACAGTCGCCTCACCTCATAGGATAATGTCTGCGCGTGAGGTGTGGCAGGAACAAGTTTCCTCTCTTTAAATTCCTGGAGGCAGTCATACACCTGCAGAAGGCAACAATGCAAGAGCAGCATGTTGACAACGTCACTGTTAACTTTTTGGATTTAAGGCTCTCCAAGGGGAGAAACAGCTCGGGCAAGTTTCCTTTTCCTTCCTTAATTCTCCAGTAAAAGTCCATTTGTAAAAATTCCAACTTCATCTCTGCTGACCCTTAGGAATTTTTTTTCATACCAGGATCTAAGGTTGGGCCGAGTACACCAAGGCCTGCTTAGCTCCACAGCACCGCCCTTACTCTTATATTCGAAATATAGTTTCTCTTAAGAATGCAGAAATGAGACCCAACAGACCAGCTCAGCCCCGCCTTCCTCCATCCAGATCTGGGATGATGGCACTTCCCTGCTTTACCTCAGTGCTAGGGCTCAAGTGTCCCTGGAAGCAATTAAGGCTGATGGATTGAGGAGGGCGTCCAAAGCACAGACAGCCTGCCCGTGGTGAGCAAGGGCAAGGCACTATAGTCACCATGCTATACATTAGAGTTCTAGAACTTATTCATCTTAAAACTGGAGGTTTTTACGCATTTGCCAACCTCTCCTCATTTCTCTCACACTCCAGTCCCTGGCAACAACCATTTTACTCTGTTTCTATGAATTCTACTTTTTAAAATTCTACATATAAGTGAGAACATATAGCATTTGTGTTTCTCAGTATAGTTTTTTCACTTAGCATAATGCCTTCAAGGCCCATCCATATAAATGCAAGAGGGAGGATTTCCTTCCTTTTTAATAGCTGAATAATATTCCCTTGTATATCCCATTTCTGGGTATATATATATATAAAGAAAATGAAATCACCATTTCAAACTGATATCTGTACGCCCATGTTCACTGCAGCATTATTCGCAATAGCCAAGACACAGAAATAACCAAAGAGTCTATTGATGAACACATGAATAAAGAAATCAGGTGTTTTAAAACAAATGCTGAGCGGAGTGCTTCTGTGCTCATGCTCTTATTTTCAAAAATATAATATTAACATGTATCATAAGGCTGACAACATTTCACACTTAAGTGAAGAAAACGCCCACATCCCAAATATAACTTCAAAAAAAATGTTTCTTAATAATAACATTTGTTCAGGGGAACAAAATTATAGTCAGATAATAATGGAAGAGGGAGAGGGAGAGGAAGAGGAGGAGGAGGAGGAGAAATCTTCAAAGTAAGAAAAACTTAAGATTCCTAAACAGAACTGTAGATACCTTTTTCTGATTTTAAAAAACAAAGAGGAATGGGTTTTTAGAAGCTTTTTTATTTGTCCTGAGTTGGCTGCTAAGGCTGATGGCCATTTGTGGTGGCTGCTTTGGGATCCCAGGGGCCTCAGGGAGAAAAAAAAAAAGGAGCAACCATAGTCTTTTCCACCTAACTTAATTCCTTCCTAAGCTAAGAGGTTTGTGTAGCTCGCTCTGAGAACTTTTTCCAAGTTGTTGTCCTGCCAGCCGACAGGCGATACTGTTGAGTAAGTAGTTCCTGCATCCACAGGAAGCAAAGGCTTCCAAGAATCAGGGCACTCACCTTCAGCAGAGCCCGAAGCCACGGGGAGTGGAGGAGATCATACAGGAGACACACTCCATTCACATCTCGGCTGTAGAACAGATTCAGCTCTTGCAGCACAAGCCTCAGGATTTGGGAGAGACCTAGAAAAAACAGAGAGCAGGGACCGGGTGGCAGGTGGGGGTGGAAAGAAAGGCAGGTGTAAATGTAAAAGACAAGTCAGCTGGGACATGTCACAGGGGCTCATGAGGAGTGGGGATGACACTGGATTTAAAAAGGATCAGCCTTCAAGCTCTATTCTGTCATTTGCTGTGAACTTCAGAAAGTCACCCAACTATCCGAAACTCAGTTTCTTTGTGGCAAAATGAGAATACACTAGCTTTCCCATAGGGTTGATGCTAACGTTAGATGAAATAATAGATCACAGTATATAGATTTAAGATATTATGAGAATGATATTGCTCTCCCCTCTCTATCTTCCCAGCTTTTGGCTTATTCCAAAATCATCTAGTTGCTTTCTGGATCTTCCATCTCTAATTCAAACATAGAGTCATTTGTTCTTACCCTTTCTGAACATTTTATCGAAAGCATTATAGAGAAACTCTAACTTCCAGTAAGTTTTTAATATAAATCTCAGGATTCCACCGATTAAAGGAACTGAACAGATTTTAGTGAATGCTTGATTTTTTTTACAAGTGTTTTCATAGAAATTCTATTTGTTGCAGTGATATTTTGAATGCGAACAAGTTCTAAGTTTATATAAAACATTGTGGGGAAGGAAAAAAAGAGGTTCTGAATCCATTTTGTCAATTCCTTTCCTTTCTGCCTTGAAAACTGCTTAGACTTATCACTGATAGTTAGAGTAGGACAAGTGTATGACAAGTCCAAAAGCGTACGACACGTTTGTCATAGGAATCACAGTAAATCTATCAGAATGCATGCCCATTCATTTGGTCACACTTTCAAAGTGATATTATAAGAACTTTCTGGTCTAGAAAAAGAATTCTGGAGCCACATACCATTCTCTGGGGTGGATGTCGTGGAACGCTTCATGTCCTTCTTGTCTGGTGAACCTGCTCCTTCGTCTGACTGTATCATCTTCCCTGCCCGAGCTTCCAGAAAGAATTCAGAACTGGGGAGTAGATCGATAGGCAGCACAGAGCTCACTCAGTCATGCTGGCCAAGCGCTTTTAGCACACTGAAATATAGTTTCAACAGCATTTAGTGAGCATGTCAGGCACTGTGCTACACACTGAGAGTCACATCAGACAAAACATAGTTGCTCTGAGGCATTTACTCATTAGCCATTCACCAGCTGTGTGAAAACTGCTTTTTTTTTTATAAAATACTCCCTCTACGCACACCACCCCCCACAAACACCGTTCTTTTTAATAAGTGATAATGTTAGATTTGTTTATTTCCCACCTCTTTGCCTAGTTGATTTTATCATCATTCAGAGCTCAGCAGAGCCTTCCCCGGTCTGACTGTACTCAGGTGCCCCGTTACCTCTCGTTGCTCCCTAGAGTCCTTCATGGCACTGATCACAACAGCATGTGTTACTGCTGAGGCACACTCTCAGAGCTTATTTTCTATATCACTTTAGGTAGGTTTAATTTCAAGAAACAGAAACCCCAAATGATAGTGGCTTAACGGGATAGAAGTTTGTATTTTGCTCGTGTAAAAATCCAGAGGCAGAGACAATCCAGAGCTGGTAGTGCAGCCTTGCTCCAGGAAGTTCTCAAAGAAGGGGTTCTTTCCCTCACTGCCCCATCACCCTGGCATGGTGTGCTTCTCCTCTTCCTGCTCCAAGGCAGTGGCTGGAGCCCCAGTCATCATTTCTACGTTTCAGCCAGCAGGATAGGGAAAAGGCTTAAGGACATGAGGGCAAAGGGAATACACCCACTGCTTATTGAGGAAGTTTACTGGAAGTTGCCCTACACAATGAAGAGTCACCTAGTGTCCTTCCTGTATAAGCTTCAAATGTCCCACTGGACTTTTCATGTTGCTGGAAAAAAATTATAATTATCTGAGCCTAGAACCCAACTTTTCTTTACATATAAAAAGTATTTTTGCATAGTTTTAATACACATTGAATTTTCTAGAATGCTACTACCACAATTGAGGAATGAATTTACTCTGTTTTGCCTGGACTTTAGCGAGTTGCTCACCATTTCAGAAAAGCATGTCATTAATGGTAACACTACTCGCAGGATTTAGGGGGTCACTACAGCACATCACCATTAGGCTGTATCTGCATTCAAAGCTGCTGCACATCCCTAGTCATCTTTTTGTAGGTGCAACTGTGTTATTTCACTATATCTTTTGGTGTAGTGATATCTCATATTTATGTATTAAAATATGAAGTCTTATCGACTACATTTATTTAATTTCTCCTTTTATGTACGTGGATATTTTTGAAGTTTTGTGTAGGTAAGTATCTTAGTTTGGTTGCCCCCAGAATCAGACACAGAGCAAAGATTCCAGGGAGGTCATTTGTTTGGAAACTAATCCCAAGAAATGCCAGTAGAGAAGTGGAGTACTAAGATAGAGCAAGGTGGGGGTAAACCAGCAAAATGTGTATCAAGCAAGTAAGCACTATAGGCAGCTAGAGCTTAATCTTATGAGGGAACCAGGGACAAGGGCGTGGGGGTATCTACACACCAGTGCTGCCAGTCACTGGTTGAAAGCTGTTCCCAGAGAGCATTACTTCTGGTACTTTCAGCCAGCTATGTGCATCTATCAGAGAGTGCAGGTGCTAACAGTTTTAAGTTGGCTCACAGTGCACCAAGATTGTGAGGACCAAGGGGATGTGGGTAGTGTACTGACAGCATTTATTAGGGTAGGAAAATAAAGAATTAATCCAGATTTTTTTTTTTTAAAGGAGCATTTCAAATTAATTGTTAAAGGCTGGGGTATCGATTCTTACATGCTCGAGGACTGTCTAGAATTTATAAAATTGTGGGGCGGAGCCAGGGATGCTATCTAGAAAAAGACAGATCATTATGATGTTGTCTCTAAAATCTAAGGCAGCGAGAAGAATAGCACAAAAAGCTGTTATAGAATTTTAGGCAACTTTCCCATCAACATTCTTTTCCAGGCACACCGAAGAATTCTAGTTTGCTAGATTCTACCCAAACTTGGTATCATGTTTTTGCCTTGCCCACCACCACCCACCCTGCTCAGCCCCTACTGAGTCAGATTACATCCTGCCTTTTCCTGTGTTCCAATTTCTGAGCCTCTATTATGTCACTTAGCACAACAGTTGCATGTATGATTCATCTTCCTCTCCATAAAGGATAACTTCCAGGACAGGGAATTTAAAAGGGAGATGGAGTGTTTGACAAAGTCAGAGCAGATGGGTCTGACCCCAAGTCATCATATTCAGGCAACCTCTTAAATCTGGTACCCAAAGGGGGCTGTACAGATTAAACAAGCCAGCTGCTGTTTGTGCATTATTAGGCAGGCCACATTTCTTTCATATTTAACGCCCAAATGAGAAGGCCTATCCATGCAGCCGATGGGGTGTCTAGGTTCCTGAGATGAACTTATTGTGAGCGAGCTTTACAAATAGATTGTGGTTTCTACAGTGAATGTTGAGTGTTAAAATAGCTTCTAATAAACCTATCACCAACTCCTGGGCTACACAGATAACTCATTCATGTATTCTGAAAAGCTCATTTTGACTACAGTTTCTCAGTCATAAAGGGATAAATTGTCATTTTCATCTTCACGACTTGCGTAAATTCTAAAAACTGTCCTTGCTGGGTGATCCTCAGGGTTCTGTGACTAATTTGCTATGGACTGAATTATGTCCACCAGATTCCTATGTAGAAGCCTTACCCCCGGGGTGATGGTATCTGGAGATGTAGACTTGGAGAAATAATTAGGTTGGCCGAGGTCATGCAGGTGGGACTCTCATGATGGCAGCAGTGCCCTTAGCAGGAACACCAGAGTTGTCCTCTCTCCCTCTCCCCATCTCTCTCTAACATGTGAGGACAAAGGAGGCAGTCTTAGAACCAGGAAGAGTCCTCACTAGAACCTGACTATGCTAGTACTCTGATCTCAGACTTCCAGCCTCCAGAACTGTTAAAAAATACATTTCTGTTGTTTAAGCCACCTCGTCCCCGGTATTTTGGTATAACAGCCCAAGCTAAGACAAAAATTCATTAAAAACCCCAGAAAATGATTTTACCTCCCTTCTTCCAGGTAGCTAAGAAAACCATTGTGATTTATTGTCTTCAGAGCATTCACCATGTTTCGCAAGTCTCTTACGCATTAACCCATTCAGTGTCCAGCTCCTTAGAGGGGCAGAGTAGACACCTTGGGTCACACCTTAGAGGGGCAGAGTAGACACCTTGCTTGTGCTGTTCACTGCTGTGGCCTCAGCAGCTCTAACAGGGCTTGGGGTATAGCAAGCACTTGGTATTCCCAGGTTTGCTGAGAAGCATAAAACAGGAAGCTAAGAAATGGAAGCAAAAGGCTGATACCTCTTGCCAGGAGTTCAAGCAGCTGTAACCTCAATCCTGAGGTTGGAGGCAGCTGAGCTCCAGAGACTTGTGCCCCTCCTCTCCTCCTCTGCCTGCTTATACTGACTTCAGCCTTCTTCCCTATCAAACTTTGAAATCCGAGGCTGAAGGAGACCTCAGAAATAATCAAAAGCAACCTGCATTTTACAGGTAGGGAATCTGACACTCAAAGAGGTAGTAAAAGCAGAAGTTTTCCTCCTTAGTTTCCAGTATTAGTCCTGAAGATGCTAGTGCCTGGCAGAAGACTGTGATGTCACTTACTTGTCTTCCTTTTCGTGACTTCTCAACCAATTTTTTTCACTTGAGACTCACTTGTTTTTGCCATCTTGAGAATGAAAATTCTTGATTGAGACTGTTAAATTAAATAGCCGAACACCTGCAATTCTGGGCTAAGTAACAGGAAGGATAGCTGGTTCTATCATCAGCCTAGAAACTGCATTAGTGTTACTGACTCCCGAGTTTGCCCTAACCGTTATTTTAAAGGTCAGTGTTTCCATGAACAATTAAAAATGTGATTACTATTAAGTACCACACCTTCTATCCCGATTATGCTTTTTCAAAATAATGGTATTAGACAAAGTCTAAAAAGCTCTTGAAAACTTAATGAGAAATGGCCTGTACAAAAATGGCTGGCTTCCACTGGGTCAAAATGCTGATTAGGACTAAGACACTCGACTTAATCAATTTCCATGACAACTCATTGTTCCATACCTTAAAAATGGCTTCTTGGGTACAAGATTTATTGGTGATCACTTTGTAGGTTGTATAGACATCGCTATGTTGTACACCTGAAATGAATATAATATTGTATATCAACTGTAATTGAAAAATAAAAAATTATTTTAAAAAATGGCTTTTTAAAGCAAATCCTTTTAAAATTATAAAATTCTCCATATAATTTAGATTACAATGAAACTAAACCATTTAAATCAGTTTGCCCAGAATTATATCTTCAGCTATTAAAAATTGGCAGAAGGGCAGACATTTATAGAGCTCTCTGGTAGCTGAGGGTCATTTGGCAGGGGCTCTTACCTGCAAGACTGTAAACATGTGATGTTGCTCCTGTCCAGAGAAAAGCTCCAGTAGGAAACACTAGTGGGCTATTAGCTGCCAAAGTCACCTCACACCGTTGCAGATAAAATCCCTGCACATCCTCTTTGATTTAATCCACAGAAGCCTAACCCAGCCTAACCGCTAAATAACTCACAAGCCTCTCCTGTCACAAATCTTAAGTACTTTTGCACTGAAGATTGGTAATTATATCATTTTCAACCTTCACTTTAGTATTTTCTCTTTCAAATTGCCAGCACATAATTAACATTAATATTAGACTAATATTTTTTGTTGACTATTTCAGGACAACAGCCACACCATGACAGAAGATAGCATTTTTAATGAAAGGAAAAGCTAGAGATACCTGAGAGTAAGCCGATCTATCAACCTTACTAATTTTCTAACTTTATGATAAGAAAGGGATGGAAGACTCTTCAGCCAATAACCATCATGAGGCCTATAACAAATGGTTTCCTTCTGGAAGGTCCCCTACCAAGCCAGTGTTCTGAACTTAATAGTCCATTCTCTCTCAGACTGGAGCTACGTATTTCTTTGCAAATTTTATATTACAAGGAGAGGTCAGTGGGAAGAATGTCTCAAAGTCCGTATCACAGAAAGTACAAGAGAAAGGTACTGCTTACAGCGAAGCAAAGGGTAAAGACCAAGTAACAATTATAAGTTTATCCGCCCTTTCATCCTAAATTAAACATATGGCTTCGCTCTCCACTGTAGATGAAAATCCAAGCTGGGAATGTGATACATTTACAACTGTTTCAAGCACAACATGTTTTATCAAAAGCACTAAATTTTATTAAAAGTTTACATTTTCAACTCATTTTTTACTTTGTAAATTTTTAAGGCATAACCCAGCTATGAAATGACATCGACGGCTGTAGTAGCAAAGAGCACTTAGATTAAGGTAGGAAGTCCTGGGTTGGATTCCTCACCCTAACAGAAAGCAAATCACGGCCACTCCATGTCTGAGAAGCAGGGATCAGCGGGGTTAAATACCTGCCTCACTGGGCTGCTGTGAGCATTCATCATGTGTGAGAGATCTTTGTAAATTGCTGCATGGTTGCTCGGTATTCCTATTTACAGACATTGGTCTGGAGATTTGGGGTTTTTTTCCAACAGAATTGAAATACTATAATTTTAATATGCTACCAGAAAAGCATAAATATAGTATGAAGAACTCAAGTAACTGGACATTTTCATTCACGACTCAAATAAAAGGATGAATTATAACTTTTTGGGGGTGGGGTGGGGGAAATTGAGACAGCCTACAAGCATTTGAGAGTTTCTCAGTGGGTCTCAAATTTTTCTGTCCATTTTCACAATTGCCCTTGTCTGTCTCTCTCAAAGGGTCAAAGGTATTCAGTACATTTGTCTTTACAAGGGAAATGTGGAACTTGTGTTTATTCAAAAGTCAAAACACTCCTAATGGAAATGCAAAGTGATTAACATACACTAATCTGTAAGTACTGGTCTCTTCCCAACAAAAGGCAGGCAAATTCTAGTAGAAAGCAGCAGCAGGATAAAAGGTTTCTCGAGAAGAAATTACAGGAAAATAATTATCTAAGGCCTAATATTTCTAACCAGAATTTTAAATCCTCATTCTTCTTTCCCTGAATCTGTTCAGGAGAAAAAAAAACTATCAAAATATGCCTTTTATTCAAAGAAATAATAATTTAAGGGCTTTGTCCTTGTGTTATTAGAATCAGAAAATTAATTTGTTCTTTGCCCCCAAGCATGCTGTAAGGTGATGTTTATTTTAAAGAGATCTCTAAAACCTTAGAGGGACCTCTGAGGCAAATATAAAGAGGTGTGGATTACAATGTGGGCAAAAAAAAAAAATACTAAGCCTAGATTTCTTTTGAATTTTTGGGCTTCCCTGTGTCATTTCTTTCACAATCAAAACAATCTCATAAAGATGGATGTTTTTTATTAAGAAAATTGCTGTTACATTACAGCCAACATTCCCAAACAATATTTTAATAAACACTTGTCCTGATTATAAAGTTGAGCAGAAACCATGATCCTTTTTCCAAATTGATTAACATCTGCCGACGTTAACATAAATCAGGAGGACACTCCGTGCGCTCACCATGGTGTGTGGGAGATGAAGAGCACCTATGTTATTCAAAATACCTACTAGTGTTACTTGTACAGTATAAATCAACCGCTTACAACAAGATATTAAAAAAAAAAAAAGCAAGACACTAAAATGTGGAAGTGTCACAATACTTTGAATGGGAAAAGCCAAAGCTTATTCCTTTTCTCTTCCCCTCTGTGAGTTCAATGCGAGGTATAGGGAAGAACCACAACAATAGATCAAGGGTGGATGCAGTTCTTTGCTTCTGTATGTCCCAGTCTTTTGTCCTGCTCCAAAACAGCCTGCATGCAAAAGCTCTCAGGCTCTCATTCACAGGCCTCGGGACACAGCGTTTGCACGTGGACAAAGGAGGCTCCACAGCAGCTCAGAGTCAGTGTTTGAATTCCAGTGTATTCATTCTGTAGAACCGTGAGGAAACCAGGAACAAAATTCCTATGTTCTTTTAACCAGGAGGCAGAATACTCCTATTCAGACGTGTTCCATGTTTGGGGTTAGGATGTGGCTGTCACTACATTGAACCTCTCCCATCATGAATACCCTGGTGGAAAAGCTTAGAAAAAGTTAAAACTGCAGTTTAAAAGTTCCTCTTCCCCACCCCAGCAAAGAAGCATGATGCATACGACTGCAAGGAATTTAGGAAGGCATAGTGCGGCCACTGTAGTTTCAAGTGCAATCTGCTCCCTGCAAAGGGGTCTGGGGGTAACTAACTGCAGGCAAACCAGAAACTCAAAAATATCCATCAACTTGTTTAATGTAAGAAGCTATACTGAGAACTAGTCTTACAACATCGTGTAGCTGGCATGCCCTTTACTGTAGGAAGGGATATCTTCTTTTTTCAAACAGCGGGCTTATGATATTTTGGGAACTTAATGTAGACCAGAGACTGGTCTAATCTGATTTCTACCACCTTTTTAATCCTCCTTTCCAACTGTATAGGTTTTTTATTTTTTTTCCTGGGCTCAGGGCTCTGATCATTAGTAAGACTCAGAAATAATAACCAAAATATAACACAACGTTCTAATTTCAAGACTGTTCTTTTCTGCCACTGCAGGAAGACGCCAGATGGTGCTATAACAGATACTCTGTATAGGTAATCCAGTTGTCAAGCTGTTTTGCAGCCTAGTTAAGCTTCTCACGCTGGATCTGATAGTAACATGCCTGAAAAAGTTAAAAACAATTTCAAATTTACTTTGAAAGAAATTACATAAGCATAACACTGCACATGGGATTGAAAAAGGAAATCCCTTAATAATTCTGACAGCCCAACAAAATCGGTTGCTTTCATTTTTCCCTGTTTTCTTCCAGTCCCCCTATCTAATGTCTATTTTGCCTAGTTGTAAATAAGACAAATTTTTGTACATTGCCCTCTAAAATAAAAACTTTTAAAAATCTGTTTAATATTCTTTGCTAAGTATAAATACCATATTTTGCTAAACCACTATTTACTTATTGGACATTTAGAGTGTGCTGATTGTTACAAGGTATACCAACGACTGTAAACAGAATCATCTAGTATGTTTGATAAACATAAAGATTAAGCATCTTTTCAGAGTCAGAATTTCTGGGAATGTATTTTTAAGAATACATTTTTCAGAATCCCAGGTGATTCTGAAAATGTCCGTGCTTGAGAATTACACTATAAAGAACACCTCATCCAAACAATGTAGAGTGTTTTCTGCTCTTTAACTAGGATACGCTCTTTAACAGGACTACTCAAGACTCCACAATAATTTTTGATGTTGGTGACATCAATATTAATAACAATTGTTTTCCAAAAGGGTCATTGCTATTTAATCCAGTACCAGCAATGTGGGAATAATACTGATTTCACTATAACCCCACCAGAACTGGGTAAATTTTAAAACACTTTTGGTAATTTAGCAGGTTCAAAATGGCACCTTGTTTAAATGTGCAATATTATTATTTTCAGTAATGCTGAGCATGTTCCTACATATAGGTGTATTAATTCAGCTTTTTCCTTGGTGATATGTTTAGATATGGTCTTCAATAACATAAATGCTTAATAATACAAGTCACTGGTGGTCAGTATTTTCCCCAGTTCTCCCCATCTTTTCAGTTTATTTAATAGAAATGTTAATGGTATTAAGTAAGTTGAAAAGTTTAAAAAAAATAAACCCAAGCCAGAAACCCGACATTAATTCTAGTTTTCTTTTCTTTTCTTTTTTTTCATTTTAGATTGTCTGTCTTTTCTTCTCTTTCTTTTTCTATATTTGAACCCTAAAGAATCTGTAATTTGCAATGTGGGTGATTCCATTGTGATTCCACTCTCCTTCCAAAATTCCTAATAAGCTATTGTGATACTGTGACCATTTATTAAATAATTGCTCTTTTCCATTTTTGTGTCTGATGATTCCATTTTCATATGTGAAATTTTCATTATAATAATTGTCTACATGAGAGCTATCCCTTCTATTTAGGTATCTGTCTATTCCTGTGTCAGTAATATATTATCTTAATTACTGTAATTTTATAATATTTTACTAACTGACAGGGTGTGTCTCTTCTCCCTCTTGTTTTGGAAGTGTTTTTATTATTTTCTATTTATTGTTCTTCCACATAAACTTCAGAATGATTCTTCCAAAGAAAAATCGAGGTGAGAGGACAGAAATGACATACAACAATCCCTAGAGAACAGCCAGATCAGAGAACCTCACTTGTCACCTACTGGTTATAGTAAATACATAGGGAAAAAAAAGAAGATTCAATTCATATTCATTCTACATATACTGCCTTGTGTTTTACCTTAGTTACATTAAGTAGGTCTACTGTTGGATACTTTATTAGACACTAAGAATCCTTTCTGTTTCTTTTCTAGAGTTACATTTATACAGATGGCCTACATTTATAAGCATCTGTAAGAATTTGAATTTACAGGGAAAACTGGGTAGTAAATAATATGCTTTAGTATTCTAAGAATAACTGACTGTACATTTCTTAAATGTATTTTTGTATTTTAAAATATTAACAATATATGCTCTAAAGGCACTTGATGTTTGCATTAAACATATAAAAAATGGTTAATGATAGATTTATAATACGGTAAATGAAGGACAGACTTTAAGATAAAAATATTAAATAACAGCTATACTTACCTTCAAGGTGGTGAACATTATACCCTGTTCTCCATGCTGAAGATATGGGTCCATTAGATCCTCAATGAGGTGTACCTCAGAGCCTAAATTCCTAATCCTGTCCCAAAGGGAAAAGATATTGAGTTATTTCCACTCAAACGTACATTTTCCTTCTGAATCTATTTGAGGGGAAAAGAAAAGCCAACTCAACAAAGAGGTAGTATCAAAGTAGGATGGGTTAACAGAAACAGATTATTTTTTTAGTTGAGGAGCATATTCCTGTTACCAGTTCAGAAAAAGCAAAAGACATACATATTAAAATAAGGAGTCCCTAATAGTAAGTCAGAAAAGACTGATCACCTGGCCCGTAGCACCACATATAAAAAAACTGGAAACAAGTCATCCATTGACCATAAGAAGTCTTCCTGAAGTGATGCCAGGACACTCTGAGAAATCTCTTCAAAAGTCTGCTGGATGACTTTAAGTTTGTCTGATGGGGTAAATGTTGTGCTGTTGAAAAAAAAAAAAGACAGAGATAGCCTATAATTTTCTTAACGGAGCCATTGATATTAATATTTTTATAGTATATCCTCTTAGGGCGTATGTGCCTTAAGTTTGACACATCAGGCGTAATGAGTTACTGGAAGGGATGACCTCTGCATTCCTATGGTTCTTTGAGAAAAGCAGCCTCCAACTCTCTATGGAAGAATTCCTTTTATCTAACTGGATCATCTCCTTTTATCCAACTGGATCTTATTTTCCTAATACATGCTCATCTCTGAGTAAAGAGTTTGGTTAATTTCCACTTGGTTAAGGACGTGATCATGTAGATATGTTTCTGGGTAGTCTCTCCACCACTTTTGAAAATGCAAGCGCCTTGTAGAGCAAAAGGTAACCCAAATGTCTCAAAAGAAACTTTCTGATCTCCAAGCTGAGTCTGACACCATCTAGGAATGCAGGGGGTGTTTAAAGCTTGAGTAAAAACAAGATCTCATTAATATCTTAATAAACCAACCATTGTTTTGATTTATGTGATTTTTCAACAAATCAGGGATTACCTGATCTGCTGTAGACACTCTACGGCTGAGGCGAAACAAGCATCTTTTGTGGTTGGTAACACCTGCAAAAAAAGAATTTAAAAATCTCAAGGAGAAAAGTTGTCTTTTGCAATAACAATAAAAATAAAAGATACCGATGGCAGGGTGAATGGAAATTACTTGGGCTTGAGTACTATTTTACCAAAGTAAAATGGAAATGTTGTGCTATCTTGAACCACCCATACCAAAGAAAAGCATAATTGCTGAGGAACTTAAAATCCACTATACCTTTTTAGTGTCTCCAAGAACTGACAAGGTCACTGGCCAAAATTTCCTACAATGAAATCCATACTTTGTTAATAAAAGTTGTTACTTATGGTAGATTAATCTCATTTTTACTATTAAATTATTTCATTGAAAAAATTTACTTTCCAGTTAAAGCTTATTCACTTTTTTTTGATTATTGGATGTTGGGGTGATCAGCCTTATCATAGCACTAGAAAGAAAGCCTGATCACTTAGTATTCCTGTGGAATAATAAGAAACAATGCAACAAAAAGAGCACTTCTAAAACTTATAAATGAGAAATTACAGATGGAAAAGGCGGGGAGAGAAGGAAAAAGGCCAAGGACTGAACATAAATAACTTCCTCTGAAAATGTGAATATGCGTATTTTGCTTTAAAGAACTACAAAATATCAGGCAAGATAATGCAAATTTAATTTGTATATATGTGTGTGTGTGTGTGTGTGTATATATATATATATATATATATATATATATGTTAAACACACACATGAATAAAAAACACATTCCAAAGAACTACTGGGTTCATACTTGTCTCCAAAACTTCTCAGAAATAAAGATGATTAAATATCACTATTTCACAAAATAAGACATATGCAATTAAGTGCATAAACTGCAAACCATATACATTAGATAGTAAAGTACCAAATTCCTGATAATCCTGTTTGCATTTTAAGTGAAAACCACTAGATTCCACTCATAACTTCTGTACATACCTCTGCACCCCAAGGAAGCCCAGAAGAGCAATATCAGGCTGCTTATTTAGCCGCAGCACACATTCCCAATAAATGTCTTCCTCACGATCATTATCCAGGGCATATAGCATAAACAGTGGTGGGTAGAGCCGAGGTAGCAGCACAGGAAGCAGTAACCCAGAACTTGTTACCACATAACTACAAAACATTGGCAAGAGAGGGAAAAGCATTCATATTAAAATTGAATACAGAATCAAAGTTGAAAGTAAAGATAAGAAATTGTGAGTAAAGAAGCAGTTATATTACTCTACTTTTACATATGGAGTTCAGATGAGGAGTTTGTCTATGGTCCCAGAGTTCTGTGTTGGACCACATGTAAATTCTTTTCATTAATTCAAAATCTAACTGAAAATCTACTTGGTGTCCATTTCAAGACTGATTTCTCTGGGGTTATTCTAGCTCAGCATGATGTTACTTTGTTCAGCTACCTTTCTGCCCAGTCATTTGTGGTTGTACTCTCATGAACTTGAGACCTAAAAGGAACCTCAGAGATCATCTAGTCTAACCACATCATTTTAGAAATAAGGAACCTGAGATCTACTTTCCAGGATTCTCTGAATAGGATTATATGCTCCCAACCCCTTTCTTCACTATTTCCATCCAACTCTATTTACCCAGGCTCTGGTGATTCTGATCTGGAATCTGACTTCCCGGTGCAAAAGGATTTCCTTTCAGTTGGCAGGGGAGCAGAGAGAGGAATTGTGCTGCCCTCTTCAGGAAGCTCAGGGAATAGAAACCTAAGGAGTTAATAAAAAATATAATTATACAATTATGCCTCTAGAGTGGCTAAAGAGTAAAAACACTCTCCCGTTATTTAATACATTTAAGGACCTATGAAATCAAAATTCATAATAACTAAATATTTTATTTCTGAGCGACTTGAATAATGCTTCTCACAGAATAAAGTGTAGTTAAGAGTGTAGTTAACGAATAAAACCACTAAAAAATCTTCACGTGCTATGGTTATTTTTCTGTCTAGTTATTAAAGAATGAAGATCTATATACATTTTTCTTACTGGCAAATCTCATCTGAGGTCAATTTTTATTGACTCTTCAATCAGAGACCATTATTCTCAAAGCATAAACAAATATCAGTAGAAACTACTTAAAAGTTCAACATTAAGAAAAATTGAAAACCCAATTAATGTAAAAATTTTTAATGTTTATTAAAAAAAAGTCAAGTTGCTGAAAAAATTTTCTGAATGGTCAAGCTGCCAAGTTGTTGAGGATTCTTTCTAGGCTTTGAATTTGCTCTAGATTTTATCTCCAATCTCTTGTATGCAAATGGTGGGCTCTACCATAAACAAGTCCATCGTCCTATTTTTACAAACATTAACAGTGACCCTTTCTCTTTAAAGGCAGTCTGCAATCTTCTCTATTTTTGTAGACATACCTTGCCCTGTCTCTGTCTCCAACTTTATAGTTGGGAAAGCTAAGAAAGGTCAGGAAATTTATCTTCATTATATCCATCTAGCTTAATGTCAGAGATGAAACACTCCCAGCTCAGTGGTTTTTAGTACATCATACTGCCCCCTCAAAATCTGAAACATTTCCAAATGCACTTATTAATTTTGAGGCTAATAATATAAGAAAGTTTTCTGGGAAAAATTGATAAATTTTTATATAATTATCTCAATATAGTATTTACTTGTTGGCTTAAACCAAGTCAAAGATCTTCCATTTCACCAGTTCCAGATTTGCCTGCTGCTTGAAACTCTCTTTCCAAAGACGCTTACTCCCTCACTTTCTCACCTCCTCCAGGATCCCCTGCTCAGATGTTACCTTCCTTATTAGTCAGGCCTCCCTGACCTTCTGTTTAAAATAGTATCTTACCTCCAGCCCCATTCTCTTTCCCTCTCTCGCATTTATTATCATCTGACATACTATATATTTTCTTTAGTCCGTCCCCACTAAAATGTAAGCTCCATGAGAGTAGAGATTTTTAAATTTTTATTTTTTATTTTTTTGGTTTTGTTCACTGATACATTCCTCCAGGAGCTAGAATGGCTACTAACATATAAAAGCCTTGAATAAATATTTGTTGAATAAATGAACAAATATGATGCTGTGTTCAAGGAATAGGAAATAAATACTCAGGGACAAAATTTCATATCAGACTTTATCTTCTTTGTAGTTAGGTTTAAAAGACATGATTTTGCCTAGAGATTAAGTCCAAATAAGAGTACTATATTTCATATCAAAATGAGAATTTAAAAAAAATTATTTTACTTATTATTTTTATTATTTTCTTATATTTATATATAAATATATTCTTATTATATTTATATATAATATAAATGTATTCTTATTATATTTATATATAATATAAATATATGATATATTCTATAATTATTATAATTACTATTATACTTAATGAGTAAGAAAGACATAAAGAAAATAAGTAACAAGGGCTAAGGTTCATTTTTTTTTATATTTATAGCATAAACATAAAGTAAAAACATGTTTTCATTATTCAACCATTTAAGGTTCTCTAGCATAAAACCCTTTTCTTGATGAGTAATTTCTGTGATAAAGGGAAACATTAATGATTCTTCACAGAGATGTAGTAATCTCTAGATATCCAAGGGTGAAGATACCCAAGAATTAGTATAAAGTAGGATTCCACAACTTGCAGACCTCAGTGAGATCTCTTACCTCACCAGTTGGAAAATTCGCTTGAGGTAGGACTTAATCTCCTTCACTGCCTCCTGCAATAATCTGCGGTTGGCTCCCACACCCACATATGTCATCCTATACACTGCGACCAGTGTCTCCATGAGCCTACCCAGGGGGTGCAGAGGAGTGTCACAGGCCTGAGGCAGGAGGAGAATTAATGAAGAGAGTCAATGTGCACTAACAGCAGAAACAATCGATCAATAAATAGTAAACTTTCAAAATGTCAGGAGTCAACTTTTGAACCAGGAAAATTCAAATACTCTAACTTTTCAGAAAGTGTTGAGTCTACCCAAACTACATGCAGTAGGATCTCCTAATCTTAACTTATAGGTTTTTTAAACACCTTGGGAAAACAGCTTCAGATACACTGATATAGAATATCATTAAAAGAGAGGTTCTAACATACTTTAAACTTCACAAAAAATATGTAAAATGATACCTTGGAGAAAACTAAATAATGACTGTTGATTATGCTCTGAAATAATTGCTCTTCAGTTCCCTTGATTTCTCTTAGTACTCCTTCCTGCACTCCCTACCAATGCATGTCAGACTTTAGAGGGCAGAGCCAGGGGGTGAGGGCAGCATGCTTTATTTAGACAAAAGTCTTTAGTTTAGCTCATGTTACTAACAAAAAGCCATTTTAAACCCTGACTCTAGTTTTTAAGAACCCCTTGAACACTTTACAAAACTTAAAAAGTTCTATTGTCATAATAGAGCAATCTTCACGCAGAAATGTCCTTTTAGTAGTAAGAGAATTAACAGAGAGAAATACTTTGAAAGCAAAACAAGATTAGGGTAACAATGAGTTGTAAGTAGATTTAAATAATGTATTAAGACAGTTGCATCATTAATTCACAAGATCAGTGTAATTTTCTTTTATTTTTACCTTTTTAAAATACTTGCCTTTATTAAATATCTCTTGATGTCATCATATTTCTCCACTGAGAAGGCACCAACATGCTGAGGAATAAATTCCAAACTCTCTAGCGTCTGAGTGTGTGAACGACTTAATATCTCTGGACTATAAAAAGGGAAAAGAAAGCCTATTATGAATTTCATATCAAGAAAGCAAGATGATTGTAATGTGCATATAAAATATAGTCACCAACTAAGGATGAAATGGAGCATCCAGCATAGTGTTTGGCATAAATGAGCTCATAAATGGTAACTGACCCACTATTAAGTTTATTTAATAGTCATTCAAAACAGTATTTAATGTCACTTCATACCAACTACAATAAATTAATGAAGGTTTTGCTCCAACATAAGCCATGGTGTTGGGAAATACTATCATGTTAGCTTGAAGAGAAAACTGGTGATAGATTTGTGACAGGAGGAAAATGAATAAAAGGGAGAGGAAGAGCTAAGGAAAAAGGAAACCTAATCAAGGGGAAAAGGAAGAAATGAAAAAGGGCTCAAGAAGTAAGGAGATAATAAGGATGCTACAACAGATGGTGAGGTAAGCACATAATGGTAAAAAGCAGCTTTAGATGAAGAGGTTAAGACGAAACACATACTAGTAATTAGCAGAAATCTTTAGTCATGGAACTCTACCATTAAATTACAACCAATTAGAAATCAGAAACAGTGCACAATCATTATTATTACATTATTTCAGATAAACAAATAACAACATGGTTTTATATAAAAGTTCATTCATGAATGAAACACTATAATCAAGTCCCACTTAACCCAAATACAACAGAAAAAAAAGAGAGAGACCTAAACTTTCTACACTGCAGGCAGTAGCAAGTTCTTTAGGCCCAAATGCTCAGCAATGCTTGTGGAAGTTACTGGCCAAGTTAAAGAATAAAGAAATATGAAGAAAGGCAGATGGAGAAAAGAAAAGCAGGCATAAAGGAAAAAAAAAAAAAGAAAATGGGAGAAAAAAAGAAAAAGTAGAAAAAGAGAAATGAAAAATGACTGCAATTTTTCTTTCAGCACTTCGAAACTGTTGTGCCACTTTCTTTAGGCCTCCAAAAGATACCGATGACGATATGCAGGCATCTGAACTGCTGTTTCCCTGTGTAGGGCATCATTTTTATTTAGTTGCTTTCAAGATTTATTTATTTATTTTTTTCCAATTTGAATGTGATGTGTTTGTACATGGATATCCCCTCTTTTTCCCCCAGGATGCTCATCTTCTTCAGTCTGTAGGTTTATGTCTTTCAACAAACTTGGAAAGTTTTAAAACCATTATTTCTTCAAATACTTTCTCAGCCCCACAATTTTTTTTCTCTCCTCTGGGATCCCAAGGAGACAAATATTAGACTTTCAGGTGCTTAGAGCTCCATTTATTTTTTTAAAATATAAAAGTTCATTCAAATGTTTTTTCTCTGTTGTTCAGTTTACATAATTTCTATTAATCTATTCTCAAATTTACTGACTCTTAGGTCTCTATTCTGCTACTGAGTTCACCTGGTGATTTTTAAAATTTTGGTTGCTGTATCCTTGAATTCTAATATTTTGATTTGCTTCTTTATATCTTTTCTTTGCTGATATTTATCAATTTTAATATTTGTTTCAAGGGTATTTGCGATTGCTCATTTGAGTTTTTATACTACCTGCTTTAAAGTTCTTGTCAGATAATTCCAGTATCTATGTTAGGGTGTCATTGATGTCTATTGATTGATTTTCTCCAAATAAGTTGAGATTTTTCACGGCCCTTTGATTGCCAGGTAATTTTGGTTTATATCCTGGACAATTCTGAGTATTATGTTATGAGACTCTGGATCTTATTTATATCATATGTAGAATGTTGGCATGCATAATGAACACAGTAGGCTTGACACTATTATCTTTAGAAGGACCTGCTTGTAAAGTTGACCCTTAACCCTTGACTGGTACCTGGGAGCTAAGCTTCTTAAAAGTTCCCTACATTAATGTGAAACATTCCCTAACTGATAAGGGTATTTTAACAATGTGCTTTATGGTAAACGTCTTCTTTCCTTCTGGGACTGTGGAATTTGAGTAGTTGCTAAGCACAGGGTGTCAATGTGACCAGCCTCCATTAAGAATCTTGGACATAGTCTCTAATAGACTTCACTGGGCAGAAACTTTGTACATGTGTGGCTGAATTTTATTCTGGGGGGAAGAATGTACTTTGTGTGACACTTCGCAGAAGGGAGAGCATAGAAAGCTTGCACTTGGATTCCTCCACAATCTGGCTGTGCCTTCTTCCCTTATGATTTGGCTATGGATCCTTACTGTTCCAAAGGTAATAACATTTACCTGTGAGTACATATTGAGTTTTATGAGTCCCTTTAATAAATCACTGAATATACAGTCATCTTAGGAATCTCTGGAACTGATATTTTTTGTTTCAGTCTTCTATTGGCTATGGTTCCAATGTCGGTTCACTTCTCAAAGCCTCTGCAGTCCTATTTGGGTCTGTCTGTGAGTGTATCACCTAGTGGTCAGTCTGGGACCTGGGTGGAAGTCTCCCTATTGGTCAGTTCTCAAAGTGTGTCATATGCTAATTAGGATCAAATTTACACATGTGCAAGCCTAGGATGAACCTAGAAGCTCCTAAACATCTTTACAAGGTTGCTTTCCAGAGCTCCTCTCTGTGCATTAACTCGCCAGCATTTTCTGGTTCCCTTTTTAGGTTCTCTGGCAGAAACTGCCCACTTCCATGAATGTCCATCTAGGACCAGGTGGGGGGTGGTGGGGGAGAGACCAAAAAAGCAATGGAATTTGACCATGACTCTTGGATCTGAGGAGCCACCAAGCGGGGAGAAGAGTCTATTCTCTCAATAGCTTCAGCCCTTGCAAGCTTCCTGTTCATGGCTGCTCTAGCAGTTGTCATGCTGTCTCTGCCACAGAAGCACCTGGTGGCTATCGCATGAGAAAATGGAGAAAAAGAAGAGAAAGAAAGCCCAGCATGTCTCCTCCACATTATCTGAGCTTTAGGAGTCTCTCTTCTACATCTTGAGTCAAAAGCAGAGGGTTTTTTCTGGATTTCCATCTATCTACACCACAGTGCTTACTTCAAGGTTTCAAGTTACAATGAGTTCATGCTGAGGGATCCTGAGGTTAAAAAAAAACCCCAGTAAACTCATAACTAATTTAATGGTACTTTGAATTCAGGTATTCTTCCCCAATACACTAGCTGATATTTACTTTTCAGTTTTCAAATAGCTGTCCATATTATTCTGTGTGGGTTTTACAGCTGGCTTCAGCAGAAGATAAAGAGAAGTGTGTTTTATCCATCTTACTCAGAAACAGAAGTAGATCACTGACTTTTAAATTATATTTTTAAGTTAAATGTGGTAAGCCTTGACTACTCACTGGTTTTAAGTTTCATCTTCCTACCATGCTTTGCCCTATACTGGGCAGGCATTCACTCACCTGTCTCTGTGTTGGCGCCGATTGGCAGTAAGAGCCACAGCGATATTCTCCCATGCTTTCCCAACTTCCCCTTGGCCTGGGTTCTCACAGCCCAGCTGACGCCAACATTCATCAAACACTGCTTTCCATTTCTCATCAGCTGGTACTGCCAGGTTTCCTAGCTTCCTGCTAATAGAGTCATATCAAGGTTTTATTAACCACATTTTTGTGTGTGTGTGTAAAAATCCTAAATAGAAACTAATATACAACTGGGATTGCTTCTATGACAAACTGCTTAGATTGATAGTGGTTCTATTTTCAAAACACTACATGAAAATTTTAAAGGGATGGTTTTTAGCTATTTAATATTTATTAGATTCTAAAGTGTATGAATTGTTAAGTACTAAGCACATCAGAATTGACTTCTTTGCATGCTACATTTTCAAGAATTGATTTTGTAAAATTGATTCCTATTAAAAGAAGGACTTTCTGTGCTTTGCACAACTCATAATGAGAACTGTGATATGCATTACATACTGTGTTCTAACAATACTCTAAGAATAGAGATAGTACATAAAATACATCAAGCTCCCATCAGAATAAAGAATTTGAGATGCTACCAAAATACAAAAACAAAGCTAAGGGTGGAATCAATAAGGAAAATACACATATCCTTCCAAAACTTGTTGGAAATACATAATACACTTAGAGACTTAGATTTTGCCATTTTTTCCCATATGTGCAGGGTATACTATTCCACTTGGTATATATAGAGGCTTGATCTTTACTTTTCAAAATCAAGTTGTATAGGGGTTCCATTTCAGAATGCTCTCTTTCAATCAACTTGGATACCTGCACCATTAACAGTAAGATTATTCCTACAGACAGAACTTTTACTTTAAACATCTATGCTGTAAAGCTACAATCTAAGCAAAGACTGTAACAGCTAACTATAGTAGTGTCAGTTGACAATTCAAGGAAGTTCCACTTTGTTAAAAAAAGACTTTTAAAACGTGTTCTGTATTTAAAATATTAACCACCTTTGATAAAAAGCAAGACAACTCAAAACATTCAATAATTAATCCATAATTAACACTAGTTACTCACAAAACTTTGGGTCTGTCTTTATCACTCTCATACAGACTAGGCTTGAAGTAGGTTCCAGTGATTTTTATCCCAGATCCCCATTCTCCACTAAAATAACCTTCAATGTAATCGCCATTTGGCATAGTCAGTATTCCCTGGGTAAAGTGAGAGAAAATGTGAAATTAGAGAAAGTATTTTAAATTAAAAATACCAAGATGGAAAAAAAAAAGCACCAAATGGTTATTAATATTTTATTTTTAACTTACTCTTTACCAAGCCCCAATTCTTAAAAAAAAAAAAAAAAAAGTGTGTCTGTGTATGTGCAAAAAAAGTATGTGAAAATAATCCCTGGATAAGAGGAAAAAAAAATCACAAGAAAAATTGATAAAATATTTTAAGCTGAATGAAATGAACACACAACATGTCCAAATGTACGAAATGCTGCAAAAGCAGTGCCTAGAAGCAAAATTTAAGCTGTAAACGCCTATATTAGAAAATAAAAAAATCTCAAATAGTAATCTAAAATTTTACCTTACAAAATTAAAAGAAGAGGGGCAAACTAAACTCAAAGCAAGAAAAAGGAAGGAGATAATAAACATTAGAGCAAGAATAAATGAGAGAGAAAACAACACAAAAACAAAAATAGAAAAAAAATCAATGGAACCAAAAATTGTTTCATTAAAAAGATACACAAATTGACAACTAGATTGATCAAGAAAAAGAAAGACCTAAAATTACAAAATCAAAAACAAAACAGGGAATATATTATACCAATCTTACAGAAATTTAAAAAGGTAGAGGGGAATATTATGAGAACAACTTTATGCCAACAAATTAGATAACTTATATAAAGTAGAAAAATTCCTAGGAAGAATCAAATTACCAAAATCGACTCAAGTAGAAATGGAAAATTAGAATAGCCTGATTAGAAGGAAATTAAATTAGAAATCAAAAATATTCTCACAAAGTAATGTTTAGGCCCAGATGATTTCATTGGTAGATTTTCCAAAAACATTCAAAGAAGAAATAATAATATCAAAGCTTCACAAACTCTTTCAGAAAACAGAGGAAGAGGGAACCCTTTCTAAATCATTCTATGAAGCATTACCTTGATACCAAAGACAAAGACATCATGAGAAAAGAAAGGTATAGACCATTATCTCTCATAAATATAGATTCAAAAATGTTTGACAAAATATTACTATTACATTGAGCAACATATCAAAAGTATTATACACCATGACAAACTACAATTTATCCCAGGAAAGCAAGGTTGGTTTATAATCAGAAAAGCAACCAATAAAATACACTATATTAATAGAATAAAGGACAAAACCACTCGGTCATCTCAATTGGCACAGAAAATGACAAATCCAAAACGTATCTATGATAAAAACTCTGAACAAACTAGGGAAAGAAGGGAACTATCTCAATTTGATTTATCTATAAAAAACCTTTAGCTAACACCATACTTAATGGTTAAAGATTTAATGCTTTCCCCCTAATATAGGGACCAAGGTAAGGATGTCCACTCTTACCGCTTCTATTTAACATTATACTAGAGCCTGGCAAGTGCCATCAGAAAAGAAAAAGAGAAAAAAGCCTTCCAGATTGCAAAGGAAGAAGTAAAACTAACTTTATTGCAGACAACATGATTCTATATACAAGAACTCCTAAGAAATACACATACACCCTTCTAGAACTAATAAATGAGTTTAGCAAAGTTTCAGGATACGAGAACAAAATATAAATATCAATTGCATTTTTATATAATAGCAATAAACAATCCAAAAATAAAATTAAGAAAACAATTCTCTATAAAGCATTAAAAAAACTTAGAAATAAAGTTAACCAAAGATATGTGAGAGATGCACATTGAAAACTATAAAACACCACTGACAGAAATTAAAGAATGCCTAAAAAAATGGAGAGACATTCCATGTTCATAGAGTAGAATGTTCAATATTCTAATAAGTGTTAGAAGCCACACAGAAGAGACCACATGTTGTATGATTCCTTTTTTATGAAAGCTAAAACGGCAAATCTATAGAGTGATGAAGTCCATTAGAGGTTCTCTGGGACTGGAGGTGGAAACAAGGGGTGACTTTGAATGGGCAGGAGATGGTGATGGAAACCTTTTTGGGTGATGGAAATGTTCCAAATGAGATTATGGTGATGGCTACACAACTCTGTATATTTACTAAAAATCAATGAAATGTATACTTAAAATGGGTAAACGTTATGGTAAGTTAGCTTTTCAAAAAATCAAGAAAAAATTAAAGGTCGCCGTTAGAGAAAGAAGAAAGTTAGTTTCCAACCTTCCCACTAAGAGTCCAGTCATCTGAAAATTCTCCCTCGTAGATGGTATCATCTTCCGAAAGTAACACTCCATTTCCCTGTGTGAAGAAACAAAACAAAAATCACAACACAAAAAATGCAGGGTAACTTAGAGAGTCCATGCAGCCATATCCTCCAAAACCCTGTTATCTTAAAAGACAAAATAGTACTAAGAAGATATTACATTAATAAAAAGATGATTTTAAAAGTTAAGGAAATATGAGTTTAAAAAAATCAATAGTAACTATATGCAAATATTCTACTCACCGTCATTTTATTAAGGTGAAAGTTGCCTTCATAGTATAATCCAAATTGGGTAACTACCACACCATTCCCTTGACATACATCATCTTGCCACATTCCCATATACTTTTCTCCCCTTCATCAAAATAGAAAATAAATGAAAAATCAATGATGATAAAGATGAGGTAAGGAAAAAACAGTTATCACATGGGAGATACCAAGCATAACCCCTAGGTGGTATCTGTTCCATTTTTCTAGTTCAAGTGGTTAACTCCAACTCCTCAAAAAACGAGACAATGTGATTGCAAAAGGCAGCTTACTCAGAGCAATATTTTCTCAGGAATTTAATATGATAGTTTACCTGACATAGATTTGCATAAAACACATGCATTTCTATGACAACTTTAAAATATATAATTATAAAAAGAATGCTAACAATTCAACTCTAATTTCATTCAAAACGTAATAGGTAGACTCAAAACTATGCACATTTTTTTCTTACACCCAAGTATACTAACTTAAAAAAGAAATGGAGTTCGTCACATAAGAAGGCTCATTATTCACCACTCAAATTTACAGAACTCTTACTGATCTGCACTAAAAGAACAAGATAAATATGAATTCCTTGTTAGATAATCATGGAGTTTAATAATAACAGCAGATTTTTAAGAATCCCATTCTGACAATAACATGAGGCAGAAAAGTATATATATGAAGTACAAAAGCAAATCAGGCCAAAGCAAATATGGAGGCAAAAGAACTGCGTTTCTCCCCAAGGTGTGACTGAATTTAACTAAGCTTGATTCCTGGGTTGCTTGCATATTAACTAGCAAGTGTCTGACCTGACAGGAAGACCTGAGCAAAAAGGTATCTGGATACCATTCTATGACCCCAAAGGGAATTTCTATAGGTTCCCCCTGACCTCTTACTCTTACTATCTACTGACTACATTAAAGGCTTTTCTTTGTATAATAGTTAAAAATTTGGTAGCCTCTTCTATGACACTAAAAGCTTTTTCTGTGTGAAGCTTTAAGGAAAATGGTACCGATGTTAATTTTGAATGATCCTGGTATTGTAAAGAAGTAACTTATTGTTTGGTTCTTTTCTGTGACACTAAAAGCTTTTTCTTTGTGAAGCTTTAAGGAAAACGGTACTGATGTTAATTTTGAATGATCCTGGTATTGTAAAGAAGTAACCTATTGTTTGGTTCACAAGCAAATGAATAAAATGATGCCTGACAACTGCCTTCTTATTAAATTTTTTCTCAACACTATTGAATTAAGAACTCAGCATTCATAAAATTATCACTTTTTGGAGTAGTATAGGAATCTTATCCTCTCACAATAAACTTTGAGATTAGAAGTAGAATACTGTACCTAGTGATATCATCAAAGACCCCATATCCTGCTTTCTTATCCATTACCCATTGGCCAATGAACATACTGGGAGAAGAGGAAGTCAATTTTCCACTTCGTAGAAGCCCATGACCATGACGCATGTTATCTTGAAAACAGCCTTCAAACACTTCACCAGAGGCATAACTGTGGTTAAAGAGAATGGATAAAGATCAAAAGCACATTGAATTCTGAAGCTCATTTTCACAAAGTTTGGGAAATTCAAAATTATACTCATGTTTCACTGGTAGCTATAATTATTTGTTTATCTGATTATTTTTCATCAACTAAAATCTCATTTGTGAATGACTGAAGCTAAAAAGTTAAAGACGTCATGAGTGCTATTCTGTGTTAAACTGGGGAGAAAAAAATGTATATTCGGTGATCTCTGATCTCTTTCAGAGTGGTCTCTGAAAGAATGATAGGTTTATCCATATTAGAGCCATATACCAAGTATAAATTTATAGGCAAGACATTTAAGAGATTCTATGAGAAAGTTAAGGTTTATAAGGTTTGTACGGTTTTGTTAAGAACTAAATAATAACCTAATATTTTCATCTTGTGATAGATGAGAGGTTGATAGTTAAAAGACTTTACACAGTTTCATCTTAAGAAGAGTAAATAAAATTTACTCCTTGTAAATTTTGGCTACACATTCAAGTTTACACGATTCTTGTAACACCAGCTTAACAATCTTTCGTGTGTCATTACCTATAGACTCCCTGACCACACATTTTTCCTTCTTTCCAATGGCCCACATAATGGTCTTCTTTGTTCAATGCTTTGTTTGGGATTCTGTATTCTCCATACCTGCCAAGGGAAATAAAAATCAGCAGAAGATGGCATTTATGACATACTCACCTTTTGTATGTGTACATTTGTAAACATTTAACAAGGAGCATAGATATAAAGTTGACCAATAGGAGGAAAGTGGAGTCTTGGTTTAAGCTGTTATCTATTTGCTAAACTATATGGCAAATCTTAGAGACGTGAGACATCAACTCCACTATGCAGATAGATTAGGTGTTTTATCCCAAGTCCAAAACAGAAATCCTATGTCCTAGGCCCATCTCTGCCGGTAATCAGCCACGTCACCTTGGGTAAGTCCCAGTACCCAGTTCCCTCATCTGTATAATAAGGGGGGCAAATCATATTATTTAAAGTCTCTTCTCATTCTAAAGTTCTTTCAAAAGGAGATTAAAAGATATCATAAAAATTTACATTATCACACACAGAAAATACCTACCCAATTTATATAAATCATCTTTTGATATAGCAAAATAAATTACTTCTCTAACATGATACAAAATATTGAACTGCTATAAATTTATCATGTAAATATATCTGTGTTAGAAAACATAATAAGCTTATACAAAAATAATGCCATTGAGTACCATTAGGGTAATACGGCACTTAGAAGATTTCCCCTTTAGCATATCACAGAAATTAAAGATGATTTAAAACTACTGAAAAGTTTCTGTATGTCCTTTGTGTAAAGGGGACACCAATACGTCAATGGCCTCACCGCAAACATTACCCAAGGCTCTCAGTCCTCATGAGACTATGAGATAAATAGAAAACACAGTCCCATTTAAACAGATGGAAGGCTGTGTGTAACGAGGTCACACAGCCATCAAGATAAATAATTCACTATGTAAATCAAGGCAGCATCCTAGATTCCTAGCTGTGTGTTCATACATCTGCATTATAAGCCCTAATACATGGTGTTTCTAAAAAAACCCAAAAATCTACTTTTTGTTCTGAAAACAACTCTGAACACAAAATAACATAATTTGTGACTGAAGCTGAATTTACTCTCATGTTTTACACAATTTTCTTACCCATCTTCCAAGCCATTCCTGAACATGCCAGAATACATCTTTCCATCTGACCACTTCAAAACCCCTCTGGAATGCATAAGCAAAGAATAATACATGTCAATTAGTGTTTCAGTTAATCATTACTTTCTCAGAAATCAGACTACTATCCTCATCCCAGGCATAAATCTTAAACATTTTCACCTGCCATGAGGCTTTCCTGAAAACCAGCGTCCATCATAGGTTGCATCCTTTAGGCGAGGATCCTTGTAGAAAGTATATTTGGCACTGCGGGAAATAGGTGGTTCCTGCCTCTGAACACTGCCACTTCCATAAGGAGGAAGCTCAGATGTCCCCCTCAAAGCCTGATCCACAGCTTGGCATATAGCCCGTAGCCACTTAGTCTAGGAGCAAAAAGTATCAATAAGCTTAAGGCAACAACTCAAGCATTGCTTTAAATTCTACTAGCTTTCCTTGGTGGGAATAATTTTTCTGTCTCCTAATGCTTTTCTTATTAATTGAGTAGTGCTGATTTGCTCTTGGAATTCACTGCTATATGTTTAAAATTAAGTCACATTAAAACAAAAACAAAAATGTATAGTCTTGGTTTAATGAAGATTTATCGAACATAATTATGGATCATTAGCCAAGCAAGAACAATTTTTATCTCTTCTACAGTACCATAAGAGGCAAAAATATCTAGGCCAAAGATTGAAAGAAAAAACCATAATGAACTAACCTTTTCCTGGGGTGTTGATGAAATCAGGGTAAACTGCTCCTCAGGTGTAGTTATCTTTAAGCCATTCCTAAAATGTTTACAAGGACAAATACCAGTAAGTATCACAACCTGTTATTACAGTATCAATCCTCAAAGAAGCAACTTATTTATTTCAACAGGAGAAGTCAATTAAATGTAAATACAGTCATGCCTTGGGTTTGGGTCCCACGGTGGGAGAAAGGACACAGAGTTACCTTGCTCTTTGTTGAACCATGGGGATGTGAGCAGTGGAGAAGCCCTTCCACCACTATGATCTGTCATGATCTTCACAACAGGCCATTTTACTGTCTATGTGCTAGGAGGGTAAGCCTCGTTATGCAGAATGGGGAGGCCTCCTGAGCTTTCTCATGTCTAAGGAAACAACCTGGGTAACAGAGGGGGAGAATTAGGGTAGGGTGAGGGAATGGGGCACACTTACACAGCACCAGCTTCTTCAGAAAGTGGCTCTGCCCACAGTGTGGCCAAAGGGAAAACATGATGTGTGGAGAACTGAAACAAAGGACATGGAGACACACCTGAGAAAGACACATCTGAGAAAGCCCACCTGAGAAAACGCTGGGGTCTCTACTGCATAACCTCTTTCAGGTGGCTAAGTCCACATGAGTGCCATCATCTCAACTAAAGAGTCCCCATAATACAGCTAACCTCAATGGGTCTTGCCATCTCTGCTGCAAGGACCCCATCACATGGCTGATACTCATTTCCAAGATGGAAACGTAAAAAGCTCCCTAAAATCCAGCCCATACCATAAATGCAAGCTAAGCACTCTCTCTTATTCAATAGGTTCAATGAAATCACAATAGATTTTAACACAAACTGATGGTATAATTAATTAAATCTTAAGTAAAGTACTCTACCTCCCAAGGTATCTTTTAAGGTTAGGAACTGGCCTACCTGGGCATGGACTAGGGCATCGTTAAAGAGAATGAACCAGTTCACAGAAAACCTCCCAGCATGCTGCAGAGACAGGGCTCGGTTACTGCTCTCACACAGTAGTCGACGCTCTGGCTTCCTTAAAGAATCCTGCAATTAAAAACAAATAAAAAATCGAACAATCAAAATTATTTTAACATGCAAAGAGAAAATGAAAAATATACAAATTACATTTAGGGGAATTTGTTGGTCATAGCTTAGCTTGATGTTAAACCTAGATTTAGATGGAATTCAACCATTTTTTAAAATCAACACTCAAAGGAGATTAAAAAGAAGACAGGAACAAACAAAAGAAAGTGAGATACTGTTTCAGAGAGGGTTCTTAGAAATGAGGGAAGGTATTGATGTTTAGAGCATCCACTGCTGTGGGCCTTAGAGCACTTCAGAAAGAGGTCGTTGAAGCACTATTACCATAAACAAATGAGAAATAGAGAAAATGATGGCAGCTGTTATAGATATGCCTATGATTGCTGGGATAATGACAATTGGCATGACTTACTGTCATTTTTCCAGGAAAGGTCTTCCAGAAGCCCAGTGTGTATTCTGCTTCCTTCCTTTTCCTGCCGAGATGGAGAGCAAGAGACTCATAACAAGAACTGGAATCCTGTAGTTTCTGGTATTCTGGAGATGTCTGGAGGCCAATAATTAAGGGGAAAAAGAACGTAAAAGAATTGTCCAGAATCTGTAGCCTTAGTGTGGTTTAGATACTTAGCATTATCCAGCCTAAGAAGGAACAGGGAGCTGAACAAAAAGATTGGTTCCAGATAATTCTACTACATACAGGTACATATGAAATAAAGAAATAACTCATGGGGAAAAGAAACAAACACTTGTAGTAGTTATCAGTGAGGAAAGGGCAGAGAACTCAGGATAAACCAGAATTCTCAAATGTTTTGGTCTCAGGGAACCGTCTACTTTGCTTATATGGGTTATATCTATCGATATTTACCCATATAAGTGGAGAAATAAAAATACCCCTATTTACTTCAAATAAAATACCATTTTAAATAAAAAATAACTATTTTCCAAGACAAAAAAATGTTTAGTGAGAAAGCTACATTTTTTTCAAATCTCTTTATTTTCTGGCTTAAAAGATGACAACTGGATTTTCATTTCTGTTACAATATGTTGTTTGGTAGTACTACATGAAGAAAATGTTGCTTTATTATACAGTTGGGGAGGGGAGTAGTATTTTAACAACCATTTCAAATAATTATAGATATTCTCCTTTGAAACTGTACTGAAACTTGGTAAGTCACAGTTTCTTAAATAGTAGCTGAAATGTGGAATCTGAAACTACATTAATCAATTTTTTTGTACCCTGTTACATTAAAATCCACTGGTCTGACACTTTGACTAATATTATTGACAATCTCATAAGAAAATGTGTTTAACTGTTGGGAAACTGCCAAGCTCACAGTGATAGATACATGTTTCCCATATTTTAATTTTTATTTAAAGGTTAAGATTTTATCATTGGCAAGAAATACTGTCAGTTGTTTTCTTTGAAGTGACAGGCTCATTTTTGAGAAAATATCTGCCACATACCCAAGTGTGAATAACCATAGTTTACCTATCATTGTTCTTTCAAGCAAAAAACAGTATCTCTCAACTCAAATAATCGCAAATCTTATATTCTTCCTTGAGAAACCTCCATATTTCGGTATTCGGCAGAACTGCTTTAGGTGTATTTCCCATTTCATCATGCAGAATACTAAAGAGACGTATATTCCTACATGTGGTGATGGATGTTAATGAGATTTATTATAGTGATCATTTTGAAATATACATATCTCAAGTTACGTTGTAATCGTAAACTAAGATGTTATATGTCAATTACATGTCAATAAAAATGTATACTCAGTGGTTGAGGTTAAATAATTTTTACTGTTTTATCAAGAATATTCTTAAGTGAAACTGGCATTAAAAAAAAATTTTTTTTTAATTTTGTTTTTGAACTGCAAATAAACGGCAGCAAAGAACACAATGACTGAGTACAGTTTGGCGCCTCCACCTTCATTCATGCTAAGGAGCCAGCAGTTTTACTCATCTTGACTTCCGCACTGTCAGTGCAATGACAACACATGAAAAAAGCAAATATCTTAGCATTTTTCTAAAAATAGTTTGATCTTGAACCTCCCTCCCCCACTGAAAGGGCCTTTGGAACTCCAGGAGTCTGTAGACCAAGCTTTGAGAACCAGTCATGGGACACGGGTATAATGCTGTATACTTTGTGAAGAGTGAGGAGTAGGTAAGATGAAAGGATGATCCCTCACATTCATGAGCAATTACTTCACATTCTACAATTCTTAGAGTCATTTAAGAAACATTTAATGGTATCTACTACATACAGAATATTCTGCTGAGTGCAAGGAATAAAAAAATAAATAAGATACGATGTTTGTCTTCTGGGAGCTTATAACCAGGCACAGAAGATAGAAAAACATATAATATACCAGAATAATGCAGTGATTTTGTTAATAGATTATCTAACAGAAGAAACAATATAGTAAAGTGGTTAAAAGAACAGACTCTGGAGCCAGAGTGCTTGCCTATGAATTTCAGCTCTACCCATTCTCAGTTGTGCCTCAAATCTCTCATCCACAAACGGGGAATAATAATAATATACATTTCGCACTGTTGATATGGGGATTAAATGAATATATATAACATAGTTAGAACAGTATTTGGCACATGGAATACATTTAATAAATATCAGGTATGATTATTTTTACTTAGAGAAGTTTATGTTTACATATATATAATGCCTAAGCTGTACCATAGACTTAATGAATAACAATTTACAGTGACAGAAAATAGCCATGTGTTTTGAAAAAACTTCCACAGATGATTTTGCTCCCCAACTCTAGTTAAGGACCACTGACATACTGTGATCATAAAATAATGAAGAGTTAAAGTACTAGCAAAGCATAGAGGAGGTAGTAACTAATTCTTAAGAGATGGCAAGGCAAAGGAGTTTGGTATAGTCAGAGGGGGCTTTATTTTCATGAGAAAAAGACTTTTGATGCAGGCCTTGAAGGTTTCCCATAATAAGGATGGAGGAAGGGGTATTTAGGGAAGGAAATAAAAGCATATGAGAGCCATGTCCAGGAAATCTAAACTAACATGTAGGAACCCAAGATTAAAATGATTCTAAACTATAATGAACCCTGGAATCATTATGGTTTCCCTAGAGCCCTTCAGAGTAGAAACAAAATGAAACTACACATTTCAGTACAATTTCAAAGGTGAATGTCTTAGAACCAGCTTTATCAAATATACCCATCTCCTCTAGCAGTGCTAATTTCCCAGGATTCCACCTAATCATTTTTATACAGAAAGTAGACCAGTAATCATATGAGGAAATCCTGTAACAGGGTGATTTCTCATAGCATATGCCAAGGTGACCCAAATACCAGGCATGAATCTACCATGAGTCCAGGCCAGGTGGTAATTCCAGTGCCTTACAGGTGTGTGTCCTTATACAGAAAGCTGGGCTTTTAAAGAGCTTTGTATAACTTGTACTCAGTATGCACTTGATAAACTTTGACAACTATTGAATGAGTAGCACTCATACTTGGGCCACAATTTTGACAGTTTCATAAAATGGGTACAATTCATCTTGATAACATCCAAAGAGGAAATTGAATCCACAACAGAGAAAACTAGATTTACCTACAGTCATACTTTCTTCTTGCATTTCTCTGAAGAAAAATAAACTTAATTAAACATATATAAATATTAAAGTAGTGGTGTTCCATATCATGGGGTGGCATAATCCAAACAATGATCCTTGGCTTCCCACGTGTCCAAAAAGGGTATATATGGGAGCTTACCACTTCGAAACAAGTAGCAAGCTTTAGTAAAACTTTTGCATAATTATGAAGTCGTCTGGTTGGCAAGAAAAACAAAGTATTCAGTATTTCTACCAACTGGGTGTTTTCATCAGTCACTTCTGATAACCCTTGTAACAGCTCCTGGTTTTTATTTAGGAAATCACTAGAGGTAGGAAAAAAAAGAGATTCTGTTAATTGTTTTGGTAAGGACAATATGCACTATATTGAATAAAAATATTTTACTAGATTCTATCTTTTTAAAAAATAGATTCTATTTTTTAGGTGTTATGAAAATAGTGGAAGATGAATACAAAGAAACAGGCCAGATATAATTAAAAGAATTTCTCTGCCTAGAAAATGGGATTTTTGAGTATAAAAAGTAGCCAGTGGTAGCAATAGTAACCCTATAATAAGAGACGTTTAATCACAGACTTGTGCCTCATGTTATAGGAAATGAATCATACATCCCACAGTTTCAAGGAATAATTGGAGACCAGCTGACATCATTACCTGTTAATTTATAAGCCAAAAGTCACAGCAATAAATGGCAAGACTAATTGCTCTAATTGGCTGTGCTAAACAGAAATACTGATGGAAAAACAAAACTCTTTGCTCTAACATAATTGACATGGAATATTAAAATACTTCTAATTTCTTTTTTTCCTTCAATTGTTGATGATCTAATAAAAGTTTATTACAGGAGAGTAATAAAAAGTTATAGGTACCAGTTCTACAATTAACAGGTAATAATAAAGCAAATTATTTGTGAAGATTTCAATGCTGAGATCTTCAAAAGCATTTCAAACTGAAGCCGTTTAGTTTCGATATTTGGTTTTTATGTAAGTTCATTATTAAGATTTTACTATAAAGTTTAATGCTGCTCAGTGCCCAAAATATATGCGACTATGCTCATCAGACCAAAATATTTTTGTAATATTTGGTGGGACAGAATAATCATTATTTTCCACTTAATGAGCCAAATTTATGTGCCGGGCACTATGCTGAGTGCTTTACAAGCTTTATACTACAATTCTTAGCTACAAGGCCTCAAATATGACAATGTCGCACAAAACTATATGGCAAGAATGAATCATTTTATAACCCCTTAGAGACCTATGAAATAAAGAGATGTGTTTAACTCATAAATAATGAAATATTATTGTGGAAAGATGGAAAAAGACATAATAACTTCCAGGAATCCCAAAGTTCAATGGCACAAATTGGATTATTTTATAATGCAATTAAGAGATCTTAAAGAGAGTGCCCTGGGGAATACAGCTCAGATATTTATACTTGTCTTGTGTGAATGTTCCTACTTCCTTCTCCATGTTCTGCTGCTAATGTCAGCTAAGGAAACTCGTTTAAGCCTTCAGAAGTGTTCTGCTTTGACCTGCTCCTGAGGTATCACACAGTGAACACATACTCCCTCTGACCACATTTCTCCTGAGTGTCCAGTACTAGACAGAAATGTTCCAATTCCTTTGAACCCTATTACTTTTCAGGACTTACTCATGTCCTTGCCAACAGACCTTCCCAAAAGGAGTCCTGGTATGCTCTCGGGAAATCTGAACCAGAGAGTTGACTTAGCTTATCTTCTATTGGGAGTTTTTAACCTAATGATGGTAAATATATTTAATAAATATATTAAAGGTAGAAACAACCCAAGTGTCCATCAACAGATGAATGGATAAACAAAATGTGGTGTATATACACAATGAAATATTATTCAGCCATATGATGGAATAAAATTTTGGTATATGCAACAACATGGATGAACCTTGAAAACACTATACTTATGGAAATAAGCCAAACACAGAACAAATATTGCATGATTCCACTAATATGAGGTATCTGAATGTATAAATTCAGAGAGACAGGAAGAAGAATATAAGTTACCAGGGGCTTTGGGGAGGGCAAAAAGGTAAGTTATCGCTTAATGAGTGCAGGGTTTTTGTAGGAGATGATGAAAGAAGTTTTGTTTATACATAACGGTGATGGTTTACAAAACATGTGAATGTGCTTGACGTCACAGAACTATACACGTAGGAATGATTAAAATAATTATGTACATTCTATTATAATAATTATTATAATACTAATAAACCGTCTATGATGATCAAACCACCAGGCTAGCCACAGGTAAGTAGCTAAGTGATAAACCAGTGATGAGAGCCTGAGCATCATCATTCGAGATCCACTATCTGCCACATGGGCTCACTAGCTATGTTCTATAGGTTCTCAAACTAATCTCTTTTAAAATGAATACTTAAAAATAAGTTTAAATATTAAATTTGTAAGTAGAAGTTGGAAAAAGACGTTAATACTGCCTTTAACTGTGTAAAACCATGGGGTTCATAAACCACTGCTTGGGAAATGCTGGCCAAATTCAGACTTAATAAATAAGCTCTTTTAGTAATTGTAACGTACAATATAGAATAAATGTAAAATCAGAAATTTTAATAAATGTAAACCTGTCAGTTAAAAGCCAAATCTCTGAGACTGAAAAAAGAACAAAGCAATAAGTCTATCTATCTGCTGATTAAAAGAAATACACAAAAACATTATAATACAATGCAGAAAGGCTGAAAGAGTAGAAAATGATGTCATTATATTAAATTAAACAAAATAGCAAGATCAAGGATTTTTAAATCACCACATAACATTGAAATATAACACTCTTAAACCTCTCGTTTAAAAAATGAAGAACCTCTATATTTTGAAAACAAATGAGCACGACATGAATCAAAGAAGAAATCAAAATGTAAATTTTAAAGAATTTAGAATAACTATAAAAACAAAATGTATCAAAACTTTTAAGATAAAGCTAAAGCAACACTTAGAGGGAAATTTATAGCTTTATAGAAACACATCAGAAATATGAAAATAAACAAAGTGCTAAGAGTTTAATAGGTGAACACTGAGAAATTAGAAGAAAAATAAAAGGTAGAAATTAATGAAATAGAAAACAAACTATTAACTAAAGCTTAACTTTTGAAAATAATAATGAAAAAGGATAAACTGCTGACAAGACTGACAAAGATAAAAAGATAAAAGGTTCAAATAAAGAATAAGAATGAAAAATAGGGGGTACAGCTACAGTTATTATGAAGGTGAAAACATCTTAAGACAATGGTAAGAATACTAGGTCAATAAATTTAAAAATAAAGATGCAATTAACAAGTTTCCAGAAAAATATAAATAATTAAAGCCATAGGAAGGAATAAAAACCTAAAGAGATCTATTCATTAAAGATATCAAATCAGTAGTTTAAAAACTCCCTACAGGAATTTCCCCATGAAGGCCATACATTTTTGCAAATGAATTCTACCGAATCTTCAAAGTATAGAGAATCCCTATTTCATGCAAACTATTCCAGAAACTAGAAAAAGAGAGAAAGCTCCCCAACTCATTTTATAATTGCTAATGCAATCCTCTTACCAAAACTGGACAAGTTTAGAAAAGAAGAAACATATCTTATATTCACATAAAATGCAAAAATCTGAAATATTACCAAAATGAATCCAGCAATGTATTAAAAATTAAGTACAAAGACCACTGAGTTTACCTTGGAACTCAAGAATATTTAACACTAAAAAAAATCTTTTTCAACTTTTAGGAATAGAAAGTTTTTATTAATTAAAAATTATTGGAGTGACATTGATCAACAAAATCCAGTAAGTTTCAAGTGTATGATTCAACAGTATGTCGTATCTTGCATTGTGTGTTCACCAACTATATAAAAGGGAGTTTTTTGACCCTATAAATGATTTTTACCAAAAACGTAAGGCAATCATCTTTAATGGTAATATATTAAAAATATGCCCTTTAAAACCATAAATAAAGATATTATTACTATTCTTTTAGGATATAAGATCAAAAGTAAACAAGGCAAAACATTAACATCCATTAAATCTGGGTCATGAGTACATATTTGAAATGTTTTCTGTTAAAGTATGACTGAATTTTTAAAACCTGCCTTTGTTGCTGGGTCAATACTTATTGAGAAACTATACAGTACAGCATGCTGAGATTCATGTAAGGAGCTTTTTTATTTATTACTTATTCAGAGGCTAGATGCAAAAACCTATATTAGTGCAACACTTTGCACTTTTCTGTGTAGCATCACACACATTATTTGCTCCTCACAAGCAAGAAGAGAATATTCCCATTTTTCAAATGAAAAAAAATTTGGCTCAATTTGGTGAAGAGTACTGTCTCTTAAAGTCTCAGAAATAATAAGTAGTAGCACTCAAGGACTCAGATCTTGTGGCTTTTTCAAAACCATACTACTTCCAAAAATAATCAGAAACTAATAATACCTGTCCCTTACAAGAGTTAATGAAAGTCTACATTTTGATTCATTTGGTAAAATGACCAGGTCAAAGCTTTTCATGGGACTCAAAAACACAAACACTATAAAACATGATTTTTGGTTGTTAGAATGAAAATTGGAGATATTTGCTTACATGGCGGGCTTAGCAAGAAGCTGAAATCCTCCCATAACCAGGAAATTTGTAATAGATGTGCAATACCTTGAGCAAAAAAGAAAACATGTTCATTAGTGTTAAAAAGTTAATTAGTTCTTCAGCGTTTTCGAGCAAGCATCTGGAACAGATACTTCTTGGTACCTCGCCAATGACTTTCAGCACTTGATGTTATAGTTCATGTTATAGTTAACACTCATGAACTATAAAGAACTAAAGAGAAGGGCAGGTTATGTGATAATCACAATAATCAGGGGGATGGGGAAACCATTTTAATAAAGATGTGAATGTAAGAGGAAATTTAAAAAATAGTCAAAACTATGCAGAATATGCTAGAGTTTACGTGGTAGAGTTTACTTTGTAACTTAACAAACTTGAGAAAATATGATTAAAATTGTTGGATTTTAAATGAAAAATTCTTCTAATCGTCACTTTTGTTTTCCCAATTAAGTCTTCAGAAATAAACAATAGACACAGTAAGAAAATATGTTAAAATTAAAAGAGCTTGAGTGAAATAGTATTAGAAAATATAGGTTAAGTATTCATCTCTTGCTAGAGAATAACTCTTGATATCCTGCTTTGAGCCATGTATATTCTTCCCATACTCCTGGGCTGGCAAATGGAATCCACTGACTTTCAGAGAGAAGGCAAAATCCTATCATAAATAGCCCAAGGCACTGTACACTTAAAAATGGCTATGATGATAAATTTTATGTTATTGTATTTTACCACAATTAAGAATAATTTTAAGAATTCATACATAAATCAAAATTTTACTTGCTCCATCTAATATGAATAAATTATGTTAAATATAGCCCAACTTATCAAAATAAAAGCATTTTCAAGCATAAGTCCTGAAGTATCAGAGAACCGAAACAGACTGAGATGATTACAAGTCAAGAAAAATTATACTAGCAAAAATTGAAACCTTCGCACAAACAAAATCCAGTTTAAAAGATTAAATTGGTATCAAATTATGTTATTTTTCATGTCCAAAACTTGATGCGTTAAAAGACTCTAACCAGGGTGTTTCCAATAGCTTCAAGTATATTTAATTTTGCTTAGAATTAAAATCGCACACATCTATTTGTACATACATGCTAAGTCTAAAAGGAAATACACTAGGATTATGAACAGTGGTTATTTCTGATGGTAGGATTAAGGGTGACTTTAAATATCTTTTTGATTATCTTTATTTGTTGAGTTTTCAATAAGAAACATACATTATTTATATTATAAATAACCTAAACGGAATGCCGACAGAACATGAACTCCTCAAGGTGGGTGCTTTTCGTTGGCTTTGTGCAGTGGCTGCTGTAGGCTAGGAGCTCCGCACAGTGCCTGGTGGGTATTCAGTCAATATTTGTTGGGTAGATGAGGTATGAATAAAGAAAGAATAAAACCTACATTTCAGATCAACACTATAACCTAATATACATTAACATAACTCTTAAATTATGCCTCATGTCAAAATGTCAAAATACGAATTAAGAAAAAATGAAAAGTATTTAAATTTTCAAATATGCTTGGGATATTTTACTTGAAAAACATGTAAAGAACCTTGGATAACCATCCTAAGTTTTATTAAAGAAATATATTTATTTTAAAGATAGTTTGGTCTTTAAACTCTCCATTTATAAAGCAGATATCGGAACAGCTCCATATTTACAATCGGCAGTTGGTCTTCAAATAATTTGTTTAGTTACTTATTTCCTCAAATTTAGTATAATTTACTTAAGCAAACAAATGTGTTCTTTAAAGAACTACATTTATTATAGTACATTTTATGTAAACTAAGTATATTATCAACCGTTCTGCTGGAATACAGAAGGAAATACAAGAATTCATTATTTTTAAATCTTTTTCCCTTAGAAAAAAACTAAAATTTTAGCAATGCAGAACTATAAATGGCTTAAGATTAAAATACTGCTTTGCAATTTCTATTACCTTATATCACTCTCCCTAATCTAGTCTCTTCTGTTTAAGGAGCTGTTCTCCTTGGTAGAAAAACCCTGCAGAGATTGAACATGACACGGGACTGGATACTTGCTCTGTGTAACTATCCAAGAAGAGACTTGCATGCTTCAGAATGACCAAACTCCTGGCTTCCTTGATCCCATGAAGGAAGCTGCTCAGTGAAGCTCCATGCTGACCAATTAGGTAACACAGCTTGCTGAATCGGCTTGCCACCTCCTGCAGCAGCTGGATCGTACTTGCAGTGCCCAAATTTTCTGTAACAAAATGATGACGATGCTAATGACGACATAACCTAAAGTATTCATTCCCTGAATACTTCCTTATGATCAAGATTATCAATTCCCCTTTTCTAAAAATACTTAACATGTTGAGATGTACTCTCAACTGCAAAACCCAAAAAATCATAGCGCTAAATCATAGAGATCACAGAATCCAGAATTGAGGTACTTGTTAAAAACACATTCACAGGGACTCACAGATTCTGACTCAGTAGGCCAGGGTTGAGATCCCAGGATGGATATGTTAAAAAAAAAAAGCTTTCCAGGTAATTCTGAAGACTAGCCAAATTTGAGAACCACTGAGCTAATCCAACTCTCCTGTCATTTTGAAGATAAGTAATCTGAAGCCAAGAGAAGGGAATTATCTAATTTCATATAACTGGTTAGGGACAGCCAGGAATTAAACTCACTTCTGCAGTTATATCTTGGTTAACATTTTCAACCTTTTGTATTGACTTCTGCTCGACCTCAGACAAGCCCACTTTAGTGCAGAGAGGGCAACCCAAAAACCAGACCGCCTATGCTGCTCTAAACTTTATAGGGGGCATATGATTATTTGCTTTTTCCCAGCCCAAAGTTCCTAATTTCTAGGACTTCTCACCAAGCAGTGAGGCTGATGAGCAGACCAGGTAGACCAACAAAGAAATCTGGAACCAGGACAGAGAAAAGGCAGATTTCACTTTTCTTTCAGCGTAATCCCGGAAGCTTCCAGTCTGGATTGCTTTCTTTCCCTTGCCAAAGTCCTGGGGTACTGGGCCCACCCACTGGAGGAGAATTTATAGAACAGGACTCTACAACATTTAAAAAAGCAGGACACATTTTTTAAAAAATGCAGACAGTCTCCAACCAACTTACAAAGGAAACACTATAAGTTAGTTGTTTGAAAAGTAGATGTTTTCCCACTAAAAACAATGAGCTAACTAACAAGGTGGAATTTAACCACTAGAGCATTGGCCTGAATTCTGGGTCGTCATAGTGGGCCAAGGAGTGAAGGAGAAAGAGAAAGAAAACTTCCTCTCCATTTTCTGCGTGCTGGGCAAAACCAAGAAAATTATTTGAAATGAGGAAAGTTAACTTTTAACAGCCATTCCCTCCAATCTTCATTTTGTATCTTTTCTGACCTCCTAGAGCCCCTAGGTACCTAGCAAAACCAGACAGCAGCATACCAGCTAGGACTATCATAATCCATTTCCTCTGTGACATCTCTCCACCTTCAATCTCTTTTTGTAGATGATTACAGCTAAGAAATTGGATTTAATCAATTCATGCTAATGTGAGATAAGAGCCTTAACACTTACAATTTCAAGAGACTACTTGTAAATCCAAATGAATCTCTACTTGATATAATTCTAAGAACTAGAACAAAGAAAATGAATGATTCAGGCAGGATAACATAAGATATCTTAGGACTGGTGGGGCTAGAAGTGTTTAGAAGTCAGTTACTAGGATCAACTTTCCCAAAGTTGTTTCTGCTTCTCTGCCATGAATATTCTGAAAGCTCCACTTCCTAGTTCCACAAGTAAAAGCTCTAGGAGTGGCATGATAGGGCGGAGGCAGCTGGGCTACTGACACAGTGGAAACAGTTTGTAAGATGTTGACTGCCTGTGTACAAAAAAGGAAAGGAATAAACCTAACTCAAAGATTTTCTTTGTGATACAGGAAGAAGAGATAAAACAAGAGTGCTCTACTTACCTAAACTGAGAAGAGGCCTGAGAATCTGAGATTTGATATCACTTAGTTTTGAATAGAACCGTCTTTCTGTAGCAGCCAGCTCATGGAGACTGGCAATATATCCCATAATGTTCTTGTCCACCAAGGCTAAATAGCGGTCTTTTCCTGCTGTCACTCTGCTTATATAACCGAGCTAAAACAGAGAAGACAATTAAAGATAAAATGTAATTTGCTAATAGAAATTTGGGCACTGAAGCTGGCTTGTATCAGCTGGTGAAAACCAAATGGTAAATATTCAGGAATTCTGCAAGCTGGTAATTAAACCACTGGTAGCCTGAAGTTGGCAATAGTGAAATTACCAAAAACACTGGCAAATACTATAGATCAGGGCGTTCTGGTTTTGTTTTGATTTGACTTTTAGAGCTGGCTTACCAGTACACCATTGTTAAATATGTTTCTCTGGATCTATATATAACTACATATACTATACTTCTATTTATTGCCAAAATATCTTTTATTTCATGTTACATGTATTTAGAACCACAGACATACGCCCTAAATATACAAAGATCCAAATGATGTAGTTACATGTCACAGGACTCCTTTTTGCATAAAATAAGATAAATGAGAGCAGAGAGGATGTCTGTGCTATAGATCAAAATACCAAAGATCTGGGAGTTATCTTAAAAGTCCTATACGACATAAATGGATTTTCTTTAAAGGAGACTTTTTTTTTTCATTTACCTATGACACCACTGAATAAAAACATTCAATGTCTTTATTCACATGTCCCTATTAAACTAAGCGAAAAAGCTGGAGACCCAACAGACTATTAACATCCCACAGTAACTAAAGACGTATATTAGAGCCTCATGCCTTCCATCAGGCTATTTCACCCTTCATCTGGACTGTGGAATCTTGCATGGGGAGTGTGGAGCCAGGGCCAACAACTACAAAGAGTCGATTACTATGTCTGGAATAACAGGCTATATATAGGATAAGAGCCAAATCTTAGCCAATGTTGCCTTTAGCAAGAAAGATCTTGTCCCTGTACATTCATAGCTTACACACTGAACAAGAAAAATAAACACAAAGGATAAAAAAACAGTCTACAGGATATATCATTCAATAAGAATAAGGAATCCAGAATGTACTAGCTTCGAAGGTTAATTTCCTTGAGGTTTTTCACTTTGAGGATGTGAGTTCCTTTAATGGCAGGGGGAAAAACCCAGAAAGAGGCCAATGGTAAAGGTTCATGAAAAAGAGATAGAAAGTAGGTAAGCAAAGAAATTCAGATTAACAAATGAAAAAAGGAGTAAACAGTAGTAAATAAAATGAAAAGATCAGAGAAAATGGGAAGCAATGGGAAATAGAACACTTGGTGGCCTGTCAGGTATGCCAGAAGCCCATGTCAGGACCTTGCAATTTTTACTTCCCGCTTATAGTTAAAAATTCATCTACTCTATTTCTATCTTAATTCATTTCTAAGGGACTCACGAATGTAGTCAAGAAACTTCACTGAGAAATGCACTTTTTAATATTCCTATATGAGGGTGTTAATTCAACATTTATAAAGTATTTACTATGAGGATACAGTAGTAAATGAGAAAACCTAAAATCTTATGAATCTTATAGTTAAGGAGGACAAATGGACAAAATAAACAAATTATATAGTGTATTAGATGGTGATATGTACTATGGAGAGAAATAAGTCAGGAAAAGGAGAGAATAAGTGAAGAAGAAAATGGGAAGGGGCTTACAATTTAAATACAATAGTCAGAGATACTTAATAACATGCATACATACAAATAAAAACACCCAAAATACTTCTCAGGTATTAAAAAATGTGGGCCTTAGGATCCAATTCCTGTTCACCTTACTACAGGAGAGGAGTACTGGAGTCTTAGTACCACTGTGATTCTCTGGAAGGCTGTCACCTTCTGTAGGGTCCTGTCGGCCACTGTAATATAAACCAGGCTGGAAGTCTTCTGTATCCACTAAAAACAAGGAATAATCCTGGCCTGCAGCTACACTCCAGACTCCATTTTCATTGTCGACCTGCAATGACAGTAAAATATTGTCAGTCCAAGATGAAGGAATCAGACAGAACTTCAGACCCATGAGAACTAAAATGCTAAGATTACTTAAACTGGTGGTACAAACTCAGTCATAGCTCAGAGAGCAAAATTCACCCAGCAATGTACCCAATCAAATGCAGAACAGAAACACGAGCAAGAAGGAATCCTTTGTTCAGCTTTTAAATTTAGAACTAGATTATTTTTATAAAAATTCTAAATAATTGGAATTAAAAAATGAAAAACCATAGATGTGATTTTTTAATTGTCAATTTTGGAAGTTCCCACAGGACTTAAGCCTATGCTACAAAAGCCCAGAAACTTCTAAAGCCCTAATCTGATAGCTAGCACACACCTGTGTACACAAAAATCAAGGTTAAAAAAACAATCTAACAAGGCTAAATTCCATTTTGGCCAACTAAACCCTTGGGTGCTAAAATTCAGTTTTTCCACTTAGAACTCACTATCTCTCTGATGTGACTTCACTGTGCCAACTCCCAGGATGCTGAAACAGGCAGGATCCCTTAGAAGCCCATCTACATGGATCCCCTAGACCAGTGGTTCTCAACAAGTAGTCTTTGCAGCAGCAGCAGCTATCACCTAGGAACACGTTAGAGATGCAGACTCTCAGGCCACAGAGCTACTGCGGGGGGTGGGACCTGGCAATCTGTTTTCACAAGCTCTCCAGGTGATTCTGATGTATGCAAAAGTTTGGGAACCAATGCTTTAAATCAATGGTTTTCAAACATTAAGATTCCACATAGTGATTCAGGAGCCACCATGAAAAGGCAGGTGCCAAGGCTCTGCTCCCACCACCCTCCATCCTTCAACTAAAGTAGTTTCAAGTTTATCTGTTTTATGTATGGGATTCCACATACGATTTCATTTGAAGAAAGTGTTCTGCTATAAAAAATACTGCCCCCAACATCCAGACACAGTTTCAGCCATGGCTCCTAAACAGATAAACGAAAAAACTTCTAATCTATTAGATTCTTTGTGTCTAGGTAGGCTCCCAATCCTAGATGTTAGGTGATTGTGTATGAGTGAATGTGTGCACACATGTGTCTGTGTGTGTGCATGTGCACAGTCTCCATTACTTTATAACTATCTTCTTCAAGCATGACACTATCTTCTCCAATTCTTGCTATCCAAATAACTGACTTCTGTTAATTTTGCAAAAAATGAATTAAAATTTTTTTGTAAGAGGAAATAGTCTTCTTAGTAACTAATCAAAAGTAAAGGTACTAAATATGATGCAGTAAATTGTTTTGAAAAAAGAGATTCAGATCTCTCTCTAGTTTGACTTTAATCCATAGATCAATTAAAATGACTTCAAAATGTTTTTCTCACCTTTCCCCCAAATAAAAAAAACCCCAAGTTCCTGATGTTACATTTTTATATGTACAGTTAAAGAGTAATGAAACTAAAGCTTATAATAAACTATTCTCTTTTGTCTGATTCTAAAATGTTAAATAAAAAGTTTATTCCCAGGATCTCCATGCTATATTATAAAACTTTCCTTGGTATGAATAAATGTATGTTCTATTTTATTCAAATAAACAACGACGACAATAACAACAAAACAAGGAACAATGATTTATCATATTTTTATTTGTGGTAAAATATTATAAATTAAATAGTTTACCACTAAAATGTTTTATACTGAAAATATTTAAGATTAGAGCTAGAAGTAATAACTATTCTCTGGTGTTTTATTTAAGTCTTTCCTTCCCAGTAAAATTAAGTTTGCTGGAAGAAGAGGCAGCATGTAAAAGTCTTACATAGTGATGTATGCACAGTGCAGTGAATACACGAATCACGGGAATATGTATTGAAGTGAATCATTGGATTGAGACAACTACTCTTTTTCAGTCCTTTTAGTCATATTACTCTCAGTGGAGGAAGCATGACTTGGGATGGGAGAAATATCAGAATCAAACTACAAACACGTGAGCCCCATCTTCCATTCTGTTAGGCTATCACCATGAATACTCCCCACCCACCTTCTTAGGGGAAACGGCAACATCGTAGGTCAGGTGTGGAGATGGGGATGGGGGTGCAGAATTAAACAGGGAAAAAAAAAGCACTGTCACTCAAAATTGTTTAAAAAAAAAAAAACAAATCTTGTATAAAGAGTCTATACTATTGATGAGGATTTAGTATTTCTTCAGGGTTGTTGGGACAGAAAGAAAAGGTTGAGAAACACTCTAGGAATTGTATCAAAATGATTAAAAATTAGCAATCTCTGAATAGCATTACATAAACTAAAACCAATTCACATGACAGTGAAAAAATCATCTATACTTTTAGCTTCACTACATAAAATGAAAAGGTTTACAAAAAGGTTTTACTGCTATGACTATGTATGGAAAGGAAACCAAAAGGAGACATAACATCCCAAATAATGTTAGGTAAAATAAAAATTAAGTGAGAAGTCAAAGAGTAGGCATTTGTTGGTATATAGTTCAGAAGTCAACATCATAGTCATAGAAACATTTGGTTTTTTTAAAAAAGAACTTTTTCATTTTTATTTTTTTAAAAAAGACAAACTATGAATGTTCAATGAACAGTGGAAACTAAGAAGAAATCTAAAATAACACATTTAAAAAAGAACATTTGGCTTGAAAACAAGTGGCTTCATATCTAAAAAAAATAAGTATATCAAAACAAATCTAGATTACAAATATACAGTTCTTCTAATGTTTTATAATAAGAAATGAAGAAATATAAAGTTATAACTTAGAATTTGGGAATAAATTCTATAGAAGTTACCAAGTTCACAAAAGTACCTTTGCAAGACGAGGAATTGTTGTTGGAAAATCGGAATGCCCAAGCTGACCAAAGGTATTGCTACCCCATGAGTAAACCTATTAGAAAACCACAGGAAAATGGGTAAGAGTTGTGAATCTGATTTTGCATGTCAATTCTGAACCTTTATAATAACATATATATGCCATATATATACCAACAGTTACACATAAATTACTTATACTAGTCTTTCCACAAATTACTTACACTAGTCTTTCTACTCTTTAAAACATATTAAGAAAATTCATTTTTAAACAAGAACAGAGATAATGGGTAGACAGAATACATAGGAAGACACAGAGTCCAAGGGTTAACTATAACAATTACTAACATATTTCAGGGTTTATTATCGGCCAGGCCTTGTTTTAACACTTTCTGCGTATTAAAAATGTTTCATTCTCACAA
>NW_024351729.1:10221600-10359582 GCF_902729225.1 Pteropus medius
TTTTTACGGATAAGAAAACTGGCCCAGAGAGGACACAAATTTGTAAGTGACAGCCAGCATTTAATCCCAGGCAGTATCCTATACTGTCTCTTATAAAGAAAATGATAAAAAATAAAGCTAAGTGCTACAAAGAAAAAGTAATCATGATTCTTTAATCTGTATATAGAAGTACTATGGAATGACTAGAAAAGCCTTTTCATATACAAAAAGTCACTGAAGGAGAAACACAAGTACCTATGCTTCGCTACAGACAAAAGAAAACTAGATTACAGTGACTATGTATAATAAAAATGATTTTGTTTATTCTGATTATAAAAGTAATTCACAGTTACTGTACAAGACTATGACAGGACGAAGAAATAGAAAGTGAAAACCACTGATGAATAGAACACTTAGAGACAATTCCTATTTTGTTTTGGGAATGCACACAGAATGCTTCCAGAAATTTTAACATCTACTAGATATAATGTATACGCAAAATGTAAAATGCAAAATGGGGCTATACTATCAATGCTATTTTGTGACCTGATGTTTTTTAATGATATCCATTGATATTCTTCTGTCAGGAAGTATACAGCTACATCATTATTTATAATAACTACATAGAACACCACTGTGGGCATAGTTTAATCAATTACTTAATGAAATAAGCATATTTGTTAATAATCTTTCTAATTTTTAATATAAAAATTACATTAAAAATCCTTGAATAGATATATTTGTGTCTCTATTTCCTTCGGATAAATTCCCAGGCAAAGAACTCTGGGTAAATGAATACACACATTCTGATTTTTTGATACAGACTGACAAACTGTCTTCCAGCAAGGTCCAATAAATACTCTCGCCAGCACTGCGTGTATCTTCTTCTCCCATCTTCACCAACACTTAGTATTAAATGCAATCTTTGCTAATCTGATAGGTGAGAAAATGTTTTAGTGTTGTTTCAATTTAAATGTTTACTAAGTGGTTGACTACCTTTTCATTCATTGCTGGCCATTTCTATTCTTTTATGAATTGAATATAAATACACTATGACAATTTTTCTTTATGTATCTGGTAGCTATGTAGCAATACTTTGTCATATATGTTACAAATATATTTTTCCCACTTTGTTATATATCTTAATTTTGTTTGTGGTAGATTTTTTGCTGTTTAGGATTGTTTATTATGTAGACAAACATATCATCTTTACTTACTAATTTCTGGTTTTGATGTCATTTCATTTTCTACTCCCAAGGTTATTTTTTAAATTAATTAATTTTTTTATGGTGACATTGGTTAATGAAATCCAGTAAGTTTCATCTGTACATTTTAACAGTAAGGCATATATATATATTTACATTGTATGTTCACTTCCCATAGTTAGATTTCTTTCTGTCACCACATATTTGACCCCTTTTACCCCACCTACCAAGGTTACTTTTTTAAATCACCTAAATTTGTTTTGTTAAATATAAGGTTTTATTGTTTAACATCTACATCTTTAATTCATCCAGAAATAGAATATGTAAAATTATCTTATTTTCTTCTGCGACCAAGAAGCCAGTAGTTCCAACGGTATTTACTGACTACTCAGTCTTATTTCCCTGACTGATTAAAATGCCCACTTTTATTATATACTATTATTCTCATATATATTTGGGTCTATTTCTAGTCTATAGGTATATTTCTGTTTTCCTGGTCAGAAATGTGTAGTCTTTAATATATTTTATATGGCTAATTTTTACCCTTCCCTTCTGTTTTCAGAATTTATGTGGTTCACCATCTATGTTTACTCTCCTAGAATAATTTTGGGATAATTTTATCAAGTTGTAAATATTATATTGGAATATTTTGGGGATTGTATTGAATTTGCACTGTACTGATTTAATGATCTAGAGAGAAACAACATTTTTGCAACAATGATTCCTCTCATCTAAAAATAAAATCTCTCTCCCTTTACAATTTTCTTTTATAACTTATTAGAAGAGTTCTTGAGTTTGTGTCATATAGGCTCTACACATTTCCTATTAATAATATTCTTTTTTTCCTTAATACTTTTGTTGTAATTGTAAACAGCTTCTTTTTTGCTAAGTATGTTTTGCTTTACTTTATGTAGATAAGCTAGAAATTTTTATATGCTTATTCTGTAACTGACCACCTTCCTAATCTCTTATTTTTAAGACTTTTGGATGATTCATCATGTTAATAACAATGTTATTTTTATTTTCCTACTATTTATTTATATGGACTATGTTAGCCTTTTGGCTAGCCTGCTATGTGAAATTTGAAATAAAATATTTAAAAGGTTTAGAATCCTTCGTTGACTTTTTCTAAAATGATAAAAGGATTGATGAAGAATTATTATATGTATATATTTAAGAATAACTTAAAACAATTATTTTTATTAGGAGTGTTTATGTATACAGTCACGATTTTAAGTGATTCTGGAGGTCACTTTCAGGTCTCACAATTTTAAAAGAGAAAAATGCCTTTTGTTTTCTTAGTGTCTTACTTATGGATTTTCTTTACCAAAGAATATACAGAAATTCACCAACACCCTGGAAAATTCTGAGTTCTATTTTTCGATGAGAGCACATTACACAAAAATTCTATGACTGGTATACCAGTGTTTAATCCAAACTCTACTATCACGTGTGACTTTAGACAATTACATAATTTCCCTAAATCTCCCTTTCTTCATTTGTAAAATGAAAACAATGCAATGCAATGTAAAACACTGGAAAGAGCAAATGAGACATGATGTTGTTGCCTGATAACATAGTAGTTACTTAATAAATGATGGTCCAATCTTGTCACGGTGGCCTTCCATGAAATTAAGATCAGCTTTTAATAATTTGTCTCCTACCTGGGATTTTGCAGTAAGAGCAAGAGAATGGACACCACCTGCCTCCAGATGGATTACTTCTTTACCATCCAGACATTTTACACACAGTGGTTGAAGCCTTCAAGAAAAACATATACACACACACAAACTCAAAGTAAGAAGTATTCTCAGCAAGAATCATGATCTTTTTCAAATTATAGAGTAAGTGCTTTCAAGTAAAAATAAACATTTAAAAAGAAAACATTGAAATAAAAATGATAGATGCATGTTCGATCTACTCCTACATATATATAATTTTGGATGGTTTTAATCTATCAATCACTAATTAACCACTATAATTCAGAATCATCAAACTTAAATGATTTGCATGGCAGAGAGACTACTTAGGATGCAATAAATATAACCAGAGAGGGGAGTTGTCTTTTTTTTTTAATGCCACACTTGCCTACACTCTGCTAAGAAGAGATATTAACTGTTTTTAGATAATCATTCCATTTACACATCTTCACAAACGTCTAATTTGTTAACATAAGAGTTCCTCTTAAAACAACAGGTTTTACTTGAGGTACGTGGATAGACATGGATGGTTTAGCATTGTGGTTATAGTTATTCTGGCAGCAGTAGAAAGACATTTTTTAAGTTAAAAAAATTGTTGGTTTTTGTAAGTTAAAAATTTGAACAATCCAAGTGTTCCAATAAAACACAGCTTTATCCCAAACACCCTTTTCTGTGTTCCAAAACGAATATATGTCAAAGATGGGATGGAAAGGTACACTGTGGATACTTAAGTACTTTACTGTTAAGTACGAATTCGAGTCTGAGAGTTGCTTTTTAAATCACAGTTAGTGGTACATAATAATTTTAACTTTTGAATTAGAAGAGGCCGGATTTCCTCTATGAGGAAATAAAAGATTTAGAGACCTTTGCATGAAAGAGATTAAGCCAATTCCTAACAGCAAACACTGACAGCACTCACCTAGGCAAAACATCGCCATGCCCCAGCTGCCCGTCCTTCCCTTTCCCCCAGGTCCACACCTCTGTTCTCAGAGAAGGCAGAAGTGCATCTGCTTCTCCACTGTACGTAGGGGTCAGAACCACGGTCCGTGTTTTCACCCGTGCAGCTTTTCTTAACAGCCTGGGGGAAACTGAAAACAAACCAGAGAAGGGGTGAGAAAGCAGATGGGTGGGAAAAAGATACCATTTTGATAAATTGTTGATTTTCAAAGAAATACACATGGTTTTGTGAAGCATACTCTATAGGTTCTCTGCAAAAATGGGGATTTAATAGTCAAATGAGTTTGGCAAATGCTGCCTACTAAATTCTATTCTCCCACTACCTGCCCTGTAGATTCACACATATATTAGTGTGCTAAAGGGGCTGATACGTCCCGCAATTAAGTTTAAATTTTTTTAACCCAGACCCCCTTTCAAACATTTGGCCACAGAATCCTTTTCTGTATAACATTTATGCCTGTGTGACATTCTGTAGAACTTGTATTCTAAAAAATAAGCTTAACAAAATACTACACTAAGGCTGACAAATATTTTTCCCATTTCGAAGTAGAATTAAAAGATAAGCCTTTCCAAGTCAAGGTCTAAATTCGAATACTTTATAAATATTAGAATAAAGAACTTAATTCTCTGCCTGTTTCAAATCATTTTATAAAGAATTTAATCTTTCAAAGAATGCTGACATCTTTTACAGTGTTCAAAATTATGACAAAGGCACACAACACTATGTAAATCGTGTATACCAATTTGGGGAGAGGACATGTTTTGAAGAAAATCATCAAATGTCACAGAATGTAGACTTAATCACTTGGTCATTTACTTGTGAGCTACAAAAAAAGTGATCATCACTGGTTAAGATCAACATCTTTTCTGGTAAATGTACTGTCCATTTGTACATACGGAAACTCAAAGAATCCTTCTTGAAGTTTCCTCAAAGATGTATTTCAGATAATTTAGAGAGAGAGAGGGAAAAAGAGTACATGTAAATTTTTTTTCTATAGATACTTTAAGTTACTAAGTAAAATTTAACCTAAGGAAATAAGTCTGTCTGTGGGACTGCATATTTTATATGGTCTAATGACATGAAAAAAATCAATATTCCACATTTGTGGCTCAAAGAGATCTCAAATACATTTATAATGAAAATGCTACAGGATATTTAAGAATGCTTTGGCATAAGATTTTCCTTCAGATTCAGAACAATTCATGGGTTTTCCTTACACACACACACACACACACACACACACACACAATTAATCAGGACTATTTTATTTGTATAGATGAAAATCTAGTAGGTATAAGAATTAGGAGGCAAGATTATAGAAATGCTAAGTGGCGCAAGAAAGTGCAATGAGTAAGTAGAACAAATGTAGGAAACAGGCAAAGCAGAAAATGTAAATTTTATTACAGTCTAGGATTTATAACTTTAGAGCTCTACATAAAAATAGTGCAAACCAGGGATTGATAAACAACAGCCAGTGGATCAAATACAGCCCAGCGCTTGTTTCTGCAAACAAAATTTTATTGGAATGTAGTCTTGCTCATTAATTTATGTATTATCTTTGGTTACTTTTAAGCAACAGCAGCAAAGTTGAATAGTTGTAACAGAGGCTATATTGGCCTGCAAATCATAAAATATTTCTTGTTAGCTTTTTACAGAAAAAAGTTTGCAAATTCCTTGTCTAATCCTATACTCCTCAAACTTTAAAGTGCACAATGATCACCTGGGGATTCTGTTATAATGCATATTATGATTCATTAGGTTTGGGGTGAAGCCTGAGATCCTGCATATCTAACACATTCCCAGATGCTGCTGAAGTTGCTGGTCTGCAGGACACATCTTGAGAAGTAGAAGTCTAGAGGACTAAGATTCCTAAACTGATTAAGAAATGTAGAAGAACTAACTCTGTAATATTCTTAATATTACAAGATTTTATTGCTAATGGTTTCAGAAAATCAAATGTTCTCTTATTGAAGTTTAAATTTCTCTCTACTTTCAGGTCAAGCATGGTAATTAATTCCTCACTTATCCAATGGTCACATCTGCAACTTCATCTTTCCGGAGTATAGGTCCCAACTAGGAAATCAGGGAGGCTATCGCTACATTCTAGAAAAATAAAATAAGATTCATCGTAAGGTTCAAAAGCAGAAGCACACATCATGGAAACACTATGTTCTAAGGTTATTTCTAAAGCAGACAAGTCCGCGCGCGGCCAGGCTCCCTGCTGCGACCGGCCAGGGTCACGCGCCGCTCGCCCGCCTCCTACCGCCATGTTGGCTCCGCGTGGCCCGCACGAAATGCCCGGGGAGGCCGCAGACACCGTCCCCGCTGCAGGGCAGGGGTTCCCACAGCCCCAGGCTGTGACAGAGTCTGGAATAGAGTCTGATGAATTAGTACCAGAGCTGGAGGAACAAGATTCCACACTGGCAACCACACAAGCCCGGATGGCAGCAGCAGCTGAACTCAATGAAGAACCTCTCAGTACAGCAAAACAGAGCTGGCATGAAAAGAAGGCACGAAGCCTACGTCCAGACTGGGCCTTTGACAGGTTACAGGGGTTACTAGGGCCACTATCCTGGAATCCAAGAATATCCTTTTTGTCATCACAAAACCAGATGTGTCTACCTGGTTTCAGATACCTACACTGTGTTGGGGGAAGCCAAGATCGAGGATTTATTTCAGCAAGCAAAGCTAGCAGCTGCTGAGAAATTCGAAGTTCAAGGTGAAGCTGTCTCAAACATTCAAGAAAACACAGACTCCAACTGTAGAGAGCAAAGAGGAAGAGCTTGATGAAAAAGATGTGGAAGTTAAGGACACAGAATTGGTCATGTCACAAGCAAATGTGTCCAGAGCAAAGGCAGTCCCAGCCCTGATGAACAGTAATGATATTGTAAATGCTATTATGGAATTAACAATGTAACCATCTAAAAACAGCAACTTTTTTTTTTTTTGGTGTTTCCAGAGTAACTGCAGTTTCCTTTGAAATTTGTACTGTTTCTATCATTAATAAAGTTAAGACTTTTCATGGGATAAAAAAATAAAATAAAGCAAGCAAACATGTAACTTTCTTTTAAACCCAGCTATGATGACCAAAATCAAATTTTAACATTTGCATTATGTCAAATTTAGCAATTAGGAAAGCTAATTCATTGTAATATAGCATGTGATGTTAGGAGCATCTTGGATTCAGCAAAAGTCAGTACACAGAACCGGGCTGTTTCCTTACCTTGTGACAACAATCCAGGGAGGGAGAGTCTTCGGCTGCCCCCCTCAGATTCCTCTTCTCTGATATCCACAAGACTTGAACTCTTCTTTCCTTGCATCGATTCCTGTTTAACCTGCTCTTCTCTGCTATCTTTCAGACCTTCTGGGCCTGTGGAACTACTGCCTGCTTGAGTTCCAGGTTCACAAGGGGCTGTACTATAAAAGTTCATAACTTTTTTAAGAGACAAGGCCCCAGCTTCATATGTAGCAGCCACTCTCACACCAACCGCAGATGCACAAGAGACCACTAGGCTGTTTAGGGCTGAGGTGCTTGTGGTTGGTGGGCTGTGAAGATTAGGAATTGCTTCTTCTATAAGAGGCTAAAATATATACACATAAAAAAGTATATAAAAATACAATCCCTTACACAAGTATTCAAATAAAGTTTAACATCCATCACTATTTGCAAATATAAGAACATATAACAAAGGTCTCTTTATCTCCAACTTAAAGAGATGCCTTCTTGATCATGAAGTAAACACTGTATGGTAATGAGTACACAAAATATAGTTTCTCATCAAAAGTACTTCCTTTTGTTTGACTGTTGTATTTTTCCATGGTATTTAAAAACAAGCCCCAGTTGCTTTTATATAATTAAGTACAGTAAAATGAGGAGAAAAAAGTTATGAAAAACATAGTCTTTAATATGAAGTGCACTGTGACAGCCCTGGATAGAAGGTTGAAAAGATGACAGTTTTATTATCACCTTTAGGAAAATTTACAAAGAATCCTACTAATAAATATCAGAAAAAATATTTTAAAAACAGGCTTTTCCTAAAATGTTTTATAAATGGAAATTTATATTTTTCTTGAAAATGGAAATTTAGATACAGCATATACGGCAGAAAGAGTTATACCTCTGGCCTATCAGCCCCTAAATTATGCTCTTAAGTTCAAGTCCTTCTACTGTCTCATCAATGAGTTATTTTCCATGACCCAGGGAGTAGGTAAACTGAAGGATTACCTTTGCTCTAGCTACCATAGAGAGTAAATGTGGCAGGTTAATAATTAACCATTTGAAACCAATGTTCTTAGTGTTTGTCATTTATTGCTATATTAGAAAGTCAAACTAAGTTTTCTAGCGAAAAATATCTTAGTGAAAAAATCAGTTGAAATTTATTTTGAGCAGTCAAGCACCATTGTTTACTAAAAAGGAAAGTCATTAAATATACCTACTAAACACACACACACACACACACACACAAAGCTTTTGGCTTATAAGCATATGTTACAATAAACAATTTGCTTCTTATGCTACCCTATGGTCCCAAAGGACATATGTACATTGCTTAATTTATCCCGAACTAAAAATCAAACCAAAAAGATTTTTTTTAACACTGGCTTCTTAAAGGAAATAATTCCTGTTGACTAGTATAGTGCCTGAAATGTAGTAGGTACTCAACACATTTGTTGAATTAAATATTAAATTCAGAAAGGCTATTTCTGAGCAAGTGAGTCTTTAATTAAAATTCAACAAAATAAAGGTACCATATAAAACAAAATATAAATACAAAGCCTGTAACTTCCTTGGTAATATGGTTTCCATGATAACTGGTTCAGAAAAACTAGCATTACTATTTCTATCCTTTGTTTACAACGGCTCACCATTGAAGCAGTGATGGTATTTAGTAGTGACTATTTTAAGGGGTTCTTACCATCAGGTTAAAAAAGTGTCACAAAACTCTACCTTATATAAACTTTAAACTATTGTTCTAACTGGCTCCGCCACTTATCTTTAATAATACATAAAATAAAAAATACATAACCAACAATTATGATGAAAGACACAAGTTCAGGAGTTCCAGTCTACCAATAATAAAATGCAATAGTGAGATATAGGCTTCATTGCCAAATATTTTGGTTTATTCCATAAAAGCAAGATACTCTTTCAGTTATATCTGGCCAGAGGAGAAAAAACTTGTCCTAACCCATATAAATTCCAAATGAATTAGCTGCATGCCTGAGACACTATTTGCAAAATTGAATTAAATTTAGTATAAACACACATTGTCAAAATTAGCATAGGTAACACAAACTTTAAATGTTTAACAAAACAAGTCCAAAGAAAAATGCAATTTCAGTGATAACCTAATAATCAAATAAACTGTATACAATAAACTTTTAACTTCCACTTAGAGGAATGATTTTTAAGAAGTCAAACTTTTTCATAAGCATGTACAAGTCTAGAAATTTTCTGCATGCATTCCTGTTAAATTATTACTTTTGTTCTGTTTAGATTTTTTATAATACCTTTCTTCAGTTTATTCTTGTTTAAAACAATATATATTCACAAGGTTCAGTAAACCGTGAAAGAAAAACTTTTCAAAAAACCTCTAGCCATGTTTCCATTATGACAAACAGGAATAAAAAATCAAAAGGCTATGTTGCTGCCATAACCTAAGAAAACACCCTTTATGATTGGATGCTTTTGCTTTGTTTTGTTTTCTTAGAGTTTTGGTAAAGCGAAACCAAAAGGCTTACCTTAAGAGTAAAAAAAAAACCAATTACCCTTTTAGAACAATTTATTTTAAGCAGGGAGACAAACTTTATTGTTTGCTACTGGTAAATAACTTTTCTCCATTTACTACAAGTTTTAAGAATGAGAATAGTTTAAATAAGATGAAGAAAATATTAACCACGACCACCCCTCCAAATTAAGCCCACAGGTATAAGTGAAAAAAATTAAAACAATAAGTAATGCCAGTAAGGTTTTTTTTTTTTTAATCTGCCTATAATTAAAGAATTCACCACATAGCAACCTTCTCTGATAAAAAATGAACGGACTTTTCTCTACAGAATCTGAAGAATGTACAAATACAGGTCAGAAGAATCTCTGACTATATAGTTCTAATTGTTTAAACCATTCAGAGGGCCACCAAAATTCAGTACCTTAGCCATGGGGGAAAAAGTACTAGGGGAAAAAAATGGGATTTTGCTACTTATAAAACAAACCCAGCATGGTATCTTTCTACATCATAATGGGTCAGAATTTGAACATAAAAAATAATTTTGAGTTAATCCAGGTTTTCCTATATAAGCATACGTGATAAGACTGATTTATAGGCAAATTCGAAAAATAAAAGGTGCTATCAAACCTTAGGCATTTTCAAGTTTCTGACAAAAAACTCAGATGGTTCAACTCCAGAAACAGCTTTATATTATAAAATTTAGCAGGTACCTGAGATGGCACTGGCTTTTCACCATTCTCTGAGTTCTTTCTTACTGAGAGATCTGACAGTTTCTGCACATATTCATTTACTGCCTGAGTGTCAGGGTACGATGGTGTATTTCTGGCAGAAGGCATTTCAGTTGTTCCCATGTCTTGCTGGGAGGAGATGGCATCACTACTTGTGGTCTGACCATTTCCAACGTTAAGTTCGGTAGCAGGCAGATCATTTTCTGCAAGAGTGTTCTCGAATACTTCTCCCTGGCTGTGAAGGGTTTCTGTGGAGGGGCTGATGGCAATGCTGGCCTGGTTTTCTGCCTGGGATTCTGACAAGGTCACACCCAATGGACAACAATGACTGTCTGATATAATCACATGGTCTTCTTTGTCAGTCATGGTAATTAAGAGCTGGCTGCACTGGTTGCATCTTTCTGGTACTGGCTTCAGATCCTGGGAAGGGAGACACTGTACAAGCGCTAAGCTGTGGAACGCACCACAGGCAACCTGCAGCACTACACGTCCAGCAAGATGTTCTATCTTTTGTGGCTTTGTCACTGGGAAGGTAGTGGTAATGAGACCCAACTGACAACCAGTGCCCCAAGCCCAAATTTCTCTGCTTATTGACAATGCCAGAGTGTGCTCCTCGCCACAAGCCAACTGCAAAATCCTGACTGCTAACAAAGGACTAGTCTCAGAATCAGAAATGCTGACAGGATTAGGTTCTGGAACATACTGCTGGTTAGCTACTGCACACTGGCCAGCAGAGTTCTCTCCCCACATATATACTATGCCACTTTCTGTCACTGCTCCACTGTGGAAACTCCCAGCTGCCACAGTAACAACATATTGCCCAACAAGGGCATTTTCTAGAATGGGGCTACTCGGACAAATCTCTGCTGGTTCGCTTCTCCAGGGAAGAGTCCCAAAGCTGTAGACCACACCATCTGAAAGTTTAAAAAAAGAAGGGAATTAGTGAAGTCACTAGAAATTTTATTGGCAAACTTAAATCCCCTCTAGGTTTAACAAAATAAGACTTTTTTTTCAAAAGCAGAGTGTAGAGATTTGGTTCAAGCATATAATACTCCAAATTTATCCATCTTTTAATAATGAAGGATATTGCTCCTTTCCTTTAGCCTCATCCTACAAACTCTGGCATCGATCCACTACTAATGGCTACCATCATAGGCTATTACGGAAGCAGATTCCAAGTGTTTAAAGACAAAATGATCATATCAAGATAAAATAAGCAGAAGATAAAATAGACACATTTGCTAATATCTACAACACATGCTACTACTGAGTAAGTCAGAGCAGCAGAAAATTTATACACGGGAATAAAAATATTAGAGATTCATTTTGGCCAAAATTATGAAATTAGCTTTATACCTCTAGGTATAAAGCGCCAGTGTTAATAAGACATGGCTGTCTTCATGTTGTATACCATATTACATATAGTTTTTAGATATTACATATAATATATACTCATGCACCACATAACAGCAGGAATACAGTCTGAGAAACGCATCGTTAGGCGATTCCGTCGCTGTGCGAACATCATAGAGTGAGTGCTCTTACACAAACCTAGGTGGTATAAACCTACTACTCACTTAGGCTATATGCTATAGTCTACTGTTCTGTAAGGGAGGAAAAATAATTTCCCTCTACCCTTCTAGGTTTTTTGTTGAAACATCCCTGTAATAAAGGACAGATTAACAGGAGAAAAACAAACAAAAGTTTAATATTAACATGTACACCTCCTACATACATGGGAGAAACCCAGGAAAACTGAGTAACTCGCCAAGATGGAATTGAAGCCACCACCTTCAATACTATCTTCAGCTGAAGTTAAAACATGCTGGGGGTGGAGGGGAGTCTATTATGGAGGCTACTAGGAAAAGCACAGTAAACAAGAGTAAGGTTGTTATACAGATTTAAGTCATTGTCTTCTGCATTGATAAGAGTTTCTAGAGACAGAATGAAGAAATAAGTACTATTTTTTTCTCCCACAAAGCAGTTATTGAGTTGACGATGAAAAAAAGAAAAGCGTACTTTATCTTTGGCCTATTATACATGGCAGATATATTTATATACTTAAATTAACTCACCACAACATGTATGTAAAAAAGAATATAACAGTGGCTACATATAAGCTTTTATTAGGGAATTTCTAGTTTGGACAAAGAGTACTGAGAAAATAAGTTCACTGGTTAAAATCTTTAAAACTTTTCTTCCCAAGTGATATAGCAATATACACTTGCAACGGCTCGCCAACTTTTTCAATTGATATTATTTCACTAGGGAGAGCAGTATTACAAAGAAATGGATATTTAGACACACCGCTTTGTTTAACCTGGAGTACCTCAAAAATAGTGAATCAATGAAGTGTCATCATTGAATATGAGCTATGGTCAAATTAAATAGAGAAAAGAAGCTTGAAAATTCCTAGCATTCAATCAGTACCATTTTCTCACCTAAAAAAGATAACACTGGAGATCTTTTCTCCATTTCGAACTACATTTTTCTGTGAGATAAGAGTTTCTTTTGCAACTTTAACACTAAAAATCAGAACAGTGGTAATAAACAGAACAGTGAAACTTAAACATGAGCAGTGATAACATATTTTTTAAAAGTCTTCCCTCAGTTGTCCCAACCTATTAGGTATTCTAGATATTTAAAGATTTTATGTTTCATAAAGGTTCCTAAATATTTACTGAAAGGCTAATAAAACAATAACAGTAACAGAATTCCACTTATATATACTTGAGAACTATGTATTTTAAACCCATAGGCATGTATTGAACATAGTTCACATTTTCAAAATTAGGATTTTTCCAAATTCTGAACTAATTATTATATATTATATAAGTTATGTAATAAGAAAGAAGATAGAAAGAAATCCATGTTAACTCCATAAAACCACCGTCAGATTTAAGCTTTGTTTCCTAAAACTTGCCTTCTCTTAGTTCCCACAAGGAAAATACCAAAGCATTATTAAATACTTAATAAATGCTTACAGAGCAGAAATTTATAAATTAGTAAAGCTGATGGCCGTCTTAGCCCAAATCAAATTTGCCATGACTGAGTTGGTAAAGTGCCATAAAAATTAAATTATAGCCTATGTGTCTGTCTGTTATATATTTACAGATATTACATGTTTTTTATGAGCTGCTATTTATATCTTAGAACACTCTGCTGAAACAGTATAACCAAACAACTTAAAAAGCAGGCTTTGAGGGAGAGGAGGAAGGTAGATTTGGTAAAAGGGGTCAAATATGTGGTGACAGAAAGAAATCTAACTATGGGAGGTGAACACACAATATAAATATATATATATATGCCTTACTGTTAAAATGTACAACTGAAACACCGATTTCATTAACCAATGTCACCATAAAAAAATTTAAAAATTAAAAAAGAAAAAAGCAGGCTTTGAAATCAGACTCTCTGGGTTCTAATCCCAACTTTGACACTAATAGCTGTGTGTGCTTAGAGAAATTATTTGACCTCCCTGACCTTCAGCTTCCTCATCTGTGAAGTGGGGAAAATAATAGTAGCTATCTCATAAGGTGGTTGCGAAGACTCATAGAGATAATACATATAAAGTGCTTAGTGTGGTGACTGGCACATATAATTGTTTAATAAACATTAGCTATTATTAGCATTATTATTCTGATATATTTAATATACAAAGGTACAGCAAAAGAGAGTCTGAATAGGTAATCTTCCAAAAAAGTTGATTTTTCATGTACTTATTACTATAAAATTTAAAAATTATTATTTAAAAAAAATTTTTTTAGGTGGGGCAACCCTTGGTTGACCTCACAGATTGCAAGGACCTTGTCAGCTTACAATCCCTTATTTTTTATTTTTTATGCCTACAGCACCTAGTCTTCCTTGGTGGTCTCCTATGCAAGTACTAACCAGGCCCAAATTTAAAATTATAATTCTCCCTTTTACTCTAGGTATGACATACCTTAAATTTAAGAACTAATACATGTCTGTTAAAGAGTATATCTTAAATTTAAGAACTAATCTGATTTCTGATAAAGGGAATGAGAACATATTTTGAAAACAAGAAGAGTATAAACTCCAGCAAAGTTCATTATGAACATCTAGTATCCAGTAACTCTTACCTACCTACTCTTACACACTCAGGCATTTGTTAGTTTCAGTTACTATTTGTTAAGCCATTGTTTTCAATACCTTCAGTCAGAAGAACTCCATGTTTTGCTCCCAGGGCAGCTTGAAGAACAGTCTTTCCTCCCCAGCCAGACAATCTCTCTGGTGTTCCAGAACAGGATCCTGCCTGCCAGACATGGACCAGGCCTCTTTCTTTGGATCCTTCTGCCTCTGTTGACCTACAAACATCAAGAAAAATCACTTAAATGTTCCTGTAATGCAGAGCTGTATCTTTTGTTCTTAATATTTTCATTATATTTGTACCTTTTACCAGTACATAGGGGACTGAGTCAGATAATTTAACTAGCACCTATTTTATGCCTTGGTCATGAAACAGGAGTAGAGATAAAACAACTAGTTATATTAAAGGCTTGAGGATAATCTAAACACACAAATTACTAATCTCTAAGGAGTAAACAGAAGCTGAGCTATTTTTTGAAATTTTATGATTTAGTAGCATAAAATTTCAAGATGTAACTTCTCAATACATTAACTCCTTGTTTAGATATTAAAATTATAGCACGTCCTAAGTTGAAGTCTTATATCAGTTTTTAATGTAAAAAGTTATTTGATGAAAAAGAATTAAGTTTCACTTTACACTGAGCTTAAGCTCTATAATTGCTATTTAAATTTTTAAGAACCAAATTTATAACAGGTGCCAGTAAAATACTTCATGCTTACTCTTGTTCTAGCCAAAAATTTCCATCCATCTGATTACTCTGGTTCATAGAACACAAAACACACAGCTATTTAAAATGCCCGTATCCTAACTGCCCCCGCCTCCCGCCGTCCGTTCTAAGGACATCTTAAGACACCCTGAGTTTCCTTTGTACAAAATTTTCCTGTGTCACCACTGATGGTACATTGTTTTCATATTCTTTTTTCTAGACAATGTCAATATTTTAATGAGACACAGAAACTTTTCTGGTTTTATTTAATAATATCTAGGAAATTCTCTACTTTTATTAAATATTTCTCTAAATTATAATTAGGCATAACTATGGTTTCATGGAAGGGAAGCCACAAACTTAATTCTCCTATTAAAATATCATCCATGACTAGTTTTCTAAGGATAGAAGATGATTCAAAATAAGGCTATTTCTGCAAACCTGAAATTATTTGTGAGAAAAATGGCTTCAAAAGCTTTAAAATAGTGAAATGAAGACTTTTTGTGCCTTTTATAAGCATAAGAAAGGAACGAGCAACAAAGCTAATCAGCTTTATTTTAATATCTCTTCTCGCTTTACCAATTAACACAAATGTCACTATTTCTACTTAATAACCATCAAAGACAAAATTAAAGTGAATAGAAGCTACACATATGGTGTTTGTAGTGTTTTCCTAGAAGGATACAGGAGAAAGAAGAAATGGTTTTACCTTCCCTTCTTTGAGTCCATCGGTCAGTGGGAGCACTCCATCACCAAATCATTTCCTCTTTGCAAAAGTATATAAAGACCTAAATGGCAAAACACAGGTAAGCACTAAGAGCAGTTAAAGAACACTCTGTTTTATCCCACAGATTTAAAAAAAAAAAAAAAAAAAAGGCAGCCCTCTAACAAGTGTACATTCACTGAGCAATAAATATGCAGAACTATTTAAACTATTTCATACCCTGCCTGCCAAAGTGGAATATCTAGACTGAGCCTGCCCACTGAGCTTATAAAAATGCCTGTTGACTGTCATATGTAATGTCAAAGGAAGAAAAGTCTAGCTACAATTAAGCTGTACTTGTCAGGCAACAGATTTTTTTGGTTTTTTATTATAAAGAAGGAAGTTCAATTTGAAAACTCAATGTGTTAAGTATTCATTTCATAAACATTAAGGTTACTTTAAATGCTTCTGCAACACACGAACATCTAAATACCAATTAAGTAAGAAAGAATTTCTAAAATCTCTTCAGTTATGTATCAGATTCAAGTAGTTTTAATTTACAGTTTTCAGTAATGCACACAAAAAATTATGTCATTAAAATATAAAGTTTCCACTTACTGGAACTACCAGTATTTTCCCCAAATCAACCTCAATTCAAAACCATAATCGAAAGGGCTAGAAGAAAAAAGTTTGAATTTTAAAATAGCTGTTTTAAAATCAACCACTGAACAGAAAAACGCTCTATGAAAAAAATTATGGTTTAAGTATCACGACCTATCAGTTCAGAAACTCGACGTTTAAGAAAGAGAAAAATAAGCAGACAGAAATGCTCAGTGCATTTCAACTAAGAAATTTACATTTTTAAAGGCACCGAAATTCATGAAAATAAAGACAAGGAGGTTTTATTTGTGTGAACCATATAAATACTAGGGCCAAATTTATGATTCTTCCACAGAAGGATATGGCATGGTCACGGTGCTCTGGAAACAGCCCATACCGGCAGGAGTGATGTAAGATCCATCTGTTTACTCCAGGTTGCCAGTGAATTCTTAGTTTCCCATCTGTAGATCTGGAGGCAATTACTCTCTACCTAATGTTAATTTTAGAAAGATTGTGAATCATCCAAAGTTGTATAAAGAGGACTAATGTAAATAAAAGATATATCTGAATAAATTTAATAAATGCTGTTAATAGATATGATCAAGTGGCACTATGCTTTGTGTGTGATAGTGTTAACTTTTAGTAAAATGTACAGTTCATGCTATACAGAGAAATTCTGAAGCCAGGTCTAACTTGTGCTTATCTGTCAGAGCAAGGAATAACTGTTCCCTTGATTAAAGTTAAACAATACTGAGCAGAAACCAGAGAACGACTCTGGGAGGGTGTGGAAGTGCATAAGCACACTTCACAACTGATTACCTACAGGTAAACTGAATCCTACTGCCTAACAATCAAAAATGTTGAGAATCTTTTGGTAAAGTGAATAAAACAGTTGATCTTTCTCCTCTTTCAGTGTACTGTTTTTGAATACAGAGTTTTCTTAAAGGGGAGTTCACCTTATACCATATGATTTCTCAACACCACTCATTTTTTTTTTAAATCCAAACAAAATTAAAACTCTACAAACTGTTTTGCAACTTTCTTTTGTGACTTACTATATATGGTAGGCAGAATAATGGTCTCAAAGATGCCCTCGTCCTAATGCCCACAACCTATGAATATGTTAGGTTACATGGCAAAGGGAAATTAAAGTAGCTAGTCAGCTGACCTTAAAATGGGGAGATTATCCTGGTTATCCAGGTGGACCCAATGTAATCACAAGTGTCTTTAAAAGTGGAAGAGGGAGGCAGAAAGAGATGTCATGATGGAAGCAGAATCAGAGAGATGCTACATTGCTGGCTTTCAAAATGGGGGGCGGGGGAGAGGAGAGGCACAATAAAACAAGGAACATGGATGGCTAGAAGCTGGAAAAGGCAAGGAAAGTAATTCTCTACTAGAGCCTCCAAAAAAGTAATGCAGCTCTGCTGACACCTTGATTTTAGCCCAGGGAGACTTGTCGGACTTATAACCTAAAGAACAGTAAGATAATAAATTTGTGTTATTTCAAGCCACTAAGTGTGTAGAAATTTGTTACAGTAGCAACAGAAAGCTAGTAACATACTATTTTATAGACTTCTTTCTGTATCAGTATTTATAGACCTATCTCATTTTGTTTTAATGGTGTTTAATGTTTGACGTCTTCCAAAAAGATGTATCTGCCTGAAACTCAAATAGTGCAACAAGAAAAAAAGACTGCAAAGGATACATAACTAAAAAGGAATATTGCAGCTAAACATGGGAAGCTTATAAGAAGTTTTACCTCACATACTTAAAAATAAGTGGCACTTACCAACTCCATTTACTCTAACATCCTTTCTCAATTATAGATCCATACAGAAAAAAAGAAAAAATTTTGTTTTTCTAATATTTTTATGAGCCCCTCTACAGGAAATCTGTAAGACTTTCCTCAACCACTTCAAATAGCAATTCAGTGCTTCATGTTTTTGTTACAAAACTGCCTAATCATGGGGCTTCCTATGGGAATATTTCTCTCCAGGTGAGCTTTAAGGTCTTAATTCTACATTCTTTTGGGGGACAGGATCTCTGCACTCGGCTCTGATATAGAAGCTATGTGAGTTGTACAAAGAGTCAGAAAATATGGAGTCAATTAAACTCTGAGATGGCCCTTTAACACAAAAAGTAAACCATGGTTCTGAATGAATTGACTCAACTTATAGATCCTATTAGATACAGACCCTTCTACTACATTTAACAGCTAAATAAGCTGTTTTGTACATGCAGAGGATATGGTTTTAACACCACGATCTAAGAGTGCCCTTAAAAAAATCTGGTCTAGAAGTCACAATTATTGCTAGAAAAAAAAAAAAACCTGCAAACTATCTACAGGTCCATAATACCTTAACCAGAAATCCAATATCCAAAAAACTCTTAAAACTAAAAGTTTTTTCATAACTCTGAAATCTGACCTGAACTCATCTAACAGCATAACATGACCTGAACTAATGGGAGTTTATTTAGTTTTTACCCCTTTAGTGTGAATATTCATATAGTTTGCTACAGAAATATTAATATGATTATGGGATAGTACCAAAAGTCCCACAGGAAGTGTTATATGTCAGGGATCCCCAACCCCTGGGGCAACTGATCGTTACCAGTCTGTGGACTGTTAGGAACAGAGCCACACAGCAGGAGGTGAGCAGCAGGCTAGTGAGCAAAGCTTCATCTGTATTTCTAGTGGTTCCCCAGTGCTAGCATCACCGCCTCAGCTCCACCTCAGATCATCAGGCATTAGATTCTCATAGGAGCACCGGGGCCAAAAAGGTTGGGGATCGCTGTTATATGTGATTTAAGTAACTTATTATAAAGGTAAAAAAAATCCTGAATTTCAAAACATATCTTGCCTCAAAAGTTACAAGAAAGGGACTAAAAACTTGTATTCTAGAATAGCAACTGTCATTTTTAGTAGGGTCCTCAACTTTTAACTATATTATACTTCAATTAGTTTACTTTATGTACTTCTAACATTCATCTTGTAGAGTAGCGGTAAAGCAAACACTACTCTCAAGGCATAAGAAAGCTAACTTACACTTAGCATAGCTGGGCCCTTCTAGTTTTATTCTCCTGTCTCACTTACTGGTTTAAAATAGGTATGTTGATTAAAGTAGTAAAATAGCAATAATTGTAGTCACAAAAATAATATTAGAGTTTAGAATGACAAGACATTAAGATAGGAAGACAATAAAAATAATAACAGAGAAGCAAACTATATCATAATGCCCTAAAAGGAATTTGGACATAGATTGAATCCAATATAAAATTACTACAGATTTCATGCAGTCATTTACACTCTGTTTTTAAGGTCTGAGCTGACTGCATTTTATTGCAATGTAGTAAACTGAAGTTTATACTATGAATGCGGTAAACAATACTTTAAGACATTGGTATTTTACACATGGTACATGCTTAATAAATGTTTGCTTTTAGAATCTCAAGCAATGGTACACATAGATTAAGGAAATTTTTGACTCAAACACCTGACTTACAACTAATTTATACACTAACTGCTATTTCCTGAATATCCGGCCACCGAAGCATTTAACCATTACTGAAGGTTGAGGAACACTCACCTTGCAGTGAAGCCTTGACAGACTAACCACCATCAAATGCCAAGGCCGCTTCAAATCCCAGCCCTCTCAGCCTTAATTGCTCCACTGGAGGCATTGTCTGATACCACTATGGGAGCTGACTAGCCCCTTAAATCCTGACCTCAGGGACTGAGTAAATAAATGTACTGAATAAAGTCACTAGGCTGCCCTAAAAGTACTTGTTATTTACAATGTTGTTATTAATGAGATAACACACTAAGTCATTGATTCAAAATATATTATAAACTAGAAGTTAGAAATTATGACTTATTTATCAGTATACTCTTGTACCCATAACAACCACTAGGTACAAGCAAGCTACATTTATTTGAGTACTCAGTGGAAGACGGCTCTTGATCTTAAATTCCAATCTACGGACTTCCAAATGATATAGACTTCTAGTGCCTGTAATAAAAGTCAGTAGCACAAAAGGAAAATGTCATCTCATAATAGAAACTCCTATACATAATTTGCTATTGGTATTTCCTAACAATAAAGACACTTTTATTTCATGTCACTTAACAACTGCTAGACAACCCAGGAAATTCTGAACAGTCCCTTTCTCCATAGTACATGGAGACAGTTTTTGGTGCAGTCAGGAACAGTAAAGCTTCATAGCCTCTTTTTTATGGCCTGCTAATTTCACCTTGAAAATTACTAAAACTGCACTCTTCTGATTGTGAAAATCCTCTAAAGTGGATATTACCCACTGGGGGAAGGGGCAATAAATATGGTAAAATAAATGACCAGAAATGCCCATTTAGCTTTTTGTCCCCACTACATATTTTAAAAATGCATTTTTCCAGATTACTAAAATTCCCATGAAACATTCTGATGGATATTATAATACTAGCAACTAAATCTCTAATTCCTAGGTAGTTATAATTTGTGCCTATTACTACATATTGGAACATAATTTCTGACATAAATTATTTATTCCTTTAATATTTTCCTACTTTTATTAAAAGGGCCACAATTACTTAAGGCAACATTACAGAAATGCAGTTCAAAATATGTTGGCTTATTTTACCAATCAATAACATCCAGGGCTTAAGGTCATCAAGGGGCCACATAATGGAACAAGGAGTATACACACCAAAAAGTACTGTTCTGGAGATACAAGTTTCACTTATTTTGAATGTGCTAGTAACAGGTATTCTTGATTAGAAATGAAAACACTGTTTAACTCACCAGTATAAATACTGAGGTCGTATTAGAGATCAGCTATTAAATTTACTATTCACTATTCAACTATTTAACACATTGTCATCATATTTACTTATTAATACCTGTAAAGAGAATTATTTTCTTTGAGCAATAACTACGATACCTGCATTCACAGTATAAACTCAGGTTTACCACATTATAGTAAAATGTAACCAATCCAAGTTTTAAAGTGTTAATGACCAGGTGATATCTGTGGTAATTCTGTATCTGAGTCACTGTATCAATCTGCTCCCCAATACTTTGAGAATTCATGATCGATATATGCCTGCATTTCCCAAGAGTCCCTAGAATTGAAATTCCCCTCCAGCCTTTTCGGAAGCATTCCTCATATCCTAAGAAAAGCATTTCCTAGGAGAGTAAGTCAAGCAGCAAAGTAAAATTGACTAAATAATTGGTCTGTCTCTCCTCCTTAGAAAAGCTTTACACTGCTGCACAGACACATTCTTTTCCTGTTGCAGGGAGAAAAAAATTATTTTTCCAGAGTCGACTACTTTAGGACTAGAAAGCAACATAAAGCAATCATATTGGGAGAGAGCCCTAATTAGAAACAAATATTTTAAAGTGCTAGTTTCACAAACTATCTTAATCATACATAAATCTGTTAAAAAAAATTCATGTATGCATCAGTTTTAACAGATATTAGCATATTTTAATATTTGCTTCAGCTCTATTTAAAATAGAAGAAAAAATTATAGAGATCTGGGGGAACTCCACCCAAACCTTTCTTGTCCAGAGTTAGACCCCATTCCTAAAGTTACTGTGTCTTATTTCCATGTATGTTCTTATACTTTTATGTACTTTCATTAGATATATATGTATCAACAAACAATGTATGCTATTACTTTAAAACTCTACATAAATGCAACATAATGTACATATCCTTTGGCAAATTGCTTTTTTAACTCAATATTATGTACTTGAGAAATATCCATGTTCATAAACAGACCCAGTTCATACATTTTCACTAGGGGATAGTATTCTACTGCAATAGTATTCTACATCAATAAACCATACTTGATCCATTTCCTTACTAAAGTAAAGTTGGATTGTTATACTTTATTGCTATTTTAAGAACTGTTATAATCATTTTTGCTACATGTTTGCTTGGGCAATTGCCCCAAGTTTAGTTAAGAATGCAGCTCAACAAAAATTTAGGTTTGAAAGCAAAGAACCCTAGAATGAAAGTCACCCAGATCCCCCCACCTTCCTAACATGGAGGTCATGTGAACTGATGAACTGTAGGATAATTCAGATGAAAAATCTTTAAATAATATGTGATAAGGAAACAAGAGCTAATCAATTTGTGGAATTAATGAGACTAAAGCTGATCATCTTTCTAACCATAATTTACTGGCAGCCAACTAAAACTCTACCAATGGCCCTAGTCTTTTTCTCACAGGAGTTGAGAGAATTGTACCTTTTTTTTTTTTTCCAAAAAAGATCTCTACAATAAAAGAGTAACTCCACAAGAGTCCCCCAAAAGTACTCATTACCTTGCTGATTTAAATATTTTTGCTTTACCCACATGGCTCAATCAGTTCAACTACTTTAGCAATTGTTCACACCTATTCTACCATTTCGTGATGCATGCAAACATCAAGACAGCACCAAAGCATGTCTAAAGAATTGGAACATGGAGACAGGTATATAAATGCAATACTAAAAAGCACCAAGTCATAGTTTGTTGCTATTTTATTTGTGGCTACCATGCATTTTCTTAAGGACTAGATATCCTTCAAAATCTACTACTCTCTTAATACTGACTGAAATGTTTGGTCATCAATACAGAAGTCAGTCATATTCTTTGGAAATACCTTTAGACTGTACCCAACAATACTACATTAAACTCACGTTTTTCATGAGAAGATAGATGATTAATAGTTGACTTTCCACCTAACCACACAAAAACTAAAATCAGGTCTCAGGGAAGTTCTTTGCTTCTTCAACAGTCAAAATGTCCAAAGTGTTTCAAATCACAACCTAAATTGTGAAAGGCTGCAATTTGGAAAGAAGGGATTCCAGTTCACATTGCTTAAATCTATTTAAAAAAAAAATAAACTTATATAATGCCACTCAAATTTCCCCCCTAAATTACCTATTTCGTACTTCATTTTCTTCACTATTATCTTTTCAAATGTTAATATTGTGAAACAGCTTTGAACTTTTTTTGCTATAACTATGAACCTTGAATCTGTCAATAATAGTCACAGTTCGTGAACTAAGTATTAAATTTAAACTAGGTATAGGTTCTATCAGCATCTTTATCACATCAAAAATGCCCTATTGGAATACCAAAGTTACCACAGAACAACCTGAAATCATATTTTCTCTAAGTCTATATATCATAAAATTGTCTGGAAACTATCCTTTGGTTTTAAAAAATGAACTATATTTCTTTTCTGAAAACACTCAGTTCTCTTTCCCACTATTTAGAAAAAAATATCAGTTTGGGGCATGATACAACAAAAGAAGAAATAATAATTATAAAAGTAGCTAATACGTATTGAATATTTACCAGGCACTGTAATAAATGACACATGAACCATTAAATGGAAGTTAAGTAACTTTCCCAAAGTCAAAGATGCCAAGTGCAGGTGACTCCAGGCATGTCCAGATCCAAAGCCTAGGATTTCAGTCACTGTGCTTATATTAATAAGATTAAAATATTGCAATTTACTGCAAAAGCAAATTTTCCACTGCCTTAAATTCTTTAAGTATTCATTAACTCAGAGGTCAAGTAGAGACTCCAAATCATTCATATTTATAATCTGAAAAAATGCTGGACCAATAGGTTTGTTGAATGTTTGTAACTGTTCAGAATAAACACATATCACGCAATTGTAAATCCTTTTAAAGTGCATTCACAGCCACCAACAAATCTAAAAGGCACTAACTTGACTATGGATCTGCATGTGTTCAACAGTTATTTCCTTTTCCATACTAAACCAGAACGAGAATACTGTGCTTGGAATATGCCACTTAAGCCAGAGTGCTTTTCCTAGTCTCTTACCAAAGGCCTAAGCTGTAGTACAACACTTCTACCAACACACAGCTGCTGGTCTCCAAAGTAGCTCTATTAAGAGTACCAACACCAGCGTCAAGACCATTGCCTCAACGCAGCCCCTGTTATTTTCCTGTCTTCGCATCTTACAAGAACTTACCACCTTCTGGTGGATCACTTGACACACTAAAGGACTTGGCTAAACTACTAATTTTTAATATCAAAGTCATTTTCTTTTTCCGCAACCGCCTTTTCAAGCCACCAAACCCTGGGTCCACTCTCCACTGCGATCCGCAGCCTGGGGCAAACACGCCTGGGGATCTCACCAAGGTTCACGGCTAGGGACCCGGGTTTATCTGCTCAGCGCCTGGAGTGAGCATTCAATAAATTCTCATGAATGAATGGGTGGAAGGCAGCGTGGCTGGAACTGGGAAGGGGGGGCGTGAAGGAATTTCACGCAGCTGAGACCACTGCAGTAGCGTCCAGTCTGCGGAGGGAGGAAAGAGGGCGAGTGGAAGAACCTGGGGTTGGAGCCACGGGGCCCGGTCGGTCGATGCTGGCTAGGGAATGCGCGGGCGCCGTCTCCGTGGGTCCCGCAGCGCGCTCCCAGGCCTCGACCAGCGCCACCGCCTCTCTCCCAGACCCCGCCTCCCGCACACAAGAGGCCGCGGCGGGTCAGCCCTCCGAGTCGGCCCGGGACGCGCGCTCGCTCACCTGACGCTCCTCCCGCAGCACCGCGGTCTGTATCCGGCGCGAGCTTGCAGCCCAGCGTGTCGGCGAGATCAGCTGATTCATGTGGGGCGGGGCCTGCGGGCAGGGGCGGGGCCGCAGGGCAGCGAGCCAGCGTGAAGGCGGGCGGGGGTTGCTCCCAAAGTAGGTGGGGTTAGGTTCGGATGGCGTCCGGTACGGAACAAAATTACCCAAGAGGCATTGGGCGCTGTTGATAACGTCCTCCAAAGTACTGCCCCTCCCTCAGAATAGGGCGGAGCCACCAGTCCTGAAACGCACTTGGGCGGTGACGTAACATGGAGTCGCTGGGGCCTAACTACCCCAGTGATACCATGGTAACTGCTGGTGGAGCGAGTGGTTGGGAGTTGCAGTCATTTGTTACCACCTAGACCAGCGTGAGTTAGAAGGGTAAGCTCTCTACTCTTGACAGCGAAAAGGCTAAAATAGCTTCAGACTGCTTCTGTGGACTGTACCCTAACAGTAGTCGCTTCCGCCCCCGCAAATGACGTCGTCGCCTCGCGGCGCTGGTTGGCCCTAGTGTCCACACTGTTTTCACTACTTAGTTGCAACCCCAAAGGATGGAATAGGATAGGAAGAAATGAATTGGCCTCTCCTATGATTCCCACGAGGCTCCCCAAGATACAACATGAGTAAAACCAATTTGCTTGCCCAGCACACAGTTTCAGGACAGTGCTTGTCACAGCCACAGCCCACCCCGAGTCAACTTGCACCCCACTCCTCTCATGAAGATTTTCCCTGGCTGCCATTCTTTGCACACAGTGGCTACGAATTCTGCTCCTAAGCAGAGTGTCATCGCTGAACCTTAAACCTGTGTTCAGACCATCAGCTACAGATATGCAGTCAGGGTCAGAAGTTCTTGGCATAAATGGCCTATGACATTCTCCAACACCCTCAATTCAATTGCTTCTTTGATCCTTCGACCACCTGCAAAACCGTTAGTCTGCAACAATTTTACCAACCTTTTGCACCGGTGCTGGAAGTTACCTAACTCTGACTACTGGCACTAGTGGAAACCCGAGTTGTCCAACTTCATTCGGGATTCCCATGGGCCCAGGCGATCTTGCTAAGCCCAAAACAGCCCTTTACAAATTGCTACTCAAAATTTCTCCTATTTCCAGTCCCCTGCTGTTCATTCCTAACCCGCACACTCTCCTAACTTCTTACCGACTTCTACCCACCCCACCCCTTTTGGTAAAAATAAAAATAAAAACGTTGCCTCCTATATTTCTGGGAAAATGATACCACTGGGGAGGAATTTCCTTAACTCCTACCAGACAACACTACAAAACCTACCTGCAGCTCTACCCTTTCCTTCCTTCTTAGCAGAGGTGTTCTGAACTCTCAAGGTTAATCCCTCCACCTGAACCCAGGATCTCTTCCAATCCCCTTAGAGACTTTGCTCCATTATTATCCCTTCTGTTTGGTGTATCTTCAATCTCTACCTCTCTTGTCACTCTTATTCTTCAGTATATAAGCTTGTTCCTGCCTATCCCATCTTTGAATTTCTTTTTGCTCTGTCCTCCTTTCTTTTACAACCTAATTTTCTACCTCTAATTTCTGACTTCCCACTCTTCCTTATCCCAATCTGCAGTCTTTACTTTTTCAGGTCTACTGAAACTAATAGTCACCTTTTAATTTTGGAATCTAATGCCTTTTATGCAACCATGTAAAAGAAAGAAAGCGATCTGGATGTATTGATGTGGAATGATCTGGAAGTTGGATTAAGAGAAAAAAAGCTAGATGCTGAGTCAAGTATTCCATCAATTGTGTGTTATGTGTGTCTTAGAGAGAGAGAGAAAGACAGAGAGAGAAGGGATATATATCCTTGTCTTTGTATATAGCTCTGAAAGGATACATTTAAAAGTGACGAGTGCTGGGGAGAATTGAGAACAAAGGTGGGAGGAAACTCACTTTTTCCTCTGTGCAATATTGCACTGTTTGAACTTGTAACTTTACAAATATACTTTAAGTATTCTTTTTAACTTATTTTCTAAACTTTTCAATATAAACAAAAGTGTATAGTCTTGTCTTCCTTTTCCTGTTATCCTCCTAGACTTCTGGAACACACTCCTTCTGGGTTTTCCTCCTATTCAGACCTTTCCTTTACCTTTTCAGACTCTTTCTTTTACTTGTCCATTAAATTAATGGATTAAATTAATATTTATTTCTCACTTATTACATGCCAGACACTGTTCTAGGCACTACAGAGACATGATAATGAACAAAACAGACAAGAGGCCCTGTTTTCATGAACTTGCACTCTGGCGGTATGGGAGATAGTCTCCAGAGATGGAAGCCATCAATTCCTCCCTTCGTGTATACAAATACCACTCTTGACATTAAGAGACAGAATCTATTTCTTCTTCCCCTGAATATCGGCTATTTTAGCTAATAGAATGTGGCAGAAAACTTCTGGGACTTCTGAATTAAGTCCTTAATTCAGAACAGCTTCCAGCTCTCCCTCTGAGAAGCCAGCTGCCAAGCTCTAAAGAAGCTTCAACAGTAGTATAGATTGATAAGAGAAAATGGGAAGAGACAGGCCACATGGAATGGCATTAAGGGACCAGAATGCGTTGCCATCAGGTTCTTTCCAGACCTGACCAGTTACTGGCTGAATGCAGCTGAGTGATTGACACCAGCTAATGCCAAGTGGAGCTGAACAGCCTCCTCAAGCCCTGCCTGAATACCTGACCCAAATTCCTAACAAATAATAAAATTTTTCTTTAAGTCACTAAGTTTCAGAATGGTTGATTATGCAGCAATAACTGAAATAAACAGGAGAAGAGCTGACTCTTTTGCTCTGTGGAGAGTGATCAGAGTCTAGGAGTTTAAGAAGGGAAGCAGGGAGGTCAATAAGAGGTGATTGCAATAGTTGAGGCAAACAATAGCCTGGAGAGGCTTGGAGGAGGTAGAAAGGAGTTAGATTACAGATATATTTTGAAAGTAGAGCCTATAGTATTTGCTCATGGATTAGACATGAGCTTTGAAAGAAGAATTGACGCCTGAGTTATTGGTAAAAAATATGCTATCTTTTACTGAGATGGGAAAGACTAGGAAAAAGAGTGTTTGGGGGTATAGGGAGGAAATGCCAAGTATTCACATTTGAACATGTTATAGTTTATATGGCTATTGGGCATCTGAATGAAGATGTCAAGTAGATAGTTGCACATAGGAATCTTGTGATGAGAAGAAAGACCAGGGCTGGAGATATAACTTTAAAAGTTGTAGATGGAAAATGGAAGCAGCCTGAAGCATGAAAGCCCTGGGACACTTCTCTTTATAGAGATTGAGAGGATAGGGAAGATCTAGCCCAGAATCCTGCTGGGCTTCCTGATGGGAGAAAGAGCATGTGTTTTGGAAACAAAAAGAAGGCAAATATATCTAGTAGAGAGTATGTGAGAGAGATGAGTGGTAGAAAATGAGGTTGTAGTGATCATGTAGGGGTTGGTGGGCTGGGATGTGAGTTTGTCTTTTATTCTAAATGCAAGAGGAATCATCAGAAGGTTTTAAGTGGGGGAGTGACCTGATCTGACTTATATTTTTGAATGTTTATTCTGTCAGGGCTTTATGTGTACTTTCTACGTCATTACACAGAACATTAAAAAGTTTACTCAAGGACTGAGGTTTAACAACATTAACATTTTTTTTGTTTAAGTTCAATCTGACTGATGCAGGAAATAAGAATAGAAGCATGGAGACCCAAGTAGAGGTCCTGCATTAGGCCGGATGAGAGATGATGATGCCTTGTACTAGAGTGACAGCAGTACAAATTATGAATTGGATAAATTTGAGATATATTCTGGGAGTAGAACTGGCATGATTTAATGACGGATTAGACATGATATTTGACTTGTATGCTACCTGGGATTTTCTTCTGAGCAACTGTTTAATGGGATTTCCATTTTCTGAACTTGAGAAGACTTGGCATGGTTCAAAAGGCCTGTTTTTGACAATGATTTTGGGATACTTTTTTGGCATCCAAGTTGAAATGTCATATTGGCAGTCGGTGTGCTATGAAGAAGTCAAGGCTGGAGATAAAAGAAAGTCATATGCACATAGGTGCCATAGAAAGCTAAAGGAAAACAGATGAAATTACCTGGGAGGATAACGTAGATTAGAAAGTGTAGATAAGGCCAGGACTGAGCACTGGGTTGCCCAGACTTGGAAGTGGAGCAAAGGAGAAGGAGCCAGGAAAGATGATTGCAGGGGAGTCTGCACAGAGGTAGGAGAACAGGTGCCCACTTCACAGAAATCAAAGAGGCTTTCAAGAAGGGTGGCATGGTAAATGGTGTTAAATGCCACTAAATAGTAAAGGTAATGTCTGAGGAGTAGCCTGAGGGTTTGGTTTGATAAGATGGTATCTCTGGTGACTTGCCAAGAGCAGATTCAGTGGAGCAGTAAACACAGAGGCTTTATTAGGAGTGAGAATAGAGACATTTCCTTCAAGAAGTTTTGCTATAAAGTGGAATAAAAAAAAAAAAAAACTAGGGCAGTAGTTGGAGGGGCATGGAGTTAAGGTATAGAATAGATGCCCCAAACCCAAGCCTTAAAAAAATAGTTGATATGATAGCAAACTTAGATTTTCTGTTTCCAAAGAATCTGACCCTACAGGGGAAAAACAGAGAAGATATCTAACATGTCTTTCTATATATTGTCATAGAGTCAATACTCTCAGTGCATAATCTTAGTTGAATCTGCTTGTAAACTTTTAACATGGTATGTATCACACTAATTCACAAACCTGTAAGTCTCTGTCTCTCATTAAATTCTAAGCTCCTGGACAGTATTTTTCTCATTTTTTAATTCTCTAAAGTGCTTTGCACTTTAGCAGTCATTCAAATAAAATTGTTTATTGAGATCTAGCAATTTAACAATTTGTCAAAATGCAGTTCATTGATAGAGACGTAAGTACTTGCTTCTTCTGCAAGCTACCCTGACTGACATTGGTTCTAGTTCTAGTCTTCTGATTGATTACCCACTGGGAGGAATTGAGGAGTGATCCTCCCACTTTTCTATCCTTAAAAGTCGTAGAAGGCAAGGATCCTCCGGGGCTCAATTCAGGACAATTCGTGAATGGGTATGTGAATGTGTGTCTGTGCACGTGTGTGTGTGTGCGTGTGTGTGTGTAGAATGCTTCATATGTATATTTTAGCCTTCAAACAATCATATGATAGATATAATTATTCCTAAAATACGGATGAAGAAACTGAGGCCCACTGACTTGTCTAAATTAATCGAAGAACTCTAAGTGGCAGAGGGACTCAACCCCAGGTCTCCAAATCTGGATCTCCAAACTCAAATCCTCTGTTCCTCCCTCTGCACACAAACACACGCTTCGACTCCCACCGGATGATGGATAGAATAGTTCAGGACTAAGATAAAAGTGGGGTTCAGAAAGAGATGATAGAAGGTGAAAGAAAAGTAGTAACAGGGTCAACGAAGGCTGGTATTAGAATCTGAGAATAAGACACGTAGAGGGCAGTGTACAAGGATATGCTCAAAGTGGGGTCAGAATGAAAAAGTAAACACTGGTTCTAGGCTCCCATCCTTTATGTGTATGTGTATATGTGTGGGGGCGGGGGTGCCTTCACATACATGTATAAATGCTATTTTTAACAGCCATTTAGTAGGAATCTGAAAGGAGTATAAGATATAATTCATACCTTCAAAAAATATACTTACCAACTTGTTAGGAAAACAATGAAAATAGTAATTAGAATGCACAGTTCAGACAATCAGTGATCCAGGAGCTCAGCCTTTGGAGAGATGGGGATAAAGGTTGGAGAGAATGAAAGAAACAAGGAAAGGTTCAGAGAGAAGGTGGCACCTAAGTCAGGCCTTGAAGGAGGGATAGGTACAGCCAAGAGAAGAAAATGTCAGATGAGAAACATATGAGGGTTGAGTCGGATCAGAAGGAAGGTCTATCGGACAGTGAGCCTAGTGGTGCGGCTACAGTGACATGTACATGGATGATTAGGCAGGGCAGGATAGCATCAGGTTGTCAGAAGCCAAGTTGAGGATTTCGACTGAGGCCATTGGGAAAAAGGGGGGTCTTTAGGGATGTTTAATCAGAAATGATCATAGGCTTTCAAAGCAGAGTTGTAGTCTGTGTATCTTATTCTACTTAACCATTAAAATAGAAGCTTTCTGTACATTTGTTTGTGTGTTTACACTTTTTATTCTTACTGAGTTAGATTATATTTCTCTCCCAAGTTAAGAAGGGTGGTTAAAAACAACTTAGACCTTTGTTTTAAAATAGAGATGTTGAAATTCTGAGTGGTTGAGATTCTAGAAAAGGGGCACCCAATTCTTGTTCACATCTGGGAGCACTTTATTCTGTGGCCGAACTTTGTGCAAGAAGATAATGATCAAGATGAAGAGCAAAGACCTGTGATGACATATTTTAATTTGGGGGTATGATTTAAATAGAAGTGCTTCTACTCATCTCATACCAAAAATAATTAGTGGATTAAATGACTAATCACCAGATGTAGGTAGGCAGATGCTAACTTATTTTTAGAATAGAAGCACAAGGCTGTATGAGAGTTGTTGAGACACATGTTCATAAATCCTATATTATGACATATAAGTAACCATTAGAGCAAACATTTTAATAAAATGTAAATATCTACATTTAAATAAAATATTCTATATCTGAGTTATTTTTATGTAATATATGTCTAATAATGTTACACTTTTCTCTCTTATTCTTTCCTTGTTTCGTGTTTTGTTGGCAAAACCTATTCTGGCATGTCTTAGCATTCTTACCTCAAGCTGGGGTCAGAATTTTTATTCCTGAAAATGAAGAGCAGTGGTTTGGGCTAAAGGGCCTCATTTGTGTGTGTATTACAATTTATAACACATAAATTATTATAAACATTATAATAAAGCATTTAAGTCCCAAGCTATAAAAAATAGTATCCCAAGTATTAATTTGCAGGTGAGTTGTTGAAACTTAGAACATGTTTTCCCATAGAAACAGTGAGATAAATAGTGATTTAGTCCCTGGACTAATCTACGAATGTTATGTGATCTATGATTTTCAAATACTGTGCATATGCAATGAAAAATATGAAAAAAACGAAAGCAATACTTTTGCGATACTTTATAATTTAAAAAAGAAAAGGAAAAACCCTTTGGTATTAAGTAAGTAATTTTTCGTGAATATAGTCACTTAGAGCAGATTTTAAGGGACAAGGATGAAAGTTCAACGGAAGTTGCGGAGCTCTGGAGCGCACAGGGGAAGGGGTAGGTGAGTGGGAAGCCGCATCGCATCCAGCCATGACTGGAGCCTCGGGCAACTGGAAAAACGTGGTCTCTTACGCGTACACGGATCAAAATACGATATATATACATATATATGTATATATGTGTGTGTTAGTATATATATATGTGTGTGTGTGTGTGTACATGTATATGGATATATGTAAAATCCCACGTTGCTAATCTGTTCGCACACCACTGTCAACCCTCATAAACCCACCCTACGGAGGCATGGTTGGGGCTGGGGGCAGCCGGGCTGTGAGGGGCAGGACCCCGGCAGCCACGCGGCGGGAACCGCCGGCTGATTGGAAACGCCTGTTCTTTTTGCATAGAGACACGAGGACGTAAAACAAGCAAGCAGTAGCTTGTCTTTATTTAGCATGTCGATACTGTATTTTGTTCATCGTAGATTTTTTAACATTCATTTTTATTTTAATTTTTAAAATGTTGATTTTAATATCGCATTAAGATTATTTTGATTTGTCTTGATTACCGAGGGTTTTGGGGAGGAGGGGACACTGGTGGGAAGCAGTGAGGAAGGAAGCCACACAGGGCCCCGAGATTAAACTTTTTTTTTCTTCTTTCTCTCCCTTCTTTCCTCCCTATTTCTCCCTCTCGCTCTCCTCTCCCCGCCCCCCACATCTTTTTTTTTTTTTAATTACTTTTCTTTCTTTGGGTCTCCAGCTCCATCAACTTTCCCTGGCTGTTACTGAAGGCTCTGCCAATGGCCAGGAGCCAACTGGTTTCTGAGGGCTGGGAGCTGGGGAGGGCAAAGTATTTCTGAGGGGGAGAGGCCTAATCGATTGCACAGTATTTTTAAATAATTTTTGAAAACGTGGTTAAACCTTTTCAATTGCAGATCCTTGGGGACAAGTCTGGTTTGCCCAGTCCTAGCAACTGCTAGGTTTATGTATGTGATAAAGGCAGTTGGAGAAATAAGAAAGATTGATGAATTGGGTGGGTTATACAAAAAAATAGTTTTTTAAAAAAGACAAGTAAATTTGAGAAAGATATTGCATGGAGTGGAATTATGTTGGCTGTGATTGGCAAAATCAAAAAAAAAATTGGAGTGAGTGTGTGGTGAGAAGAGAGATTTGGGGTTTGGGAGGCTATTCTAGAGGAAAAAGAAGTTTAGAGGGAGCACAAGTTGATTTGGCCAGTTCTCCATCCTGGCCACCGAGTGGCGCTGTTGGTACAAGGCTGGCTGCTTTTCAGAATCGGGACTGAAGGGGTTCAGGGATCATAGGATAGAGGTAGGAAGAGAGAATCTCAGAGGATCTGCCACACAGTTTGTGAGTATCAGATATTTATAAGTTATCTTTTGGTAAGTTATGTTTATTTGTATTTATATACCCACAATATATGCATATTTTAAAGTAATAGTAACTTGCAGGAGGCATTTTCAAACAGTACTTGAACTCTAATGCTTCCAGTCGAGTGAAGTGTGCTACACTTCAGCATGAAAAATACAGGTTTCCAAGTTAGACCGCTTGACTTTTAGGGCAAGAAATTTTAGGGCAATGTTAAAAAGGTTATGGGAACATGTAATTTCATGGAAATTAACAATGACAAGTTGTACAAAGATACCATTATTCTTTAGTCAGCAGCCTGAGCACTTTTATACTGAACTAATTGTTCTGACTGTACATCAACTGTGAGGCACTGCTAGAAAGAGGGGCATGGAGTTGAAAACTGGCTGGAGGGCACTTACCTCTGCTTCTGCTTTCAGGGATGCATGTTTCATATGAGTTAGGAAACCATTCTGAGTACTGAGAAACAAAATTCCCTTCCGTGTACAAGGGAACAGTGTGCTGAGTTGATGGACTCACTGTGTGTCAGGGGAAAAGGTGCTCACAGTACCTGGGTGCTCATTGTGTGGCGACATGGTTAAGAGCACAGATCCTGGAATCAGTACCAGTGAGTTTAAATTCTGACACTTACATTCTAAGAAACTTTGGACAAGTCCCAATTTTTCCATCGAAAATTGGGTTAATAATTATCGACATCACAACATTTAAATGAGATAACGTATATGAAGTGCTTGTTTAGAAGAGATCAAAAAATGGTAGCTGGCAAGGTCTAATAAAAGAAAAGAGGACCAAGAACAGGCATGGGAACTCTTTGGTATGACAGATTATCTCCCAATTCTTAATTTTTATTAAAAAGGAAAATAGTCAAGTAGGTTTAAGTATAGACTTGGAAGCTGCTCTGCCGTGGTTTAAATTCTGGTTCCACCACTTCTTTCTTGTGCGGCCTTGGACAAATTATTTAATATTTCTGACCACAAAATTGTTATGAGTAAATACAGGTAATATTATTGTCATTTTTTCCCTACCAATAGCCAGAAGACTTTGACTAAATATGTGACAAATTGCCTTACCATAGACCTGATTATGCTATATTTACAAATCTATTCTTTATAAAAAGAACATTAAATCACTCTTTTTTAAAAAAAAAAATCATGCTGTTATGTTGAAAGTGGAAAATTAAAATTTCTAACCAATGTACTGTTTACATGAAACTAATAAAATAAAATTTTTTAAAAAGCAGAAAATTAAATATACAATTGGCATCCTCCATTTCAGTGGGCAACGAATTATCAGTTCAGTCATTTCTGGAATTTTCTCTGAATGCATTCAGATTCAATAAATTAAAACAAACAAGCAATCATACAAATGCAAATAATAACAGAGAAAATATCTGGTCTGTAGAATTATAATTTTATTTTTTGGTTATACTGGAAATAGGGAGTCTTCCACTTTCCCTGTATCAACACATTCCCAAGGATTCCTGTATAGTTTTAGACAAAGGGTCCTTTTTAGGTACGCTGTTCAGTACAATTGCACTGTTTCTTAAGCTAAGCCACTCTTTCACAGGAACACCTTGCAGTTAGATTTCTTTACCTGCCCGAGAAATGTCTCTTTTAACCTGTCATTGCTTTCCAATAGTTTTAGAATGTGGACTTGCACATATGGAATCGCTCAGCATTCTTGAGCCTTCTGTTGTTCACAGTTTTGATCCACAGCAGGTTAAACTACTCTTTTGTAAGTGAAGGCCAGGATGTGAGGAGAGCCTGAATATGAGGCAGAATCTAGCATTACAGCCAGGAGCACAGAATTTAAGGCTAGTTAATCGATAACTAGAGCATTTGGTGTTTCTGAGCAGAAATTCCTAGGGCTCAAGAAATTGTCTTCTTAAATCAATAAGAACTTGTGAAATTTGGAAACATGGTCATCTTGCTCCACATACTTTTTCATTAACTCATTAGTTTTGAACCTTACTCTTTATTGAAGGCAGTAGGAATAGAAGATAACAATGAAACTTACATCATCAACTTCATTGTGAAAACGAAGTACAAGTCAACAAATAGCACACTAATATGCAATAATAATAGGATGTAAAGAAAGACTAAACTGCATGTAAAGGTGCAAAGGAGACTGATACCTTGTGCTTGCAGTTCTGTGTTTTGTCAGTAGACAGCACTCTCAGCATATAAAAGTTTCAAGTAAAAAAAAAAGTTTAAAAAATACTGCAACAAGTAGGAAGACATGTGATTTAAGAATCATACTCTGTAGCTTTTACTTGGATGGAAGATGATGTCACATGCCTCCTGATTAATGAATTCGAGTTACTTACCTATTACTGGTTCATTCTAAATATAGTAACTGATTTAAATCTAGACCTAATAATTAATGAGGATTGAGACTAAACAAATTTTCTGCTTTTTTGTGCAAATAAAATTATCAGTGTCTCCTCATTAAATGAAATTTGGAAAATTTAGTAGTCTTTGGAAGGCTTTCCTGTGTTCCTGTGACAGAGTGGCTTAGCTTGAGAAACAGTACAATTATACTGAACACTATACCTAAAAAGGATCCTTTGTCTAAAACTGTATAGGAATTCTTAGGAATCTGTCGATGCAAGGAAAGTGGAAGACTCCGTATTTCCAGGATAACCAAAACATAAGTATTTTCTACTATTTGCTAATTTAGTAACCTTGGGAACATTATTTAAATTTTCTAAGACTTAGCACCCTCATGATAAAGGGATAATAATGGTGCCTACTCATTGTCATAGAGTTGGAGGATCAGCACAGCGTCTGGCACAGAGCAAGCTGTTCTTATAAATTATTATTATTGTATTATTATTATCACTATGGTATGCTTATCTAAAGCCTCACACCCCTGCCTCCCCCCACCCCATTGGAAGTAGGCAGGGATATAAGAAAGTAAATAAATAATCGAAATGTATGGATTTCATGTGAATGTGTTTTTAAGACTATTGTTCTTTTTCTATTTTCATATTTTGAAAATTCTTAAACAAAAAAAAAATGAACGTCCACATGGCCATCACCTAGTTTAGACAATCAACATTTTTACCAATTTTTTTTTTATTCCCAACATTATTTTTCTGGAATATTTTAAAGCAAGGAAATTATGTCCTTCCACCTATAAATACTTTAGTATGCATCTTTAACTGTAGGACTGTTTTAAAAACATAATAACCATGCAAAATTAAAAATAAATTCTTAAGGTCATCTAATACCAGATTTAAATTTCCATATTTGTCTCAGAAATCTCCTTTTATAGTGGTTACCAGGGATTAGGGGGCAGGGGAAATGGGGAAATGTAGGTCAAAGGTACATATATATAAATTCAGATATGCAGGATGAATAAATTCTGGAGTGCTAATGTATAGCATGGTGACTATAGTTAACAATACTGTATTGTATACTTGAAATTTGCTAAGAGAATAGATCCTAATTATTCTCACACACAAAAAAGTTAACTATTTAAAGGGATAGATATGTTAGATTGTGATAAACATTTCACAATGTATACTTTAAATATATAAATTTTTACTTGTCCATTATACCTTAATAAAGCCGGGGAAGGGGGGAAGATGTCTATTTACGGTTGATTTGTTTAAATCAGGATTCAAACACACTGCACTTGTTGTGTCTCTTAAGACTATTGAATTCTCTCTCCCTCTTTTTTTTTTGTACCATTGATTCGTTAGAGAAATCAGGTTATTTGTCCTTTCTGATTTGGCCATTTGCTTCGTTGTGGTGTTATTTAACTTCTCTGTCCTCTGTATTTTTTTATAATTTGGTTTTAGATCTAGACACTTGATTAGATTCAGACTAAATTTCTTTTTAGTCAAAAAATATATCACAGGTGGTGCTGTGTCCTTTCTGTTGTGCTGTGTCCTTTCTGTTTATGTGCCACATCAGGAGGCACATAATGTCTGGATGTCCCAAATTTAGTGGAGCTAAGATTGATCGGTGGGCTCAGGTGGTGTCCACCTGAGCCTTCATTGCAAAACTCCTTATCAATCTTTTACCTAATGATTTTAGCATAGGCTGATGATTGTTTTACTTAGATCTATTATTGCATTAAAGATTGCTTATGCAAATAATAGTGAATTTCCCCTTTCTTTGCCACAAAAAGTAACACACAAAAGCAGTTTGCTTTTTTCCCCCTTAACAGTATATTTTGATGATCACTGCAAGTCATATATAGATCTTTTTTTTAAGAGCTATACTCTATTGTGTGGATGTATATGGATTATTTTTAATGTTTCTGACACAAACATCACATTATTTCTCATGTTATTATCTGTTAAGTGCTTGTGATAATCTACATATTCTGGAAAGGTTATAATTAACCATAATTCCTAATAATCTGCTAAATTAAATAAAGACAGAATGTAAATTTTGGAAAAGTGCAAACCCTCAGTTAAACATTGTAGTTTGAATACACACCAATTGAGAAAGAAAAAAAGGACTCCAAAAGTGTAGAGTAGGAGAAGTTAGCCTGGAATTATCAATAACATATAATTTTACTGCTAATTAAAAAATGGCTACCATTTGTCTTGACACAGGTCCCCTGGAAACAGAGCCTCAAACAAAAGCTTATATGCTAACACTTAATTTTGAGGGCGAGGGGTCATGTGCAATCTCAGGGAAGTAGAAATGAGGGGAAAGGGGGAGTAAAGTAGAGAAAGAGAGAGAACAAATAAATGGAGCATGTTTCTGAGCTGGCCTCAGCTCCACAACAAACATTGCTGGTTTCATAATGGAAGTGCCCTCCAGGGGACCGCCTGCATTTCTCTATTGTGTTACCTGGCCCTTGCAGGAAGTTACTGGGGAAGGCAGAGCCTCTGTTTGCCCATTCAGGTTGGTAACCAGATATGAGGGGGTGTCTCTTAGTCATCAGCTTCTTGTGTGGGGACTCTTTGGTCTATGACAGCAGCAGGTATCAGCAGCAGTAACCCTGCTTCAAAACAACATCGTGGGCTTCCCCCACTAAGAAGCAGACCAGGCCTCTGAGGTGGGTTGGGCCAGCCTGAAACAGAACATAGACTGGGTCTGATTCACAATTCAAAATGAAATCATCTAAGTCTTCTGTCCTTATTCAGAAACCTTTGGTAACAAAAGTTATTTTAGACACAAAGCTAGAAAACGTCTTAAGAACTCGTTTACTATTTTTCATTGACTTCAAACAAGACCATAAATTATTTTATTTTTGGAAATTCTGAAGAATCGTTCACAATTTCCCTCTGTAGCCCATTCTAGTATCTAAACATAGCATTTAAATCTTTTAAAAAATCAGGCTATTCTATTTCATCGACTTGTGACTTAGGTAAATTACACCCTAGGCCAATAAAAATGCTAATCATTGAAAAATTTTAAAAGTTATGATAATTATAGGGTGATAATAAAAAACTGTCTCAAACCCAGTCTGGGATATAACTTTTGTATGATGAAATTAGCAATCTCCTTTTAGAAAGAAATGAGCGTCTGATCAAATAAAATCTAATTATGATAAATTCTAATGAAATTAAGCAATAGTCTGAGAATCTAACTTCTCTTACTCTCTGTTGATTGTCAGTCAAAAGCTATTAATAGTCTTTAACCAAATATTCTTTTTTTGTATTAATGTAAGTAGTCATCTTTTTTTTTTTTTACTTAATATCTCTAATTTGGGTGAATCTTTGAATCGCCCTGTTCTAGGTCTCTTTTCTTGTGGCAATTTTTAAATAAAAATTCAATATGTGCTCATAATTAAGTTATCGGAAAGGTTTTTTTTAAACCATTGTGAGTTTCAGATATCAAACCAACATGCATAAATATTATTGTGATAATAGACATGACTTATCTATTCCCTTAATGATAATGATTTTGTGTGTGGGGGGGGTTGGGAGGTGGATGTATCCTACATTCTGTCTACTCAGATTAATACCTTATAGTGGCAATAACCAACCTTAGGAGTCTATGAGAGAGAAAAAAGTTTTGTTCAAAGAATACAGACTAGCTTAAGCTAGGTAGATACTTGACATGTCACTATATTAATATAGTAAACATTTATTACATCTATGTGGAAAGAAGGAAGCAGGGGAGAGGGAAGGAGAGAGGAAAGAAGATTTTCATGCAAACTCCTCTTTCTCCACCATTGAATAACAATTATCTGTATAGTAAGAATAACATAGGTGCTCATTAGATAGTTTTTGAATCAGTGAATGAACGACTAGCCCTCTGGGATTATTGGATACACTATTGCTTGGAGACTAAGAGACGTATCTTCAGCTTTCTTCCTGTTCTGTGGTTTCTTTGCCTACTAAGAGTTGGCTAGGTTGTAAATATATTTAAAAATCTGAAAAGCAAAATGTTCTCAGATGAAAGGCAGGAAGAAAATAGTTCTCAACATGTCCACTTTAGCACCAAGGAAGCTTAATAAATATCGTTTACATGGATAAGCATAAAAATGTATGTATACCAATAGAACTAACTTGTGGCTGAATTAAGAACCTTAATTGTGCCAAGTTTTATTCTATCCAATATTAGCTCTCCTGTGTTTAGTTGTGTACATATGAGTGCAGGCAGCCGCCTTTCCAATGTATGGTTTCTTGCACTGATGAGGAAAAATTGCTGAAGTCATGAGGCTGCTCCAGGCAGAACTCTCATGCGAGTCATATGAAAGCTCCAGCATCGCTGACCTCTGGCAAAAAGAGAGTGAACAAGGACAAGAGACGCGGGGGGAGAGGCTCAAGTGCGAGTTTTCTCCTTAAGCCTGGAAGATTATGGGTCAAGAGCTGTGTGCAAAGATTCTCCAGCCTGGATGCAGCTGCCATGGCTGTTGGGAGGGAAGCGATGCACACAGCTGTCAGAGGAGTGCGCCTGTGACGATGGAGTCTGCGATCGAGGTATCCGTATCCCAGGAGAGCATCTTTCTCTCTTGATAAACCAAGTAGTTCAGAGACTCCCTCTCTGTAGCAGGGTCTGAGTTTTCTGCGGTAGGTCTAAACCAATAAAAAGAAAATTCTATTAAAGTCACAGGGAATTTATGGCTGTTGTCATCGAACTTGGGGATTTGCTTGTAAACTAAGAGGGAAAAATAATCTTATGCTTTGGGCTGCATGAAACTCACTTGGCTTGTAGTTGAGAAAGGAGCTATGCTCTTGAAATCTCTGCAGTATGAAACTACAGAGCTGAGCCTCAAAAATCAAGCTGCAGTATTAGTATGCTATGGATTCAAAATTTCAATAATTAGCTCGTGGTTATTAGCAATGTTGTACTAGGAAATTGTTTCCTTAAAGATAAATGAAGGGGATGTGAAAAAAAGTTTGAGTTAAGCAGAGAGAAATTGGAAACCATCCATCAGAGAAATTTAGGTTAACCTGAGTGTTAAAGTCATATTTTCAAATGAAGAAAGAATGTAATGTTTCAGCAATTGATACATTTCTGGGTGTTTTTAGAAATCTAACTTTCAGGAGAGGTGCCTTTTGGGGGTGTAGGAGGATTAGAAAACATTCGAAGAGTGAAAATTAGACGAATAAAAAATAGTTTATGCCAGCCGCTGAGTCTTGACTTCGCATAAATTTTATTGCTGCATTTTCTTTTTTCTTTAGCTAACAGACTTAAAAGAAGCATCATGTTCCATGACTTCATTTCACCCCAGGGGACTTCAGGCTGTCCGTGACCGGAAGTTCAAGAGTAAAAGGCCACGGAGTAACAGTGATTCTTTTCAGGAAGGGGATCTGAAGCAAGGTTTTCAGTGGGTGAGTGAGCAGCTGATGTTGATCAAGAAGAATTTAATGTGTGCTTGACTAGGGAGGCTGGCCCTATTTCGAGGGTGATTGATTACTAAGCAGACCTTCCCAAGTACACTCTGGCAAATTTCTCTGGAAAAAAAAATCAACATTAAAAAAAGTGCTTTTTCTTTCCCATCTCTCACCCCTCCCCATTCCCCTTTAGCAGAGAAAGAGCCTCCCTTTTGGAGCAGCTTCATCTTACTTGAACTTGGAGAAACTGGGTGAAGGTTCTTATGCTACAGTTTACAAAGGGATTAGCAGGTGAGTGACTCATAGCTGGGAGAGACTTTAGAGATGAGGCTCCCCCCCCACCCGCCCCCATATGACATTGTAAAGCCAGATCACACATGGCAGAAGTTTAGGACCTGTGCAAGACACCAGAGTCAGTAGGGAGAGACACAATGATTTAAATAATCTTGAAAGAAAAACAAACTTCCTTACCCCAATTAAAAACAGCCCACTAAGATGTTTATTAGCTTTTCTTCTCTTTTATTTAATTCAAAGTGGACTTTCTTTACTACTGAACCCAAGAACAATGACTGCTCCTCACTTGGTTGGAAGCGTAGTTAGTTGGTAAGGTGTCTCTAAAGGGTTTTTCATGTCCCTCCCTAAAACACTATGGCAGAGGTTTGCAATAGCAGCCTTAAGTTTGCTCCTGCATTCTTCCACTTTGCCTTCATAGAAGAAACTGAAATTGGTTTCTACAAATAACGGTATATGCAAAAAATGATTAATCCTGGGTTTTCTACACTTGAAAAATACACAAAATGTCTGGAGAATAAAAATACTGCCAATCCGGAAGAAATGTGCCCATTTTGGCTAATAACAAATTTTGTTAAACATATATAAAAGATCCATGAATTCCACTGCTTTACAGTCAGGGTGGGAAAGTCAGAGTTCTGATTTCTTTATGTTATTACGATGTCAAAAAATAATGACTCAATAGTGATTAAATGATAGTTTTAAATTTTTGTTATAAATAATACAAAACCAAATATTTGTCATTTATCTTAGTTCTTATGTTATTTTTCTTTGTTAAAACAAGATTTAGGAGAAATATTATTTTAGAAATAATTATGTAGAAACAGGGTTTGATACACTTCCACATACTATCTTAGGAACTGAGAATATAAAAGATTTCCTTCAAGGGACTCAACCTAGTAATAGGATAAAAAATACATTAGAAATACTTGTCCAAGTGCACAGGGATATATGTAAAAGTATATTCAATGCAGCAAGATTTATAAAAGAAAAAGTAAAAACCTGGTCACAAAAATCCATTAATGGAAGACTGGCTAAATAATCACCATACAAAGAAAAAGTATGCAGCCATCTAAAGTATGAGATAGATTTACTAATAGAAAAAGACATCCAATATTTTAAGAGAACAAAAAAGCAAGTTATAGAACAATGTGCACCCTCTGATCTCATTCGGAAAAAAAAACGTTATGATATAAAATATTTCAAATCAATAGCCACAATACTTTTTTTATTATTGCTGTTAAATATTAGAGACATTACCCTTAAGTTAGAGATAGAGCAAGAATGCCCATTATTATTTAATTTAAAGATTATCACTAATGTTCTAGCCAATGCAATTGAGGAGAAAGAAAGAACAAATATCATTTTTGTGGATTATAAAATTTTTTATCTAAAAAACCAAAGAGAATCATCTAAAAAACAATTAAAAATAGTATGATAGAACAATAAGGTGATCAGTTACAAAATAAAAATATATTTATCAAAAGTCGTCTCGTGTATTAACAATAACCATTTAATAGAAAATATAGTAGGGGAAGTTACTGTCATAATAGCAACAACGAAAATCATTAGCATCAATAAATGAGCAGAATTCATATAAAGATTTACTAAGGGATGTAAAAGACTTGAAGAAAGAGCAAGATAGGCATTCATTTTATTTTTAGACAGGTTTTCATTTAGTCTACTAATATTTGTTAAGCATCTGCTATGTGCCTGGCACTATTTTAGCCAATAAGGATTCATAGGAGAACAAGAGACAAAAATCCCTGCTCTTATGGAGTGTACATGCTAGCGGGGGTGAGATAAGCAATAAACAAATTAGTAAAATATTGAGTTTGTCAAAGAGTGAAAAGTGCTTTGGAAAAGAATTAAACAGGGAAGAGGGATGCGGAGTGCCAGAGTGGGGTGGTGGGTTACTCTTTTAAATAGAGTGTTGACAGGAGGTCTCACTGAGAAGAGAACACTTGAACAGAGACTCTGACAAAGGAGAAGTGTGAGCTGCATGTATGTGCAGTGGAAGAGAGCTTCAGGCAGAGGGAACAGCAAGTAAGAAATCCCAGAGACAGAGGCAGGCCTCGCCCTGGAAGAGGAAAGTGGAAGGAGATGAGGACGGGAAGCAGTTGTAGCTGCTGGTTGTGGTGGGGCAGTTGTGTATGGTCTTGTAGACCATTCCAGGGATTGTTGTAAGGATATTTGGATTAGAAAATCTAATCGTGCAAAGATGTCAATCATTCTCTAATTTATAGTCTTAATGTATTATAAATGTGTTAAAAAGCTACAATAATTAAAATGTTATAGTACGAGTATAAGACAGATCAAAGTTTAAAAAGTCCAGAAAGTCACAAATCCGAATATTAATAAGGTCTAATATACAGTCATGGTGACATGTCAGTCAAATCAGCAGAGACAAGAAGACAGTCCAATAAATGGAGCTGAGACAATTGTTAGGAATTTGAAAAAGGTAAATATACAATATAAATGCCTAGTAAATTAAAGAGTTAAATAAAAAAAAGAATTTAAAGACGAAATGAATAGATAAGAGAATTCTTTGTAACCTTTGGGCTGGAAAGGTCTGTCTATACATAACACTTATGTCAGAACCCACAACGGAAGATTGGAAGTGTGCGTGGTGCCCCATCTATCCAAATATGTTCTAGGGAGACCCAATTCTGACACTTTAACAGAGTTTTCACTGAAACAGTTATCGTTGTCAAATTGACACAGGGAACCCTAGAACAAAATCAAATGTGATCTTTTATTATAGATGCTCTCAGCATCTTTAAAATGTTTATGTATGCCAGGACTATCGAAGAAAGAATGAGAACATTTTTAAAGTGTAAAGCATTTCCTAAAATACTTGACCAAAAAACCTTTCTGGAAGTGTGGGGAGAATTTTACAGAGCTATGCTCTGAGTAAAATGTTGCAGAAAATACTAAACATCATAAATATTTCAAAGTTCAAAATTTCAAAGACATAGTACGGTAAACAAAAAAAGTTGGTGAGAAGTATATGTAAAACTATTTCAATAAAAAGGTAGGCAAATAAGCAAATCCCAAAAAAGCAGAAAAGACCAATATGTTTATGAAAATTCAGTTCCACAAGTGGTTAAAGAAATATAAATTAAAATGTGATCATTCCTTTTAACCTATAAATAGGTCCCCCCAAAATGAAGATAAAAGCATGCTCCAAAAAACAACCTTCACAGTTATGGGCATTTCTCAAAGAACATAGGCGCCAACTGAAAGAGCTCCCAAATGACAAAGCTGAAAAAAAAGAGCAACAAAATAAATAAACTATTATAGTTTGGGATTGTAACCCAAAGTATAAAATACATATCTATGAGTTTATGCTAATAAAAATAAATGGTTCAAAAATTAATAAGTGGTAGAGAAGAGACAAATTTCCCATGCAGAATTCCAAATAATTTATGTAGATAACACACCCTCGAGGAAGTGGAGCGTAAATCCCCATTCCTTAAGTGTGGGCTATTCACAGTGATATTCTTCATAAGTACAGTGTGGAAGTGGGGGGAGGATAATTACAGTGAAGAAGCCTGACAAACACTACCTCAGCTAAGTGATTAAGGCCAACATCAAAAGTCATAAATTATGATGATAGTACATACCCTTAATATGGTGTGATGAAAATGGTACTTTACCTTCTCAAAACCCATAGCCCCAGTCTAATCATAAGAAAGACATCAGAAAAAATTCCAATGGAGAGCTATCCTACAAAGTTCTTCACCAGTACTCCCCAGACTTGTCAAGTTCATCAAAACCAAAGAAAGGCTGGAAAATTGTCACAGCCAAGAGGAGCCTAAAGAGACACGACAACTAAATGTAATGCGGTATTCTGGATGGGATCCTGGCACGAATAAAAGATATTAGGTAAAAACGAAAGGAATCCTGGTAATCAAATTGCAATATATAAATATGTCAGATGAATGCATCCTACACCTTTAACTTACACAATGTTATATGTCTATATCTCAATTTTAAAAAGGCTGAGATAAATTGATAGATTTCATAAATTTATACATTCCTACTGATATCCACTTCAGAAGAGATAGAAAGAATAGTTACTGTAAGAAAATATTTTGAAATAAAATTTAAAAAGCCAAATAAACTTATAAATGCTGTAAAAATAATAAAAATAAAAGGTAATATACAACAGCAAATTAATTTTAAAACTTAAAAATCATCCATAATCTATCACTTTAGTACAGCAATTGCACGTGTGCATTTTGTTTTCCACAACCACACAGATTAAAATTGACCCTTGAACAACATGGATCCACTTATACATGAATTTTTTTCAATAAATACTGTAAATGTATTTTCCTTATGATTTTCTTAATAACATTTTCTTTTCTCTAGCTTAATTTATTGTCAGAATACAGCATGTAATACATATGACATATAAGATATCTGTCAATCAACTGTTTCTGGTGTTGGTAAGGCTTCTATCAACAGCAGGCTACTAGTGAAGTTTTGGGGAAGTCAAAAGTTGTATGAGGATTTTTGGCTGTGCAAGGGGTTGGTGCCCCTAACACCCACCTTGTTCGAGGTCAACTATACTTAAAGTTGCAAAAATGATGTGCTTGCTGTTTTGTATCCTGTTGTTCATTTTATCGCAAATCTTTCCCTGTTTTTTTGTGTACATATCTCTGGACTTAAGCTTTTGTTATGAATGCAAAATATTCCATTGTATTGATATACTACAAATTTTTAAACTGTTCCGCTAGTTTTGGACATTTCAACTATTTCTATCTGTTTCTATTATAACTAACACAGTAGAGGATATCTTTCATCCATTTGGAATTTTTTAAATTTTTATTAAATAAGTTTATTGAGAAAAATTCATTAGTATGGTACTTTTATGGCTTTTCCTATACATTATCATGTTGTATCCCCCCTAAATTTTACCAATTTATGACGCAACCCACATAAACAACACAATTTTACTGCACAAAAAAAAAAACCTAGACTTCTAATAAATTGTAGGCTTTAGTTAGTAATAATGTATCAATATTGGTTCATTAATTGCAACAAATGTGCCATACTAATATAAGATGTTAACATAGGAGAAATTGATTGTGAGGTACATGGGAACTCTGTACTATGATCTCAATTTTTCTGTAAATCTAAAACTGCTAAAAAATGAAATCAAAAAGTAAAAACGAAAACAACTCTGCCCAGGGCTGGTAAAGGAGCACTGGAATCGCCACCTTCATGACTAGCTAGGGATGTGACCACTCTGTGGCACAGTTTAGAAATATGCATTGAAAACAATAAAAACATGCACAGTATGCTCTTTGGTTTAGCAACTGTACTTCTACCCTTAGAAAATTATAGGGGCTATGTGGAAGGACTGATCTACAAATACGATCATCACTGTATTTTTATAATAGTCAAAAGTTAGAAAACATTTAAAAGCATTTGGAATTGGCTAAATACATTGCAGTATATTTGTGTAATAAAATATTTTGTCATCATTAAATGTCACATAATACAAAGATGAATAAGAGAAAAAGTTAGATGGAGGGAAAACAGGTTACTAATAAATGGTATAATATGACGTGAATCTCACTGTACTAAAATAATAGATTAATGTTTGCATTAAAATCTCCTCTGTTCTCTGGCACTTACATTAGCGAATGAAACAATGAATAAGTGGAGAGTAGGAGGAGATGAAGAGAGATAACTGTGGGACTGGGCCCAGCTGTAGCACCTAGAAGGCCACAAAATTTGGCTTTTATTCAACGTGAAATGTGGAGATAGTGGTGTGTTTTAAGCAGCGAAGTGACTTGTTTTGACTTTCACTTAAAAAGATGTCCCCGGCTACTCTGTTAAGAGGAGACAGTAGGGGTACAAATGTACAAGCAGGGAGACCGTTAGGAGGTCACTACGATAATTCAGCTGAAAAATAAGGATGGCTCAAGTAAGTGTGCAAAGGGAAATGAAAGGAATAACATATATCAAAATATTATGAGGATGGATTTGGTTGGTTTGGGGGGAATTCTTTGCTTTTCTGTATTCTCCAAATTTGTAATAATGAACAGATATCATTTTGGTAAAGAGAAAAAAAAAGTTTTGGTGTATATATATATATACCATATGTCACGTCTCTCTATATATACTCCTATATATATATACTCACTAAAACTTTTTTTTATATATATATATAAAACTTTTATATATATATATATATATATATATATATATATATATATATATATATATATATATATATATATATATATATAAAACTTTTAAAACTTTTTATTTTGAAAAAATTATAGATTAATATGCTGAAATATATTTTGAGGAAAAATTGCTTTTGTTAAGCTATCCTTAGTATAAATTGCTGCTCTGAATTATCTGAAAGTGTGCACTTTCTCCCCATTCTTCCAGGATAAACAGACAACTAGTGGCTTTAAAAGTCATCAGCATGAATGAAGAAGAGGGAGTCCCCTTTACAGCTATCCGGGAAGGTAGGAACAGTAAAATGGACCCAACAAATCTGTTTTAAGAATGTGGTTGGGAAAAAAATACATTGAGTCTATATATTTGGCATCTAGCTTTTGATATTTCTAGAAGAAATATTATAATTGTAATTTCATTCTTCATACCAGTCTTTCAGGTTCGTTTACACTATCATTTTATTATTTATTCTTGAAGAAATTAAGACTCAAAACTATTATATTAGTTGACCAAGACTATGAACTCAATGACTGTTTACTAAGTACCTTCTGTGTGTTTGGTCCCATGCTAAATGCTAAGGCTATCTCTATATAACTCTAGAAAAAGCCATATAAAAGATAAGATAAATAATATAATCACACAAATTCTGAGTAAGCAATTTACTTGAAAATAGTGTGTTTGTTTAAGTAGCATTTGAAAAGCTCTTTGGGAAGGCATGTGTTTTTAGTGTTGTCCCTATATTTTCTCTATAACTTGGGCAGTATAGCAAGTGGGTGAGGAATCTGGTGTCGGATGGACTTGAGTTTGAATCTTAGATCTGCTGATTACTAGTGCCATGACTGAGGGTAGATGGCTTATTTAAGATTCAGTTTATTGCAGAAAGAGGATAATAATAGTATCTATTTCTTTGAGTTATTATGAGGATTAAATGAGAATATGTATTTAAAGCACTAATCACAGAATCCATTTTCAGAATTCTAGAAATGCTGACTATTACTATTCCATTCTTATTCCTTTCCCTTAGCGATCTCTTGGTCACCATCGAGATAACCAATAATTTATAATATGTAAAAATCAAGAGGCCCATGTAGTGAAAAAATAATTAAAAATGCAATTTATTAACTTTTTTATATGAGCCATTTGAAATAAAATGGTAATAGGATTGCTATTTATTTCAGCAAAAACCCAGAGAAATGGCAATTCCTGGGCCTAACTTTCTCCCCGGCTAACGACTTCATCTTCCCTTCTTCATGAAGACATCTTGTATGCAAAGTATATTGCCGGGTGTTGTGATGGATGAGAAGAAAAAGCCTGATCTTTGCTCTATAGCATTTTCAAAAGTAACAGAGCAGATGGTTCCAGTTACAACCAGTGTTATAATGGAGGCAAAAAAACACATAAACTACGATGAGAACCAGTTAGTGTCAGCGTGGCTAATGGAGTCAGTAGATTTTGAGTGGAGCTTGGAAGGATGGATTATGCAAACAGGCATGGAAAAAGCAATTCAGAAAATGAGTTCATAACTGAATTTGATGCCATTTTCAAAAGTCTTTTGGAGCCCCTGGGAATTGTGTTATTTTGAATTTAAGTAGAAAGGTCAAATTGCTATCGGGTTAGTCAGAGATTCAGCCTGATAGGATCAGGTGCCTCCTGGAGGAAAAGCTTGGTTTTAAGTGTTTAATATAATGGAAGTTGCATTTACTAATGCACTTTTTAGTGATCTCCATAAAAGAATGATCAGATTTAGAAAGAGATGTGAGATAGGTTAAGGAGTATTTCTGAGCATAATAAAAGTCCCTAGGTCACCAGCACAGGGAGAGTCTCTAGGCCCAGTTTCGCCCATTCGTCTGGTGTTTCCTTCATGCACTTGAGCTTATCCATTGCGTCAAGCTCGCCTCGTTCGGATTTTGCCCACAGCCAAGTTTTTTAGATTGACATTTGACAAAACTTTTGCTGGTTTTGCTAACAGATGGTTCTCAGCATGGTTCAGAAAAGCTGGGTCTGTATTGTTCCGTATGCTAAATGTTTCTTTTATTGCATATTTACTGAGGAATTGCCTCTCCATCGCAGGTGTTTGGAATTACATTTAATATTCAACTGTGGACTTTTTTGATTTACTTTATAGACTTACCTTACTGAATGCTTTGCTTGTATAATATTAAAAACCAGAAAAGGATTTTTGACACATTGGAGGTTGTTAAGGCATCTAATTTCCAACAACGAATGTTTCTTTTTCCACCAGTGTAAAAGCTGAAGGCCCTTGTTAGAACGCCCTCTCCCCTCAATGAGATATGAGACCTCATTTGAAAACTTTGGCACCGTCCCATTTTTCCTGTAAGAATTTTAAGGATGTGAGACTAGGGAGACAGGAGGTTAAACAAGAAGGGCTGGAAAGCAAAATAAGAACAGCTGGAATTCATTAGTTAAAATCCAGGGTCACTAGCTAAAAAGGCAACTGAAAGCCACATGCAGAAAAACTGAACGAGTAATGCAGATGTCTTTTAAAAGCCTTGAAGCAGGAATTACTTTCCCTGAACAGTTTGGCTGCACTGACGATACCAGCCAACACTTTATTGAGTAGAGTTTTACTACATGTACAGTCTGTCGCCATGTAAGTGGAATACATGTGGCAGCTTATTAATCTGGTCACCGAAACACCATTCGATCTTAACATGTAATGTTATAAAATTAGTGAAAGCATGAACAGCACTAAGGAAAACATATCTTGATACCCGTGCCAGATAATTTTCATGTGTTACCTCTTTTAATCTTAACAACCTTTGAAGATAGATCTTCTTCTAATATGTAGCTATAATTAAAACCAAATCTCTCTGATTCAAAAGTCCATACGCTCTCTGTGCATTCATTCTACAAGCATCATTGAGCACCTCCATGACCAGGCACTCTGCGGACTGCTAGATACAGAGCAGAACACACAATAGATATGTTGTCTACCCTCACGTTTTTATTAGTTAAAAAGATTAGCTACCTTCATAGCAACTTAGAAAATCTTCCATAACTGGCTCTAGAATTATATTTTAAATGTTTATTCTTACAAGGAGAAAACACTTATTTGAATAGACTAATATTTTAAGTTTTTATATAAATACACATTCCCTAGTTTTATTAAACTGTGTATCAATATTCTAATAATGTGCATTTAAAAAGTCTTTCTATAAAATTAGAAATGTTTGGGTTAAACCCAGGAATTTTAGCCTGTTAGCAGAGCTTGTTTAGGAAGCAGTCATATAACTAACCTTTTTTGAGGACTAGGCATATGACATAACCTCATACGCCCCGTCCCCCCGCCCCCCCCCGCCCCCGCCACCACATTATCATTTCTTTAAACTCTTACTTCAACTCTCGAAGGTAAAGTGTGTTGTTTCTGTTGTAGGGATGAAGGAATCTGAGCCTCAGAGAGGTTAGGTAACTTGCCTGAAATCTCAGAACGAGTGATCAGTGTTGTTAGGTAGTAGAATCTAATCTCTTCTATGCAAAATCCTTTCTACTTTATTACAATAAATTTAGAACTCCTTAACTCAAGCATTTCTCCTTTAACAACAGTAAAAATTAAAAAATCCGTTTTAATGATATATTTTGTATAAACGTTAAACAAATGCAGAAGAAACATTTTAAAGAAAATTATATATAATATTGTATATTTGTCAATTCTGATTCTATCAACTCTATAGTACCAGTAATTGCAGTGTTTAATTAGAAACAGTTTTAGCCGAGAATCCTTTAAGATCATTCTTTAGTAGAAAACATTACAAAGTAATTATTCCCAGTCCATATATGAGAAAACTTAGCCAAAAATAGGCTAAGGAACCTCCCCAGGTCATGCAGGGAGGTAGAGGATACCAGTTAGAACCACTGATTTTGGTTATTACAAAGTGATTGCAGCAGGCCAGAATGACAAGAAGGTCTCCATAGAATGCATTCAAATTACATTATGGACATGGCACATTTACCTCTGCATAGTTACATTTTTATAAAACAAAACAATGTCAGGATGATGGTATACAATCAGATTATAATTCCAAAGAAATCAGATAATAACTATTTGTCTAACATTTGTATTAATATTTATCTTGATGATTTCTTTTCTTGGAATGCATAACAGGACTCATTGACTTGATTTGTGACACCCAGGCCAGAGAAAATGAGATATCAGGAACTACAAACTCTTTTTAATTCAATGCCCAGTGGGGGTTGGGAGTGGGAATTGGCTCTATTGTTGACTCTTACATAAACTCATTATAGCTGTCTGGTCTTCGTTAATTCACAAGCACTTACTGAGCACCACATGCCAGGCCTATGCTAGGTGCTGGAGAGGCTAAGACAGGGACAAGGACAATCCATGCCCTCGAGGAGCTCACGGCTCAGGGCTTTGACTACCAGACTCTCTGTTTAGCTGTGTCTTAGGACTTTAAGAGTCAGCCTTGTTCCTTCTGGTCACTATCATCTTTTACTTTTCCTTCTAACCTAAAGCAGAACAGAATAGAGTAACATCAAAACTATTACCCATTGGACTTGCAAAGCATCAATTTTCATAAAACTTTACTGAACCACAAACCCCAATGAAATGAACAAAACTGAGAAACTAAATATTCTCATATCACTGCAAGATGAAAATGATAATTTTTAAACTAAATTGTTAAATATCTTACATATATGAGGATCAAATAAAATTCTATGTAATGTTCAACCAGTTGGTCATACTAAACACATTTTTGGACATTTATAATAAAGAAAGAAATACTTTGCATTTTTAAAACAAGCTTAATAACTTAAAGAAAATTTAAAATGTTCTTTAGAATTAGCACCACCATATAGAGCTAAAGAGTAACTTGGCTTATTTGCACCTATAGAAATTCCTTCTTTACTTATTAACACCAATGAAATTGTTCATGAAATTATTCCCTTCCTTTTCTCATAAAAACCCTTCACTCCCTCATTTGAACACTATTTGGATTCCTGTCTGAATCAATGTTCCCTCATGCTTCCTGTTAGATTTCAAATAAATGCTTGTTCCGTCTCACTTCGGCCATTTATTTTTAGGTTAACAGATCCAGGCCATTTCCATCTTTGGTGCCTCCATCTTTCAGCCGTGGGTCATTTTTCCTGATCTTTGAGATTATGTTATTTTCTTCTTTGGATTTTCTCTTTGGTTTTTCTGGGTGTTCTCATGATCATACCAAAGTAATATATACAGCAGTCTTACAACAATGCCTGGCTTGTGATAAATACTCAGTGAGTGTTAGCTATTATCATCATCATCATTATCATTATCATTATAAAGGTATTTTGGAAGCACTCAAAGAAATTCCATTGTGATTCCATTTGTCTGGAGCTCTAAGGACTCTCCAATTTATCTTTGTGTCTTTTATTTGAAGAGAAACAAAAAAAAGTAGACTTAGCCTATGTGAATTATAAAAACAATAATTTTACAGGAATCAGAATGCTCTGATTTTAAGATCTTTCCTTTCTCCATTGGCTTTTGCATCCCTCAGCTGATTATCCTGCAGAACACACCACGTCCTGCTGTGAAGTTTATGAGGCAGCCTTGAAATTATAAGAAAGATCTTTCCTTCCTGGGTTTGAGACCCACACATGTGAGGCTGCAAGCATTTTAGATCCCTCGGGTGAATGGACCAAACAATAAACCAAAACCATGAGATAAATGCTTTAAACATCATCTACTTTTTCATGTAAATTCTCCATTATTAGTCATCAAAAGTCACAGGTTTCATGTAAGTATTTCAGTATTTCTGCAGTGCTAAAAAAAGCAGTAGTAGACATGGCATAACACATGCAACATTTATAATCTAATGAGGAAGACAACTAAAAGAAACAACAAAAGCATCTTCATCAGAAACATACTATACCAACAAATTATAGGGATAGAAATGATACTAGGCAATTAGTGACCACTAATTTGAGAGTAAATATTTATTAATTGTTTATTATATAGCAGATGTTGTTCTAGACACTGAAGATATAGCAATAAGCAAAAAGACAAACGTGCTTTCTCTTAATGGAGTTTATATTCTTAAGGGTAGAGACAGATAATAAACAGATATATAATATGTCAGGGGTAATAAGTGCTATGTGTCAGGGGTGATAAGTTCTATGAAGAAGAACAAAGCAGGGCAATGGATAGAGGATCACTGGGATGGGCCAGGGCTAAGGGCTGCTATGTCATCAAGAGAGGTCAGGGAAGCCAAGACTTTCATGTGTATCATTTGAGCAGAGAGCTGAGATAAGAAGGTTGCAGGCAGAGGCAAAGGCAAGTCCCAGGGAGGAAATGTGTTTGGAAGTGTCCAAGGAAGAGCAAGGAGGCTAATATGAATAGAGCCAAGTGAGCAAAGATGGGAGTGTGAGTTGATAAGGGCAGAGCAGGGAGGTGATGCAGGCTGAGCAGGCCATAGTAAGCCCTTTGGATTATATTCTTAGTGCAATGAGAGACTGCTGGAGGGTTTGGAACCAGGAGAGAGACAAGCCCTGACTTCCCTTTGAGAAGGATTACAGTGGCTGGCTGCTCTGTGAGAAGAGACTGTAGGAAGAAAGGAAGGAAGCAGGGAGACGAGTTAGAAGGTATTTGCGTTAATTCAGCCAAGATATGATGATAGCTTGGCCCAGAATGTTAGCAGAGGAGGTGGCAAGAAGGGAAGGATGCTGGACATGTTTTGATGGTGTTGCCAACAGATTTGCTGATGGATTGGAGGAAGTTGAGAGGAGTCGCCATTTCCTAGAGCAGTGAATCCTCATCAAATGGATTAATCGTTTAAAAAGGTTTCTGCGAAGAAATTGTGATTAAGGGTAAAACTAATAACGCAAATATAAGTGAACAACAGAGAACTGGCAAAACTGACACTTTCCCTACTCCTATAAAACAGAAATTATGAATAAAACTATACGAAATAAAAATTTATACCCACTGTTGTCAGCAATGAGCCTCATCCTAAGCGGATATTGTTCCTTGAGCTCTTTAGCAAGCGATAGTATGTAGCCATTATAAATAATATATCATGCCACCAGGATTTTAAAAATAAACATTGGGAGTTTTAGTAATATCATAGTTAAGTAAAATTAAATTTTGTATTAAAAATAAATTTAAACATCTTTACAATATTCTTAGCAGTTTCAGCTTTATCATATCCTTTTAAAATCTAATTTTGGTGCACTTTTTTGTAGCGTGTGTGTATTTCTGTGTAGAGAGAGAGAAAATGAACATAATTTACAAATAAAAATACACATACAAGTAACGCACTTATATTTACGTTATTAGTTATCTGTTGTTCACTTATATTTGTGTTATTAGTTGCAAGCATTTTCAACTGATGATCAGAAGTCATTGTAAATATAGAAGGTGTTGAAAACCCTAGCATAAGAAAACAAAAATTTTAAGAGTTTAATTTGGGAATGGGAGTTTACTGGGGTTCAAGATAAAGGGGAGAGCAAGTACCTGATGGCAGGGATATTAATTCTAATTTGCCACTGTGTGATGCTTGACATTTGCCAGGGATCTATTTGCCAGGGATCTGATTCCAACCTCATGTCAACTCTGTGAAGTCAAGTCAGGAAAGGTGTTATCTGTTTTTCATAGGGAGCGAATTGAGACTAGAGTTGAGATACTCTCTTGAGCTCACTCGGATAGAAAGTGACAGGACCAGGATTCACATTAGGGCTTCTGGCTCTACAGTCAGCTCTCTGTTAAGACACTCAATAAATATATTTGATAAATTAAGTGCTTACTCTTGCTCGAGCATTGTCCTAAGTGGTGTGGCGGCATCTGAAGGAGAGGGAAAGTCACTCCCTCTATTAGCATGTAGCCTTCAGTCTGGGACTAAGGACATTAAACAGATGCCTGTGAAACCGTTTACTACATTTACCAAGCAATGTACTTATAACAGTGAAATAATAAATTTAACTCATAAGGATTCAGAGGAGAAAAAAAAACATTAGTCATTAGAGCAAAGTAGGGTTAATGGGTAGAATAGGTAGGGCTCCTTGGATGGTAAGAAGTTGCCAGCTCAAACTAACTTAAGTAAAGGAGAAAATTTGCTGGCTCACGGTTCTGTTAACTACCAGCTACTAGTATGGGCTAGCAGGGCACAGATGATGTCACCAGGAATCCATGCTTCTCCATCCCCAACACTGCTTTTCTCTGCCTTAGTTTTATTCCCAGGCATCGGCCATCTGGCCAGAGAAGCTCCTGGCTAAATTCTACAAGCTTGGCCCTCACAGTGGAAAAGGAAGCACTTTTTTCTTAATGACACCAGCAGAACAAGGCTCTCCCAGGCGTGGGTTTTGTGCCTGTCTCTGAACCAATCTCTGTGGCTGGTGCTGTTCTCTGATTGGACAGGCCTGGGTCACATGCCCAGTCTTGGGTAAGGGTGGGGCCAGCTTCACCTGAATAGCATGAACTGAGTAAGGAGAGGGTTTCCTCAAAGACATATAGAGGTGTCCCCACTAGAAGGGAGAATAGCTGCCAGGAGGGCAAAACAACAGAGGATCATTACAACCGCATAAGATTAAAGAAGGAAGTAATTTTGTTCCAAAATTTGAAGGGAATATTTGAGTTTGTTTTTAATTTTACAGATTTCCAAAAGAGAGTTGGTGCAGAAGGTTCATGATATACAAATTATCAAAATTATACTTAAAATTATACTTAATTTTTCCTTTCCTTTAAGTCTTAAGGACACTCTTCATGCAGTGATGCCCTGCGCTGAGACTCATCATGTCCTTATGGTGCCTTTTCTGGTCTCCACCCTCCTGGTCTTCATACTCTGGAGCCCCCAAAGACAGCCTTTCAAACTGCCTCCCAGCCACTCCTGGCCTTTTGTGGAGACTTCTCCCCTTTAAGGCTGCTTTTACTGATCTAATAATAATCTACTATTGAAGATGTAAGAGACAGTCCTCAGCCCTACCCACTCTCACTCCCCTAGACACCCCAAGTTTGGCCCTGACCTCTTTTCAAGTTCGTGTTTTCTCTTTTCCACAGAGGTTTGCAATTCTTCCTTTAAGAAACACCCACTACTCCCTATTACGCTTCAACAATCCTTCATTGCATGCTCTTTATCCCTGCCTTCTACCAATCACATCCCTGGGCCCTGCTGACCCCTTGTGGGACTTTGAATTTTAGAGAATGGTGACGTGCTGCAAAGTCCTGCTCTAGAAGGCAGAACATTCCGTTTCCTGCTCCTCCCATGGCCTTTATCTCTCCGGTCCTCCTCTCCTATAACTCTGAAGCGGAGATGATAAGATTCCCAGAGGAAAGCATTTGCAAAGTGCTCTGAGTGCTTTGATGAAATTGATTGGGTAAATGGAAACATGTTTTTTGCAACTGCCCTCATGTATAAGAAAAATAACTTACACAAATACAAGGACTTGCCATATAACAAATAAAGATCCTTTGTAATTTTGAACATTATTTCACGAGAGATTTTTTTTCCAGCAGTAAAAAACCAGAATGCTTGATTTTAAATGTTTAAAAAATAAATAATGTTTGATACCTTTAAAGCAGTGTACTTTTACTATCAATGATCGAATTAACGTTTTGTTTAATTTTTCTAGCTTCTCTTTTGAAGGGTTTGAAACACGCCAATATTGTGCTGCTGCATGACATAATCCACACCAAAGAGACGCTGACGTTTGTTTTTGAATACATGGTGAGTTGCCCCAGTATTTCACAAAGCATGAAGAAAAGCCTGGTGCTTGTGTAATGAATCTGTTAATATTTTATGGCATGATAAAACTTTCATTACAATGTGGAAAGCGCCATGGAAATTTTCATTATTGTGATTAACAGAGCCTATTGTTCTTATGCTTATTCTTTAGTCCTGCTTCTTTTACCCACTATCTTTGCTGTCTTTTTTGCCCTCACAAGCAATAATAAATAAGCACTTTGAGTCTGCCTCCTAAATAAAACTTTTATACTTTCTAAAATCTATTTTTAATCACTATCTGAGCAGAACTCAACATTTTTATCATTGATAATGAAGACGTAACTCACAAAGTTTTAAAAAATTATATTCGAGTTCACTAAAGAAAAACTCATTTTTGTATTTTTGAAAGGAAAAATGATTTAAATATTAGCAGATATAAATCATAAAGTATGTGTACTTGGCTTGCCTTCAAGGAAAGCGAAAAATCTCTGTGTCATTGTGTTTGGTGACAGTCATTTTAAACTGAGGATCTCTTTGTGCTGAGTAACAACCTTCCTTCTAAGAGTTAGAAAGACACACTGAGTTTGACTTAAGCAGTGGGATCTCAGAAAACCTGGTTATGTGCCTTTTGCACCTATTCTCAAAAATCCTGAACTTCGTAATACCAGTGACAGTCATGTCTATGGCCTGCTTTAGGATACTGTTCAAGCACCACTAACATCAGTTTCTCCACCATTTCATGTAGCACACAGACCTGGCCCAGTACATGTCTCAGCACCCAGGAGGGCTTCATCCTCACAACGTCAGGGTGAGTACTTTGAGGGTCAGGGCTCTCCTCTGGCTTGTCCGCAGCAAGAAATTTTTTAAACAGGCTGCCATCACAAAGCCGAGTCCCAGGACTCTAAATAAGAAGATGGCCATCATTAATATTCTAGAGATAAGTTAAAAAAAGAGTTGCCCCTCATGATATAAAGCAATGTTTAACTATTTTCCGGGCAGCCTAACCTTGTCAGTCATTGCCATCATGTAAACGTCTCTTTAAAAGTATAAACCAATTAGAAAGAATTGCATTAAAAGGAAAAAAGTGAAGCTAGGCCATCATAAAATAAATACTTTCTTCGTGGCAGACTACTGTGGTCTGTGATAAAGTTTGTGTTGTATGTATAGTTCTCCACTAGAACTAGCAAACAAACTAACTACCTTTTTTAGATCTTAATCAGTTACCTTTTTTGCCTGTTCTATCAGATCCTATTATATATGGGACCAACTTTCATTTTTCCAGTCATTATAACAGAAATCATAACAAACTCTTAATTAGCTGTAATTCTACATCTATTATAAATTTCAGAAATCATTCGTATTTCATACTTTTTACTCCCTAAGGTTTTATTGACACCAATTAATCAATTGGCCCTTAACCATATGAGGTTTGTATATCATGTACTCATTTGTTTAACTAATATTTATGTATTTATTTATTCATTCAAGAAATATTTATTGAATACTTAGTACTATATTAAGTTTTGAGGTTTCACTAATGAATAAGTTGCGTTTCTTGTTTTCAATGTGCTTAAAGCCCGGTAAGATACGTGGACTTAAATAGCCAGTGAGAAGCAAAGGGATAAAGGTAATGATAATAGGAATATTATGCGAACGCATAATAAGGGGCCTGATCTGCTCTAGGAGGCAAGGGGGAAAGGTCTGAAGACACGGGGTTGAGGAGAGTAAAGGAATTTTAAAATAGCTATTGGAGAATGGGATAGAGAACTAACTAAGGAAACTGAGAGGGTTTGCTAGTATATTAAAGACTCTGGTAAGAAAACCATTAAATTATCTGCATAATCATGGGATTTTTTTTTAATGGCAGTGCTTAGCAATTTGAATTGAAGAGCAGAGAAAGTAGACAGCTGGATTGATTCAGAGTTAGGGTTTTGCCAGATATGTGAGAGGGAAAGACAGTTGGGCAAGAGAATTGAGGAAATTGTCAAGAGAGGTTAAAATGATGATCAGCGGCTTCTAAACTGGGTCTAATCTGAGGAAAGGAAGTGAAGATAGGCAAGTTGCTGATAACTAGGGAGAGAGCAGAAGAGTCAATGCTGATTAAATAGAAGAACAGTTGAAGAAAAAATGACTGAAAAAAAAAAAAAAGATTTTCAGGCTTATGTGACTGTTACATCCCAGATACTGTTCTAAATGCTTAGAAGGACAAAAAGACATAGAAGACATAATTCCTGTCCTCAAGACACTTGTATACAAATCAAGATAAAAGAAATATACACCAGTATTATTCCAAGACATGTGTGAATAATGCCAGGTAAGAAATAAGACCTAGTATTGTAGATGTGCAAAGAAGTAAAATATATCTTCTCGTTTTAAGAGGCTTTGTTAAGCCAGAACTTTAAAAATGCATTGTATTTCAAGAGGCTGGAATAAGGGAAGATGTTACAGGAAGAAGGGATATTTTCAACCAAGGTACAAAGCAGGGAAGCAGAGGATAGGATCCCAGAAAGAGGATCCCGGGGTCATGGGTTTTTAGGGTTAGGGGGCCCACAGTGGTTTTCGGCCTTCAGGTTCTGACCCATTACTAGATTATGAAATCAATTTGGTGATTAGCAACCAACATTTTGAAAAATGAAAAGGAATGGGTGAAAAGAGAATAAAAAAAATTAGGGTGCATTACACTTAGTAAGAGTAAGTATTATTTTGTGCAACTTTTGTTCCAGTTGAAACTGTACTTATATCTATGTATGTATATGACTACTGGGCACTTACATATTACTTACTGTCATTGCAGTCGAAAAAAACTTTAAAAACATTGGACTGGTCTAACTTCCTCATTTCACAGAATTAGAATCCAAGGTTTGAGGACAAACATTTTGCCTGAGGGTATAGAACCAGCTTTTGCCATTGTTAAATATGATTTTTGGGGTTAAGATTCTTTTCCACTAGTGCCATACTGCATTTCTCATCCTGTTGGCCTGGAATATAGAATATATTTGCGGAATGGGTTACATAAGTCTGGGAAAATAGATTGGGTAGGAGTCTTACTTTCCAAGATGTGGACTTTATTCCTTAGACAGTAGAGTCATTAGAAAGGTTTGAATGAAGAAAGAATGACATGATTGGAAGGAAATTTATGTAAGTGTGGTCTGTGGGTTGGCTTGAAGAGAGGAAAAGGAGTCAGGGATTCCTGTTAGGAGTTTGACGTGGCCTAGTCCAGTGCTTCTCAAAGTGCAATGAGCGGACAAATGACCTGGGGTTCTGACTTAGTAAGTCTGGGGTGAGGCCTGAGCTTCTGCTTCTAACACGATCCAAGGTGCTAGATGCTGCTGATTGAGGATGAAACTTTGAGTAGCAAAGATCTAGGTAGGAAGTAATAAGGCAAAAAGAAGAAGGAGGAGGAGGATGATGGAATGATGTGATGTGCAATGTGAGTGGAGTGAAATATAAAATATTAAATGACAAATGAAATAACATAAGGAATGAGCACAGCCAGATGATGATATGATGATAGCTGTGGAGGGAAGGAGGATATGAGGGCAGCTGTGAGAGGAGAGGGAGCGAGGTGGGGAGTGATGAAGAAATAGAAGAAACACAGGCCGATGAGGAGGAGGAGGAAGAGGAGGAGGAGGAAGTAGTAATAAGGACTAAATGGTAGTGAAGGTAAGAATGGAAAGGGATGTGAAAAATGGAAACAAGAAAGAGTTCATCCAGGACATGGTGACTCAGTGGGCATGAGGAGGAGAAGGATGAGGCTGGACATGACTGATTTTGAGTTTGATTGACCAGGAGAATTATAGCTCTATTAATAGAGATAGGAGAAGTTGGTTTGGAGAGGAAGAGGAAGAGTTCTGTCTTAGACATGAGGAGCTCATAGTTGGGATAGCCAAAGGGAAATGAGCAGCAGGCAGCTGAAGAGGAGACTGGTGCTCAGAAGAGAGGTGTGAGCTGGAGATGCAGATTTGAGGGTAATCTGCCCACGGAGTTTATAGTCAAAGACAAGAGAGTGGATCACCGAAAGCACATCCAAATCTGCAAAGGTGGAATGACTGGTGACAGAAAGTTTGCCTTTAGAGGATGAGAAAAAGAACAGGACAGCAAGGGACAAAGGAAAGCAGTTTTTAGGAATGCAGAGGATCCAGAAAAATGCACATTCGCGGAAGTCAAGGGAAGAGACACTTCCAAGGAGCGTATGGTCGAGAGCGTCACAAACACCAAGAATACAGCTGAAAATCCTACTCGACTGCAAGGTCTTTGTGCGTTTGTGAGGAACACACAAAATAAATAGAGGGCTGTATTAGGGGCATCTGGAGGCAGAAAGGAAGAATTTATCCAATCAAAGCAGGTGGGAGTAGGGACGAGCTCTCCACAGTAGAGGCAACAGCGAAAATGCTGGGATGCCAGAGAAGGCATGGCACATTCCAAGAACTAAAGATAATTCAGTAAGGGTGGAGTTTAGAATTAACAGAGTTGGAGATGGTCAGAGATGAGACTTGAGAGGTAGGTAGGAGCCAGAGCATGAAGGGTTCAGCTATGCCGTGCTATTCCATACGAGGTACCACTAAATGATTTTAAACAAGGAAGTGATAAATTCTTCTGGTAAAGCTCACTCTGATGACACTGTGGTGGATAGATTGGAAAAGGGGCAGTACTTTTGGGGGGAAATGTTATGGTTCCCCTGATGCCACTCTCTTCTTGGTTTTTTTCTACTTCCAGTCCATACTCCCATCTCCTCTAGTCATTCCCTAAATGCTGATATCTGTTAGGGTTCCAGCTTTGGCAGTGAGGCTAGTCAGGACCACAGCAGTGCAGATGTGAGATGATGGTGGAGGAAAGTGGACATATTTGTCATCAATTATTTAGCCAGAATTAACAAGAGATAGAAGAATCAGCAATAATTTTTCTAGCTTTTAGTATTTAGATGAATAATGGTACCATTCGCTGAGACAGAGAAATGAAGGGGGAAAGTAGATTTTAGAGAGATATAATGAACTAAGTTTTGGATATTCTGAGTTTGAGGTGATTAGGAAATGTCTAACTGAACTTCAGACTATGTGGGTATAAAGCTCAGGAAAGAGATCTGAGTTGGAGATAAAGATTTTGAAATCTTCAGAATACAGTTATTTGAGGCAATCAGTGGGTAAGATGGCTAAGGAAGAGTGTATAGAGGTAAGAGAAGAAAGTCTAGGATGGAGCCTTAAGAAAATCAATATATTAGAGATCAGAAGAGGAAGTAGAACCTATAAAAAGAATAGTGGTCAGAGAGGTAGGAGAAAAATTAAAAGATCGTGGTACCAACAGGAGAGAGCTTCAGGAAGGAAGACATGGTCAACAATGCCAAATGCAAAGAGAAGAAACGAGTGGTAGCCACTGAATCTCTATAGCAAAAGCCATTGGTAACCATGAATGATGTGACCATTGCAGAAGCCATTTTATACAGGCATGGATTTCACATCTGAGAGGACAAACAGTTGCATATAATGGCAAGACCTACTGTGTTACCGCAGGAGTGAGGGACTGAAGTTGATTGGAAAAGCAGGTCCCTGGAGCTTGTTCACATGGGCATGGATATAAAGGAAGCAACGGCTGCAATCCAGGTGCCCGAGTCTTGAGAGAAGGATGGAGAGTGGTGGGGAGTTGTGTGGATGATAGTGAAAAGAGGAGTAGAGGAAGGTGTAGCTGGATAGCAAGAAAGTCCAAGCAACAGGGACTTAAGGGTGGAGAAGTAATGGCTTTGAAGTGGTATTGGCGAGTCAAGAGGCAGCTGACTCCACCTTGCAGTGATCAAAGGTATGAGTTAGTTGTAGAAAAACTAGCATCCACTTGAGAATGCTATAGGGAAGCAGCGAACCCAAGGTACCATTTAAGGAAAGGAGCCAGAAGGAAATGCATCAGAGGCTGGATGTAGGGAGTTTTTAAGCCGGCATTGAGGAGTGAAGAGTAAACAGTAGAAAGGTTTGGGAGAGGAAAGAACGATGGATGCTGGGGTTAAATGAGAGGAAGCACAGAGCAGTATGGAGATGAGCTTATGGGAGTGAAAAGGAATATAGTCAGAGAGGCTTATATTTTGAGTAGTGACCACAGAAGATAGGATGGGAATCATAGTGAGGTTCGCTTGGGTTGCATTTCTAATAGAACAAGCTCCAGGAATTCCCTGATGAGTGGAAGGGCTCGAGTCGCTGCAGGAGTTGGCTGACTGATGGGATTGTGTTCTGAGGGATTCTTAGCCCAGATGGCACTAGCCCAAAGGATTTTGTTCCCAAGAGCCTCATTGTGTTGGAAACAGAACCAACCCCTAGGGTATGGGAAACCTCTCTGGAAAGAGTCACCCACAGTCTGGCTCGATGTTGACTGAGAAAACACCGTCAGGTTGGGTATGATTGGTGAAGCTTCAGCAGTGTGGAAAGGGATTAAAGAGTGAGTGGGTAGATTAAAGAGTTAGCGCACACTGCAGTTTTGAGAAGCATGGCTGTGAAATACCATACCTTCACACCGCAGTGCTTTACCACTTACAAATGCTTGTAGACAGTTGTGGAGCCAGGGAGGGAAGGGACCCGGAGCAAGAAGGTGAGAGGCAACGGTTACTAATTAGTGAGAACAGTCTATCCTTGGACCTGACAGGCGTTTCAGGCTGGCCCACTGAGAAGCTCTGTCTCTGACTCAGCCAGCCAACTCTCTTTCCCTAGCATGTTTTAAATTTTCTGTCTTTTTTCCAGCTTCTCAGGATGGTGTAGCGGAATCAGGCAGGTCTGAATTGGAGACCTGTTCCTGACACTGCAGACATATTTTCAAAGTTTCCTTGAGCGCTATTTTTCTTATCTGTAGATTGAGGACAAGCATATCTTTTTCATAGGGTTGATTTGAGGATTATGAAAGGTGCTAGACATTCAATAAATGTTATTTTTCCTTCCTTCCTTCCTTCCTTCTGGCTCTCTCCTTTACGGGTCACTATCTTTCTGTCTTCTGTCCCTCACCTGTCTCCATTTCCCTCTTTCCTTAATAATTTCCCATTGAAAAACATATACTATGGCACCTTTTGCTTTTGCCCAGAATTTAAGTTGGTTCTGTATATTGTCTGTGAACATTTATACTTATATAACCAATTGGAAGGCTTAAATGTCAGCATAGGAATTTTGTGCCTTTTTAGCTTAGTGATTTGACGAATGGAAAAATGAACAGTGTGTGTGTGTTTAAAGCACCAAGAAGAAAAAGCATTGGGAAGACTCATAGTATCAGTGAACAACTGAAAAAGGAGTATCAAGAAATTTTAGCATTATGGCTCATGAACTTGATGTGGGGCCTGCATGGAACCTACACAGCCACAGCTGTGCCATGGTAGGTAAATTCCCCACGCTGCTCATTAACTTGGCTCCAATGTCACCAAGCCATTGCTGGGGCAGTACAGGTCCTAGCATCTCTGAAGTTCCTAGTTTCCAAGATGTGATGGAAAAAAAAAAGAATGGATGGATCCGCACAGCTCTCTATCTGCTATTTTGCCTGTGTCCCCAGCAATGCTGGGGCTGGCCCTTTCTTTCCTAAACTGCCAGAACATGTTCTCATTTGGCATATGTCTTTGTAAACACTAATGTTGGTGTTTGAATTCCCACTTGCCAGTGGCACTGGAAAATAGTGAAAGACACTTGGAAAACTAAGCATTGTTTTTTGTTTTTTTTTTTCCGTAAACTTCTTTATTGGTGGGAACTTAATAATGACTTTGGTTTCTGTGTCTCATAACCACATGCAACATCTTAAAATTTAGGGCCAAAATGTGTTTTTCCCGTTGTTTTATCCTCCCTTTCTTCTTTTCTCTACTATTTATTCTTATCTCTCTCTCTCTTTTTTGGCCGGGGAGGGCAGAGTGTGGGGGGTAGGAGGGTCTAATTTCTTTTGGTCTCCCTTCCCTCTTAATCTATACTGTATATTTCCCTTGTTTTCAACTTTGAACCTAAGACTTTAGAAATAGATTTTAAAAGATAATTGTTTCTTTATTTCCTCATACAATCTAAGGATATATTTCCCAGTCTTGTCTCCTTGTGTTTGTGTTTTTAAAAGCGTTTCATATCAGAAAGCTTGGAAAATTTAAGCAGTTGTAAACCTTAGAATATCATTTCCAGGTCAACTTTGATCTTATATGCCAAGTTCATCAGTGGGAAAAAAAATTTAAATCTCTCACATCTAAATCAATAACTAGTGTTCCAAGGGAAACTTCAAAGTTTCACTTCAGATTTTTAAGGAAGGGTAATTCCTTCAATATCAAATAAATGAGATGTCAGGAAAAGCCAGAATCCCTTTGTTTAGGACAAGGTCTATTTATTTGACTTTCCTTGTCCTTTTTACCCTCTCTTAATATAAAATCTTCACTTTTTCTTTTTTTTTCTTTTTTTTTTTGTCTCTGAAGAGACACTTTTACTATATTCTTTCATATGACTGTTTTTAATTTAGAGAAGAAATCAACACATAGTGGCTCAAATCTGCTTAGATAAGGTGTTCATTCCTTCCAGCTTTTCATGTTTCAACTTTTGCGGGGCCTGGCGTACATCCACCACCAACACGTTCTTCACAGGGACCTGAAGCCTCAGAACTTACTCATCAGTCACCTGGGAGAGCTCAAACTGGCTGATTTTGGTAAGCCGCCCCTCGAGTCTCCTTCTGGGCTGTGAACAACGGTGCTTTTGTGTGCAAGTGTTTAAAGCATTGATGAAGCCTGGCCTTTGAAAAAGAGAGGCCTGGGGAATGTGATGCTTTGTGAGGGTATCAGATAACCCTCTTGGAAGTGTGAGACAAGAAACAGGGAGAGATTGGTAGCTTTTTAGAATTCCATCAAGCCCCAGTCTAATCAGATTCTAAAACTTGGGCGCCCCTCCTAGCCCAATGCCATTTTTGATATAGAGACATTTGTAGAGTGAACTGGACTTGGTAGGTTTCCCTAAATCTAGGTGGATATACAAATTCTTTCAGAATAGATCAAGATTACCCAGAATGGCAGGATAAAGCACTTTACCTCAGATTGTAGGATGGACTTATGCTAGAATGGAGACTCCAGGGTACCTGTTCCTGCTCACCTATGTATTTACATAGGTGTGACTGTGTGGGTACTGAACGCTTTTATCCCGTCAAAGTGATGTAGATTTCCCCTGACTATTACTGTAGCTTTCCATTTTAGCCCTTATCACAGTTTATAATTACACACGCACACACAGGCACACAACACATTTATATGATGATTTTTTTCTCCTCCACTAGACCTAAGCATTATAAGGTCAGCCTGGGTCCATTTTTGCTTTTCATTGGATCCCTAGTGCCTGATACCACAGTAAGTGCTCGATAAATGTTTGTTTTAAATCCGGTTCCATGTGAGCTGAGGAAACACTCTTCTCAGTTTGGTAGATGTCAGATGATTGTACTATAGCTCAGTACTTCATTCTGTGATAGTAGCTTTCATCTGGACATGTAAGCATTTAATAGACGTTCATTTATCAATTCAGGCTCATCTATTAAAGTTTCTTTTTTTCCAGCTTTAGATCATGTGATCCCGTGAGATAAGTAGCTGACTGACAAAAGTACCCTTATTTTGTAGAGGAACACTTGAAAATGACTCATCTAAGGTCCTATCAAACTAATTTGGATTAGCAATCTCCACTCTTTATCTAACTGGGGACTCCTGGACAGCAAAAATAAAGGTGGACACATGAGTTGTGAACTGGGTTCCATTGTTTTACCACAGACCTAAAATTACAGAGGTGTAAACATACTAGAAGCTTTCTCTCACATAACTCTCTGAACTAAGCAGTTAGAACTCATCAGATGGCCCCATGGTATTTTGGCCCACGTTCCTTCTGTCCTGTGGCCCCACCATCCCTGGGGTATTTGCTCCAACTGCATATTTCAAGATGGCTGCCACCCCCTTCTCATTACAGCCTGGAGGAAGGAGAAAAGGGAAGAACACTTAACCCCTCCATTATGTGCATGATCTGGAAGTTCACACATCACTTCTGTTTGTATCATATAGGGAAGAATTTAGTCACGTCATGATACTTAGCTGCCAGGAAGGCCACATCTAGCTGCAAAGTAGGCCAAAATTTGAGAAATTCACTTGCTGAAGAAGTACACAAGGATCAAGGTAGTGAAGTAGCTCTATGAGAAGCACCCAGAGTTTGTGTATCATTTTTAAAGTATTGTTTACTCCGCCAGTTATACTGTCCTTAGTAGAATGTGTTATTGTGGCACTCCAGGAAATCCCGAGACAGTGAGTTCTGTGCTTCTCTCCTTTGGTCAGGTCTTGCTCGGGCCAAGTCCATTCCCAGCCAGACTTACTCTTCAGAAGTTGTGACTCTTTGGTACCGCCCTCCTGATGCCTTGTTGGGAGCCACTGAATATTCCTCTGAACTGGACATATGGTAAGAGCTAGTGCCAAAAAAATGAAGCAAATGTGGATCATCCTACCCTTGAGGGTTACTTTATTATATGTGTCACATTCTTTAAAATTTAACATTTATTATTATTATTATTATTATTATTATTATTTTAACATTTTACTTTTTATTTTTCCCCCTCCTCTCTGGTAACCACTAGTCCATTGTCCATGTCCATGAGTCTCTGCTTGTTTGTCCTGTTCATTTGTTGCTTTTAGGTTTATATCCCACATATAAGTGATATCATGTGATTTTCAGCCTTTTCTGTCTGTTTTATTTCATTTAGTATGATTATTTCAAGGTCCATCCATGTTGTTGCAAATGGCAGTATTTCATCTCTTCTTATGGCTGAGTAATATTCCATTGTATATATGTACCACAGCTTCTTTATCCAATCATCTATTGTAGGAAACTTTGGTTGCTTCCATGTGCTAGCCACTGTGAATAATGCTGCTATGAACTATATGTGTCACATTTTTAATAATAATCCTAATGACAACCACATTTGTCTACAGAAACATAAAGTGCTTTCAAATACATATCTCATTTGATTTCTCCAATCTATCTGCAAGTTTTTACAGTTAAAGAAACTGAGACTTGGAGAAGTCTTGCCCAAGATTTCTTCTGCATCCTGAACTCTTTCTATCATGCCTCTTCTCCTAGCTCTTCTCTTCATTCTCTTTATCTTTTCTTCTTGTTTTCAGAGAAACACACATACACTCCCAAACCACAGATACACACACACATGCACACACACTCTCATACTTATGCACTCGTCTGCACATGCATGCTCACACATGCCCAAACACAGTTAAGAGCTTGGTGAAAAAAAAAACATAAAAACCAAGATTCAGGAGGCCTGATTTTTATACCACTTCTATTTCTAATCAGTTACTCTGGATTATGTTATCTTGAAAAAGTCATGTATTCTCTTTGTGTCTATGTTTTTCCATTTTTAAAGTGAGGGTAATAAACTCTCCCTGTGGGGGTTTAAGTGAGACTGTAATGCAAGTATAAGAACCAGATAGATGCTGTCAAATAAAACCACGTTGTTAAGGAGGCTCTTGGATTAATGGGATGCGGTGACGAGTGTGGGGTTTCAGGCACTCATCATTCCTAGAGCAGCAGCATTGTTACCTAGATCTTATTCCTAAAATATCCCAGTCATTTGGGGGCCACAGTTAGATGTGTGGTGACTTTGCAATCATAGCCACCTCCTCAAAGGTAACAAAATATACGAACATCTTTCAAGACCTTAGAAGGTCATCTATAAACAGAAGGCTCTGTTTTTAAAAAAATCAATAATAGGTTTAAAAAAAACTTAAACAGAATTCTAACAGGCTAAACTAAACTTTTGGATTTCCCAAAGAATTGAGAAAGGTCGCAGAAATTTTCCTCTGCAGCGTATCTGGAGTCATTGATTTTCCAATACCTGGGGCCATTCTGGAAGTATCACCTGTCAGTCAAAAGCCCCCTGACACTGTCAGCTCTCATTGCTGTGCACCTTCGCTTCAGAGGCCTTCCATGGGCTCTGGCTTTCTCAGCTTTTAATGATCCCCTCTAGTTGTGCTTCACAGACAGTGAAGCTTATACTCATCACTTTTAAACTTTGTTTCATTATAGAACATTTAAAACATTCAAGAATATGTATAACATATATATACATAAGTGATTCTCAACCAAGGTCAATGTTGCTTCCCAGGAAGTTTGGCAGTGTCTGGAGACATTTTTTTATTTTCACAGCTAGGTGGGTGGTGCTACTGGCATCTAGTGGGTAAGAGGCCAAGGATGTTGCTAAACATCCTATAATGCACAGGGCAGCCCCCCTCCAAACAAGTATTTATCTAGTCCAAAATGTCAATAATGTCAAGATTGAGAAACCTGATGTAGATTAAGAAACATAATAAAGTGAGCTCCACAAACCCACTACTCAATGTAACAATTAGAACATAAAAACCAATATTGTCACATCTTCTTGTGTCCGTTTCTCATTAACCTGCCCCTCACCACAGGGGCTTCTATACTAATTTTTTTCTCTTGCATCATTCTCCTACCCCTTTTAAAAACAATATTTTTACATTTTAAAATGTATTCTTAAAAAGATTGTTTGTTCTACCTGCTTTTGTGTTTTTATAAAAATAGTATTATATTGTTTTTAGTCTTCTGTGACTTTTTTTCACTTAATATGGTTCTAAGATTCCTCTACATTGATCTGTGTAGCTATACTTTATTTCCTGTTGACAAACATTTTATTTAGTTTGGTTTTTTGTCTTGTTTGTCTTTGCTACTATGAATGTGCTTGGTATTAATGCTTAAGGATTTCTCTAGGGTACTTACTTACGAGTATATTTGCTGCATCACAGGATTTATGAATGTTCACCTTCATAAAACAGGGACAAATTGTTTACCAAAGTGGTTGTAATAATTTATTCACCAATAGTGTATTATAATCCCTTATCTATATATGTACCACTTTTTTAATATCAGATTTATTAATTCTTGCTAATCAAGTGGGTAGAATGGTATCATGTTGTGATCTAAATTTGCATTTTTCTAATTACTACTGACATTGGACATCTTTTCCTGGATTATTTGCCCTTTGTTTTTTCTCTTCTATGAAATACCTGTTTATTTTTTTAAGTTATTTTCTTTTGGTTTCTCAGTCTCTGTCTCTGTCTATCTCTCCCTCTCTCTCCTTCCCTTTCTGTATTGATTTATAGGAGTACTTATATTCTAGATACTAATCTTTTATCAGTCGTATGTGTTACAAGTAGCCTCCCCAGTTCATGGCTTATGTTTTTGAACAAAAGTTCTTAATTTTAATATTGCTGATCTTATCAGTCTTTTCTTTTATGGTTAGCCCTTTTGTTTCTTGTTTATAAAATCCTTTCCTTACTGAGATCAGAATGATATTGTCTAATACATTCTTTTAAAAGTCGTAAAGTTTTTCCTTTCACTTTAACTCTTTAATACATTGAAAATTGACTTTTGTATTTGCTGACCAAAGGTCTCATCCCAATTTCTTCAGCGATCTGCTATGGCAATCTCTTGTAGATCAAGTTTCCATAAATGCGTTGTTCTATTTCTGTGCTCTCTATCCTTTTCCACTGGGGTCAATTTATCTGTCCCTGTACCACTTTATTAATTTCTATAGCTTTATAATAAAACTTGATATTTGGTAGGACAAGTCTCTCCACTTATTCTTCCTCAGGAGTATGTTGGCTATTTTTCGTATAAATTTTAGATTCAGTGTTTCAAGTTTCATGAAAAGTCCTAATGAGATTTTCATTCGAGTTTTATTCAAATCGTAGAACACTATGAGGATAATTAACACTTTTGTAATATTGTGTTCCAAATGTTAAGCATAGTATATCTCTCCATCTTTTGTGTTTTTCTTTAATGCCTTTTAGTAAAGTTTTAGAATTTTCTCTCTAAGGTCTTACATAACTAGAGCGAAGGTCTTTGTAAGTCTATTTCTGTTCATTCTTTCTTATGGTTCTTGCATATGGTATCTTTTTTTTTTTCATCTTTGTTTAGTCATTTTTGACAGTGATATGCTAGTTTTCCTTGGAATTTCATTCATGGGATTTTTTTGAAGGCCTTGAATGAGGTGGGTTATCTCAAAGAGAATTTGCATTTAATTCTGTTAGGTGCATTAATAAAAAAAATTTATTATCGTATCTTACATACATGTTGGTCTGCCACCCAGACCTTGATTTCTTAATACCATTCCCTGCTAAAAAGAACTAGGACTTTTTGAAGAAATGGCCGATTCTAAGGCTAGGGCAGAGAAAGTACAAAATAGGTCAGGAACTTGTCGGGCCGGAACATTTTTTTGACAAAGTGATCAAAAATGATGAGAATATATCAAAAGGACACTGGAAGCAGCTTGAAGAGACTCCCACTAGCCAGAGGTGGTAATATTTGAGCATCAGTATAAATAGGGTAATGGATAATAACCCACTGAATAAAATAAGACTATATAAATCTGTATTAAGGATAGCTACGTGGTAGATAGTTAAGAAGGGAAGCTCCTTATAGTAGAATGCCAACTAATAATTGGAGAAAAGGTGATGGATTTAGAAAATCACTTTTTTTGTAATACAATAGTAATTGATTCAAACAAGTATCATAATGCTAAACTAGAGAAGAAAATTCAATGAGGAATAAGATATTTACATAGTCTCAAAGTACCTCTCTACAAATTACTTATTAATTACAAAAAGAAAAATAGTAACTTTGTAGTAGAAAAACTTGGCAGATACTACTTTAACCAGTAATTAGAGTTAATATTATCAATAATAGGACTCTCTGACATGTGTACCTCCTAATATGATGCACTGAGAAGGATATAATATCACTTAAGTTTTCCTGCAAAAAAAGCATAACCTGAATCAAATCATGAGGGCACATCAGATAAACTCAGTTTGAAAGACATTTTACAGTGTAACTGGCCTTCACTCTTTAAAAGGGTTGTAGGGGAGGAAAAATTTTTCCCTATCTCCTTAGGTTCAGTGGATGGGCCTGCAAAGTAAACTGACAAAAAAAAAAAAAACAGATTAACAGGAGAAAAGCATCCAAATGTGACTTGATATTAAAAATATTATATGGCACGGGGAAGGTGGCTCCCTAGAAAGAAGAGAAACCCTCCAAAGAAGCCGCTAGGCTTAGAGGCTTTTATACCATTCTGACAAAGGACAATGCATTTGTAGAAGAGGCAAGACAAAAGAAAGGGGCTTCTGGACTTTTCAAGGGCCATAAATTGTGGGGAGGTAAATCTGTGGGGGACCCTAATAGTGGATAAGTGTTACTAAGCAAGGTTTTTTTGATGTCGATTCTTCTTGGTGCCATCTCTATCTCTGGTGATGAGATTGTTCTCCCCTCTTGGTACGGAAAGGCGGGAAAGGATGAGGAGACATCTTCCCAAGGGGAATTTATGCCCTACTCTCAAGCAGAAAGAGGGAGGCAGAGAGCTCATCCTGTGTTTGCTTTTTCTCGATGGCTTTCGGCTCAAAATAATCCTTACGTCAGAGTGGCATATTTGGAGGTGGCATTTTCTGTTTCCCTACAAAGTCAAGGTTTTAAAACGCAAATAAAGACTGAGGAACTGTTTCAGACTAAAGGAAACTAAGAGACATGCCAGCTAAACACAATGCACGGTCCTAGATGGGATCTTGGGAGAAAGGGAGCTCAAGGACACGACTGGAACGATAGGTGAAATTTAAATATGGACTATGAATTAGAGAGTGGTATTGGAGCAACGTCGAATTGGATAATGCACTGTTGTTTTTGATTTTGATAATTGCACTGTTGTTATGTAAGAGAGTGCTTTTGTTCTTAGAAAATATATATGGAAATTTTTAGGGATGAAGACTCATGGTATCATCAATTTATTCTCCACTGCTTCAGAAGAAATAGATGATATGATAGGCGGACAGACAGATCGATATCCGGCGTTTACATTGAGATGCCCCTTCCCCCATTTTTTTGTTTGTTTGTTTGTTTTTTCTTTTCAGAGTGATTAGAGGGCAAGTGAGCAGGAAGAAGATTTCCAAATGACAAAGGAAGAAAAGGAAAAAAAATTCCTATTTTGCTAGGCCATGCAACTTCATAGGGTTCAAAATGAATGCCTTTTAGGAGGCCGATGACAGTGGGTGAGCGTTAGAGCCTTTGTCTTAAAGAAACTAATTATGGCATGGTAGTGTAAGAGCCTCGTATTCACAATGAGCCCTGGTAGCAGCAGGGTCAGTGGGAGGCCCAGAGCAAATGATTAGATTATGGAAAAGCCGTAAGTAGGGCATATTGGTTATTTCCAGCACTTACAACCAATGCTCTCTAATCCCTCATCATCTTTTCTTCTCTTTCTGCTACCCTTTCAGACCTTAAAAGATTCCATTAGTAACTTCGGTGAGAAAAACTCAATGTTTTAGTATGATTACACTGTTATGTTTTTGTTTTTACTTTTTCATATTGTGTTTAAATTTATATAACATAAAATTTACCATTTCAACCATTTCAAATGTACAGTTCAGTGGCACTAAGTACATTCATATTGTTGTGCAGCCATCAGCACTATCCATTTCCAGAACATATTATCATTCCAAACTGAAATTCTGTACCCATTAAACAATACTCCCTATCATTCCCTCCCCACAGGCCCTGGCAACCACCAATCTAATTTTTTCTGTCTCTATGATTCCACTCTTCTAAGTATCTCATAAACTGGAATCATATAATATTTGACTTTCCATATCTAGTTTATTTCATTTGTTATAATGGTTTCGAGGTTCATCCATGTTGTGGCAAACTGGGTTTTAAAGAAGGATTTATTTGGTACACAAAGTCCTCTTCAAAACTGATTTCAGGCAGCTGCGACTTTTAGGACTACAGAAAGTTGTTTCTGCCTGAGAGATTGCAGATATTTCGCTGCAAACTTCCAAATATAAAGAGTGGCCCAGGGAAAAGCAAATGGAAATGTCATGTAACTGCCGCATACAGTATTACATCGTTCTGCACTAACTTCAACAGTTAAAAATGAAATACTGATTCATTTCTCCCAACAACAGTTTTATATGCTCCTTGCACCTCCGAAAACCTGAAACTCCTAAGATGGTTTATTTCCCCAGTGATTGCCTAAGGAATCTGAGGAATCTTTTTCTCTCTTATGGAAGAATTTGTTCATGCTCAGAATAGAGAAAAGGTTAGGAAGAGAGCCAGAAAAAGCAGAAAACATGTAAGCTGTTTCCTCTAACTTGACTGAAGAACCGCAGTTGGAGCCATGAAATGGCCCAGTGCATCTCTCTCCTTTCTGGAAGGATTCACTGTTTGATGCCATCAGGTCTTTTCTTCCCTGCGTGTGAAGTTCCCCTTCATCTACATGGGCTGCCTCAAGGGTATCTCTACAGAGCAGAAATCCTCTGAGAAGCCTAAAGATATGTAGGGTAAGAAGAGCCATAGGAAAAAAGATTTAAGAACAAAACAGGAATAAAAGGAAATAGGAAACTGGTTCCCTACCTGGACCTGAATGTTCAGAATATTTAAAATGTTTGCTGAAGGCTAGTCTTGGATGGGCAAAATAGATGATAGCCACATGACTTGTTTAAGAAGCAGATAAAAAATATAAAAGCCACATGACTTGTTTATGAAGCAAATAAAACATAAAATGGTTCTGAGGAACAAATGACAAAAATATAAAGATGAATTGTATGGTTTAGAAAAGACAATGCTTATACCTAGAAAACCCCCTCATCTTTCAAACTTGAGGTGCATACATACACTTACTTTCTTACCAAAACATTGATATTTGTGGTACTTACAGATATTCCAGGTACTAAACTATAATTGATTTAGGAATTTCGTTTGTCTCATAAGTGATGTAAGTGCATTCATGTATGCAGGTGGGTTATATACATATAATCTTAGACTCTAGATTAGTTTGGTGAGAAAGGCCTTTAACCCTCCCTTAAGTGAAGCTTAAAGAGAAAGACGCAAGAGAATGCCTCTATGGTGCCAACCATACTAACGCAAATGGAGAATTTCAATCAAATATTAGCATTTCATTCCATAACACAAACGTCTTCTATTACTTTGTAGTGCTTGCACAATGGCCTTAATGTCCAGCTTTCTCCAGTATATTTTACAGAATTTTGTACACCATCCTAGTGGAGTAGAAGAGGAAGGACACTAAGAAATTAATTGTGTAACAAAAGGACTTCCTTCTTGGTTCCCTGTAGCCACAAGTATGAAAAGACATGAAAAGGCAACGAGCTTTTTATAAGCAATGAAAGCTTTTTGAGGGAAGGGGTGGAAAGTAGACTACAGGATTTAAACCTAGTAATGATTATGGTTTCGAACCTTGTTTAAAATGTCCTCAGGCCTCCTAGTGGTTTGTGAGACCCTGAAGTGTCTGGAAGGTGTTAGAGTCCTAGATAGAGGGTTGGTTCAAGTCTTCAAAACCCAGTACATTTTCATTTCTGTTTTATATCAGTTAATAAACAATTACAAAGATGTTAATACACACATACATCCATATGCATACATATAGCATATATATATTTATTTTTTTCACCTCAAAATGAAATGATTTAAGACCTTTCGAATACATAACATTCAGAGAAAGTGTGAGGGATGGTGGGTGGAGACCGTTTGATGGTGTTCACTGACTCGGTTTCTGAGTTGACTTATCTCGTAGTTGACCATTGCTAGCAACCAGGATGATTTGTAACCATTTGACATTTTTCCCATTACTTTTATTCTCTTCCATATATTATTTAATTTATACTTTTTATATCTGTTGCTTTAAAGATAAGACACAAAAAAACATACATGTTTAACAAGCTAATGAGAAGCTTTAAAATGACAATAATTCTAAAAATTTACCTCAAGATACTTTTCAACTTATAGTCTTAAGTTACATTTGTCTGATCAAGCCTCATATCACACATCAAGTTCTCTTGTACATGAAAAATCAGTAAAAAGTAAATATGGTGGCCAGTGTATCCAAACTGGCTCTTTTTAAATTGGGGGTAAAAAACAACCTGTTGTTTGAGGGTAAAAAAATGCTTGTAAAACTCAGTCTGATATCTTTTATTTATATATATACAAAATTCTAAGAATAAGCCTGTTGATTATTTTAAATGCAAACCAAATATTGGCTCATGAAAATAGTTTTTGTCTCTTTTGATGTAAGATACAGTTAAATTTCAATTTTTTAAAAAATATATAATCTTTCCCCAAACCAGACTCAGGATAAAAATTATTCTTAAACTCGTTTATCAAGAAATCTGTTTTCTCCTATACAATCAATTTTAAGTAAATTAAATAGCATATGTCTACAGTCAGATGGAAAAAGTAAAAATATATCATATGTAATAAATACATATGAATAATAGTAAAGATTATATTTAAAATGAATCTTTAATAATATGATGATCTATAATTAAATATTTTACTTAAATATCCTTATTTATCATGTCACAAAAAATGTCAAGATGATTAAAGGAGTTTGCACAATTATGTGTTATGGTGAAAGGGATTTGGAGTCAAAGTCTTGGACCATGGGGATAATCTCTGTAATCTGTCACCCAGACCAGTTTTATCACTCAAAAGACTTACAAGCATAAAAATGTGAATTATTAACAAAATAAATCTTATTCCTTGCTATCCTTACCCTCCAGTTTGACTACATAGGAAAGGAAACATATTTCACTCTATTTAATCTATTTTAAGGTGCATATTCTTGGTGCATCTTAAATCAGGATGCATCTTACAATCAGTAGCATTTTACAGTTGCCATCAGCTGTATGACTGAGCATTGATTATACTGGGATCAGGAAGAGAAAGTGAGACTTTGAACTGGATGGATGAGACTAGGGATGTGAGCACTCCTGTCTGAGGCGTGGTGTGCCAGCGCCAGCGCCAGCGCCCGCCCGCTCGCCTGCCCGCCCGCCCGCCCGCCGCCCTCGCCGCGCGCGCGCGCGCGCGCGTGCGTGCGCGCGCGCGCGCGCGCGCGCGCCGCGCTGCCGCCCGCCTCGCCGCCTCGCCTGTCGCCTCCCGCCGCCGCGCGCCGCTCGCCTGTTCTCCCTTTCCTTTCTTTCCTTACCCCTAGGAACCAAACAGTTGTGGAGAGAGAATGAACCAGACATGCTTAGCAACATTCTTTAAGCAGTAGTCAAAAGTAGGCTAACTCTATGTAATTGCACAGTAAGCTAAGGAGCCCAGCACCAGTGACTCCTAGTTCTTTAATGGATTATTTTAAGACATGCTGTGTCATCAAACTCCTGATATAGAGGACGATACCATGAATAAACACAGACATCAAAGTGTCTGAGTCAAAAGCAGAATGTGAAAAAGTTTTAGGAGTACCTAAACCAATTTTTTTCACTTAAGGTTCCATTTTTTGCATGTACAAGTATGACATGATAAAATAATCTGTCTAATTAAATATATAAAAGCCCTTTCAGGAAGTATAAAAGAAACATTCTGATTATGTCATAGTTTAACTTGCAGGTATTTTGTTTCTTAATAGCACATACAATAATAGCATCTTAGAGTCAGTGAAAGAAAGCATTCAGTTTGGAGATTTAGTACCTTCCCTGCTTCTCATAAAATGAATAGTTAATGAGCTTGAATAGGGCAAAATGTTATCTATACTGCATTTCTAAATGCTGGCTGCATTCCATTTTAACAAAAAGCTAAAAACTATTCTTATTTTTGGTTGAGAAAGGGACTTTTCTTTTTGTCCAAGACTTAATAGCATGTGGCCTCTATTTAACTATCCCAAATATTTCTTGGGAGAAGAAATGCTGTTAATTCGGTTTTGCAAGTATGTTTTTCTTGAGAGTGTTGGGTTGACTCTTGTTTCCTTTGCTAGGGGTGCAGGCTGCATCTTTATTGAAATGTTCCAGGGTCAACCTTTGTTTCCTGGGGTTTCCAGCATCCTTGAACAGCTGGAGAGGATCTGGGAGGTAAGAGAAGAATTCCTCTTGGGAAGAAGAAATATCTGCATTTCAAACTTTGAACCAGATTTGCCTTAGAGATGAATGACACAGTCCATCTGTTTTGAGCTATTAAGACATGTCTTAAGATTGTGGAAACTGTGGTATTTGTCACAGGTATAATAAGCACCTTGGGAATGAGTGGTCAGGAAACCCCCTTTGTCCTGTAGAAGCCCATGAATCCACCTGCTTTCTTTTATTATTGTCTCAATCTCCCAGGGCAATTTCTGCCATTAATACTTAAGCACATTTTTCCACCCTGCCACCCCCAGCTCTAATTCTACCATATATTTGGCCCTAGGTCTTGTCAACTGAAGACAAGACACTAAATTTTCGTAGAACCCCAATAAAAACAAAGACTTACCATGTTAGTGTGAGAGAAATACAGTATTTATCATGCTCCTCCAAAACCAAATTCCTAAGGTATTGATGTGCTTTTGTGTGTGTTGTTCCATTTCTTTCTTTATTATTTATCCCTGCCTCATTTGCACCACGATGTACTTCATTTTCATGTCCCTTGTAGCGTGTATGCTATGTTAGTCATCTGTATATTTCTCTATTTCTCTAATTTCTAAAATTGTTGTAAAATATATGTAAAATGTATTCTTCTAAGCACTTTATGCGCACAGTTCATTGGCACTATATACAACCACACTATTGTGCAACCATCACCACCATTCATTTCCAAGACTTTTTTATCATCCCAAACAAAAGCTCATACCCATTAAACAATAACTCCCCCTTTACCCTCCTCCCAGCCACTGGTAACCTCTCATCTACTTTCTGTCTCTATGATTTGCCTGTTCTAGGTATCTCATGTTAGTAGAATCATACAGGATTTGTTCTCTATGTCTGGTTTCTTTCACTTAGCATAACACTTTCAAGGTTCATCCATGTTGTAGCATGTGTCAAAAATGCTTTAAGCTGGGTTTTTAAAAAAAATCACTTGTTATCCTAGATCCTGCTTCCTTTCAAGTTTGCTTGCTGCAAGCAGGTATCTATCTGGAGCATTCTTGCTAACAGCCTCTGATGCAGGTATCTTAGGAAATATTCTCAGAGTAGGGTTTTTGTATGCAGGTGAGGAAATCTGTCTTCTCTCAATTTTCTCAATTTTTCTCCTTTACAATTTTGATTTAGTAACCCCAAACTTTTGCCTGTCCTGAAATATAAAATTTTTATTTTCAAATTATATTCCCAATGTGGAGTCTTTCATTTATTTTTTTTTTTTAAGTTGAGTTTGTCTTTCATACACACACAAAAAAATGAGGCAAACTCCTTAGGGAACACTTGGGGAAAAGGGAAAAGAGTTGCCAGCATATGGAGGGTCATCAACTCATGTCTATGAAGACGTTCTATGCAAATCAGTCTAGTGCTATAGATTCATGACCCAGAAGATGTCTTCTGACTAAAATAAAATGTGGTTTGAGAAATTAAGACATTTCATAGAGGTTAATCATTGCCATTAAAATTTTCTTTTGGAAACATGGGGGTCTTTACAAGGGAACATAGGAAAAATTGGGAAGCATTTACAAACTACGAAAATATTTTCAAACCAAAAGATTTTTTTCCCCAAAACTCCCCTGCAAGACAGATAAATGCTATCTTCAAACATCGTCACTGGTTGCCATAACACCATTTAAGCTGGAGATAGCCTAATGTAATAATGCTTTGGAGTTTGGGTTTGACTTTTAGCCCTTTTCTAGCTAAATAAATGTGAGCAAGTTCTGTAGTCCCTGTGAGCTTCAGTTTCCTTGTTTGTTAAATGGGGCTAGTGATAATGACTTTCTAACCTTGCTGTCAGAACTCCATAAGATGAAATGCATAACAAGCTCCATGCACCAAAAGCGCTCAATAAATATGCGCTGCCTTCTTTTCTCATATAAGTTATTATTATAGAGATGTTTCAATAACCTAAGTGCTAAAAAGCACTTCCTGATACATAACCTAATTGTTCTTCCGCTTGGTATTACTTTTTGTCCACAATAGAGGAATCACAATTAGCACTGCCTAAACCTGACCTTGCAATGACCTTTACACATTGGAAGAGTAGTTCTTAGTCACTTAATTAGTAAACAACACTAATTAGACACTCACCATATAAAATACTCTACAAGGTCTTATAAGAAGTTATAAGGCATGGAAAAAAGGAAGAACAAGAAAAATGAATGATGTGTGCTTTCAAGTGTTCAGTCTAGGTGGTGTCAAAGATGAAGTACAAGTAAATATATGTGAAACAAACGTACTTTGTGTATATATATGAAAGGATATATGTGTAGTTAGTTAATATAAATTGTAATATTGAAATAAGGTATGTTATCAGGATATTTGAAAAGTTGTATATAAACTGATTTTTTAATTTTACATACTATCTTTAAATAATCGTGCTTTTAAAAGCAATTATTTTACAGTTCTTTGCATTTAGCACAGCACTTAGAAATCATAAAACAGAAAGAATGGGCTAGACGTTTCCCACGACCCAATGGCTTTCTGGTTATTGGTTCGTTTCCAGGACTGGCATTGCTAACTGACACTGGCCATCTGAAGATGTTTTAGGTAATTCAGTAAGTGAAAAAATGTGGACTTGAATCTGGACATAAAGTGCCAAAACATGAGTGATGCAGGAAAAACAAACATGTCTTAACAAATCAGTCCAACAGTTCCTGCCCAGGAAGCCATGTTTATTTCTACTATTATTCTTATCACACTGCAATCAATCAAAGGGACTTTATTTTGACATTTATGACAACTCATTATAAATTTAAAACAAGTAAACATATTAGAAATAACAGTAGCCTGCAGTCGGGAGACATGCATTCTGAACCCGGCTCTAGCGTCAGGTAATGAGGTAAAGCAAGTCACATAGCCAACCTCCCCGGGTCTCCAGCATCTTAAATGTTAAAGATGCTCCTTGACTTATGATAAGTCACCTCCCAATACATACCCACCATAAGCTGAAAATATCATTACATTCAGGGATCCCCAACCCCCAGGCTGCTGACTGGTAAAGGTTCATGGCCTGTTAGGAACCAGGCCGCAAAGCAGGAAGTGAGTGGCAGTCAAGCAAGTGTAGCTTTGTCTGTATCTGCAGCCACTTCCCAGAGTTAGCATCACCACCTCAGCTCCACCTCAGATCATCAGGCATTAGATTCTCACAGGAGCACCAGTCCCTGGTGCCAAAAAAGTTGGGGACCACTGGTTAAGTTGAACCATAGTAAGTTGGGGACCACCTGTATTTGATTTTCTGACTCCATGAAATTGTGACTTCTTTAAACAAAGTGTAAAGAGAATATTGTAGCTCCTATCATTTTAAACCATAATATTCTTCTCTGTTTATTAGGTTCCTCCCCTTCCCAGGTAGTTATTTCTCAAGTTTGTCAACTTGGATAGCTCATTGTTGACTTTCAATTTGATCAAAGAGATAGTTCCTTCCATATTGATTAGCCATACTTTAAGGGCACCAGGAAATCAGATTCACTATATTTCATTTTCCCCCAATCCTTTCAGAGGAGGTAGAAACCATAGTTTTGTTATCATGTCTGTAGTTCCACACTCTGAGGACAAAGTGAAAAAGCCACCATATTCAGCAGAGTGTTATCTTTAGCACTACTACATCTCAAGCAGGTTAGAAATTTAAACATTACATACAGCTCCTGAATTTGTTTTTACTAAATGTGGTCTACACAAATGAAAATAAGAAATCGATTTCTAGTTCTACGACACTGGGTATAGGAATGACTTCTATGAAAGCAATGTGTCCATTCTAAATCTCCGAACCTCTAAGTCTTCCCCTAAATTTTCCTGAGATCTCACTCTTAGGAATAAAGACATAATGAGAAGTCCTTAATTCTTCTTTTACCATTTTTGTAAAATAACTGTGTGTGTGCGTGCGTGCGTGTGTGTGTGTGTGTGTGTGTTCACATATGAATAACTGCTTTCCGATCAATTTTTTAGACATCTAATTCTTTCAATAAGTGTGGTTCTAAAATCAGAATAAAATGAACTCTGCAGACTTTAAATCCATTAATCAAAATGTATTCAGTTTCCATTCCAACAAAGGCAGAAAATGGCCCCTGCAGCCCACTGTGGTTTCAAATACAGCACTTACTAGCTGCCTTTTAAGAGCCTTCAGGGAGGGAGTAAATCAACAATTTTTGGTTTTCGGTTTCCCAGACAGTTAAATGGAGATTTAGTAATTTTCTCAAGTGAAAACAAATTCAATAACTTTCAAGTAGAAACTGAGCATCAAATTTCCAAATAAAAGACATTGAATTTTTGTTTAAACTTTTAAAATCTCAAGCTTAAAACGTTTAGCATAATATTTAAAAATTATTGGTATCCATTTTGTTGGCTTTAATTAAACATAATACAAAATAACCAACAATTCTGGTACCATTCACCTTAGAAAAAATATGGATGCGGTAGTTATTTATTTCCTGTATTGCTTTCTCTTTATTATCTTCGCCTTCTTCTCATTGTGCTTTGTCAGTCAACGAAGATGTATGGGTATATGTGAATCACACCCACTTGCTTACATGCACTTCTTGTGCAAATACCTAAGATGGTACGTTACAAAAGAGGAATTAGCTACCCATCCTCTGGCCCTCACCTACAAAAGAATTAGTCCATTCGGTTTTTCAACATGGATTCCAGGATTCCTAGTGTTTCCTCAGGCTCAGGGTGGTTGGTAAGAAGAGCCTATAATCCTCTCAGGAGCTTTCCAGTTTGTTTAGAGAATGGATCAAAGAAAGATTTTACTGGATGGCATGATTTTTTAAATTAATATTATGAGGGAAAATAGCACTTCAGTATCTATTGTTTGAGGACAAGCATAACAGGCACTACAGAGTATCCCTCAGCCAGAGTCTTAGTCAGCGAGCTGGTAAATATTAAGATTCTGGATTCCTCATTGATTCGTATGAGTCAGTTGTTGGGCAGAAGTTCCTTATTATCAGTCAATTGACTTCCTGCCATTAACAATTGGCCTAGCATCTGTATCCAGCATTTTACAAATGGATTCACTAGACTCTTTCTACAAGAGATGCTTCTAAAAAGAGTTACATAGAGATATACTTCTAAGAAGAGTTATATTGTAGTGGTGTAAGAAAAACTACTAACATTTTACAAAAACAACATTATTCTAGCTCTCAAACTAACTGACATAGGGCTGTTATGATTATTTTAAAAGAATGGTAAGATGATATCTATATGGGAACTCGCAGAAACAGCACCACCCAAAATCTGAAATGTTTTGACTGTGCTCCAAAAGACTTTCGTTTTCATATTAATTCAAAACTAGAGCTTCAGTTTAGTAATCCAAAGTATAAGTGAGCAATTCTTCAAGTAATGTTGTTACTATTACAATCCTCCAGTTAAAAACCAGTACCATATTCCAAGCAGCTGGCCACAGAAAAACAAGCAGATGAGATGACTTGGGTAAAAGTACTAGAGTTAGGTATGGCATCATTTTTAGCCAACATCCCACTGCCTAAATGTCAGTAATCTGAACTCTTTTTAATTTGAGCTCATCTCAGAACAGCTGAATGCCCATGCTGAGGCATAATTTAAGCTGTCGAGATGAATATATACAGATATATATTCATCTGATGTAAGGCAAAGGGACAGTCATTCCTGCTTCTTTATATCCCCAATTTCTAACGTAGCATCTTAATGTATAGTGGTCATGCAATAAGTATTTAATGATAAGAATATGACTTTAAGCAAGGCTGTACGATCTGCCTCAGAATAACAAGTAAGTTAGTGAAAACACAGACTCAGAACCTATATTAGGATTCTCCAGGTAAACAGAATCAATAGGATATACAGAGATATGTAAAAGATTTATTATGGGAATTGGCTCCTGCAATTATGGAGGCTGAGATAAGCCATCTGCAAGCTGGAGAACCAGAAAAGCCAGTGGTATTATTCAGTCTGAGGTCAAAGGCCTGAGAATTGAGGGGGCTGCTAGTAGTAAGTCCCAGAATCTGAAGGCCCGAGAACCAGAATCACTGATATCTGATGTCAGGAGATGATGGACATTTTAGTTCAAGAAGAGAAAGCGAGAAGTTGCCCTTCCTTTACTTTTTTGTTCTGTTCGAGCCCTCAGTGATTTGGATGATGCCTGTACACATGGATGAGGATGGATCTCTACTCAGTCTATTGATTTAAATACTGACCTCTTCTGGAAAGACTTCCAGAAATAATGTTTTACGAGCTTTCTGGGCAAGTCGACACATAAAATTAGCCATCACGGGAACGTAGGAATATACTTAGTTTTGCTATGGTGTAGTATGACCTATGTCTGACTCTTCCCTAGTGCTCCCTGATCTGTCCTTCTGGCCTTCACACTTGCTTCATCCACCTCGTCTTCTCCCTCATTTTTCTTTGTCTTTGACTTTATATAGGTGTTGGGAGTCCCTACAGAGGATACTTGGCCTGGAGTTTCCAAACTACCTAACTACAATCCAGGTAATACCGATTTGAGCTTCTGAATGCTCTGAGAATTAGCAGCGTGAAAGATTTGGCTATGCAGTATGTCCTTCTTTTATTATTAACTCAACAGCAAAGATAGGTCTAGACAAATTTTTGGATTCATATCATTCCCCGACTAACCCTTTTATGAGGAGGACACTGAAATAGTGCTGGAGGTTAGATCAATTCCCCAACTCCGTAAAACACAAGTATTAAACTAAATAAGAATTTCAAATGACTGTTACTATGGAGTCCACATCGGTTTCCAAATACCCAACATCTCAGAGAAATAACTCAAAAATAGTCTCACTTTTGAGCCCCAGGACTATCGTTGGCTTATATGCTAATACAACAGAGGGGAAATAGAGGCTCACTGGGCTCATTAGACCTGGGGTAAGCCAAGTAAGTTGTCTCTAGATTATATAAGAGTTCACCCACTTACCTCTAGACCTGATACTTGGTCATTTTCTGTCACATATTTGGTCCTCTACGACTGGCTCCTAGGGTGGATTTGGAAGTATTGAAAGTGTTGCCCATGGGAGAAGTCTTTGAGATATGGTCCCAAGGCCAAAGCTGAGGGGACAGATTTCCCAGTTGTCACATTAAGGATGTTGAGACAAAAGGGAGGAGACAAACAGTGAGTTATAGGGTGAGGGAATGTACTAGAGGCTGGAGAAGCAAGGAATGGCCATAGCAAAGCTGGACTCATGCTAGCAGGATTAAACGGGAGGTGTATATATACAGATAAGGACAAGATTAGGGTAAATGTGGCCTGAGTCACATTTTCTAGTCTTTATATTCTTACATCGTCCCATTAGTAAAAACGAATTTTCCCCCAATTGTTGTCATTACAAACTTTAGTATGAGATTATCCTGGAGGGGTTTTATGAAAGCATGAAACTGTAGAAGAATTAGAAAGGTGATTAAAGAGCAAAACAAAAGACATAGGAGACTAAGGATTTTTTTTTTCTTCTCTTCTCCAGCATCTAATATTTTTTTTTTTGAGCAGCTATACATAGGGATCAGGTATCTCGAACTTATCAGGATTATGGAACCCTTACAGCAAGCTAAAGACTTACTGTAAAATCATTTCGGCTACTATGAGAATACCCTTGTGATTGCTAAATGACTTTTGGGTCATTTACAAATAGTTCAGCATTTCTATTTTGCTAATTAAGCACCTGAGAAAAATGCTGCTGTCTGGCCACGGGGCTTTCCTTTTCCTTTTCCCTTTTGTCTAAGATAGAAAAAAGAAGAAGCTTCTTGTGGAGAACATGATCCAGTCTGCAATAGGTCCTATCTCCACTTGCCATGGTTTCTAGGAGAACCTGGCTCCAATCTTTTCCTACCCTGCCTATATCTTTCCCTACCCACTCTCTTCTCCAAGTGAAAATGGGACCCCTCAGCTTCCTAAAATGAATGCTAGCAGTTTAGGGTTACAGATGGGTTGTAGAAAACAGTTTGGATAATAGTAATACAAAAATGCCACGGCGAGCTCATGCTGTTCCCCCAAATTTCAAACAGTTGGGTTTCAGGTTGGTTCAGGCAATAAGCAGTTGCTTAATACAGAATGTCTCGATGAGAACAGTAATGATAGAAACTTGGCTAAAATGCTTCCCTGCCAGATTCTGTACTAAATAAGGTAACTAGGTTCCAATAAAACAGTGAGGAATATGTTGCATTTTTCATTTTGCTGTCATTTCAAAGTAATGTGCAATTTTTTATTTATGAAGAGAAGTCTCCAGGTACAACATCAATAGGGTTCATACTTTGCATTGTTTTTCTAGTAAGGATTCAATTTAATTCAAATGAATCAAAAAATTTTAAGCACCTACTATCCACCAGGCACTGTGTTATATGCTGGGTCTGCACAGATGGATATGGTCCATTCTTGGGTCTTTAATAGCTTGGGTTTGTGTTTATTCATCCACACCCCTTCACCAGCTCTCCTTATTAGTGGAGTTCTCATTTGTGAGCCCTGCTTTCATGAGCTTGAGCAGTATGTACCTATGGGCTAAGTTTATGGAAGGAAGGGAATTGTAACCTTCGCCACAGCCAAGATGTCTAACCCCATATTTATACATCTTAAAAGTCCAGCATATCTTGGGCACAGGGTCAGTACTATTGATAACTCAGTCCTAAGGACTATGTTTTAAAAGGGTCATCCACATCTATGTTCCAGGAATATCCCTTTATGTGAATCAAGAAGTGACTTTGAGCTACCCTACTCACCCAGCCCCGCCCCTGAGCTGCTGCTCCTGCTTCCTTACCCTTGAACTCCAATGATTAAGAGAACAGAAGAAGGGATGGGAGCCAGAAAAACGTCAGAGCAGAGCTGTTAACACCATTCTGGATTAAATTTCCATTCCTTTCCTTTTCATTCTAAGAAGTAGTAAGAGCCCCTAAACTTTGAATTCATCTGGTACAATAATTTTGAAGGATCCAGAGAGCTCAGAACTTGGGAGGATCATCCAGTGTCCATCTCTGGCCACTCTGCCATTACTAGGCCAAGTCTGGACTTTGTCTAGGAGGACAACACAATTTATCTTTGTAAAAGTTAAAACCAAACCAAACAAAACCTGACTCAGCTGAACAGATTCTCTGAGCAGGTAGGTGCCTGTTATCTTGGGGTGCTGGTGAGCAGGGTTGTAGGTTTTCTAGCAATCAATTCAGACTCTTGGGCCCGATTAAATCTGGGCAACCTAAGAGAGGTATATAATTTTAGACTGGCCTTTCTTTCCTTCTTTCCTTCCTTCCCTCCTTCCTTCCTTCTTTTCTTCTCTCCCATTCCCCACCCCCAACCCCCACTTTAAGCAAGCTGGTTGAGAACTCTGTGTCCTCTACTTCAAAGGGCCAGTTGTCTTATTTTGATGTGGGCAGATTGAGAAGTAGGCTTTGAAAAGTAGGCCTTTTTTGTTGTTGTTGTTTAATCTTTTCTCCTGGGATAGCTTTCAGAGCAATATATCCAAGTGTCGGTGAGGGGGTTCTGACGAGCACAGATTCCCAGACTCTCAGCAGGATCATTCTCTAACAGAAATATAAAAGTGAAATATTAAAAACCCTGGAACGTGAACTCCATCTGCAGAGTAGCCAGGGTCTTGCCTGCTTGCACCATGGGAAAAAAAAGATCTCCTTGAAAAAAGAAGGAGGAGAAAAAAGTGCTTTGAGTAAGAGGTTTACAGGTTTAGTAGAGCATAGTAACATCCCCTCAAAGAAGTGGGTGTTGCTCTGTGACCCCCCAAAATGCTCCTCCTTTGACTCAGCCGCCAGAACACTCACCCTCCCCCAGCAACATACCCCCTTTTCACATGCTAACCGAGGCGCCTGTGATTGGCTGAACAATAAGCTGGTCACACTTGCTAAAGGCCTGCCATCTTTCACACAATTAGCCAAGACACATTAATCAAACTGGAGGGGGACTGGGCTGTGCTGGCCTCCTGCAGTGGGGGGAGGGGAGAAGTTTTGGTAATCTTTAATAAGAGTCTACAGGATGTGATAATAGGACAGCATGCTAGAGAGAGGATTCTACTATCAGAAAGTCTAAAAAAGGTGAAAGTCCCAATCGATGCTATATCTGCAATGCACTGGGTTTGTAGCACACAGGATCCCTGAAGCTTAGAGCAAACTGGATATTGTCTTGGCTAAAATCTGCTAATACAAGACAGTAGTGTGAATTGAAAGGGTGGACCCCTCTAGACATTTTTACAAAATTCCCTTGCCGTCTTAGTCCTGCCCCCAAGAAACTGCACCCAGGAGTGTACCTCCCCTTTTAAGCATCAGGCACTTTGGGTCCAACTGGAACTGATAGGAATAAAGCATGTAAGAAGCAGAGAACAATTTAGAATAAATTAAGAGAAGGTCTTAACTGGCAAGGTGTTGGTTCTAAACTAAGTATTTGGAGGACATTAAAAATAGTTAATTTTGAGAGAAAAAATAAGTTAACATTGGTGCTTTCAATGGAAACATCTTCTGACCTTTTTTTCCCCACATTTCCTTTAAATAGATTTTCCAATGGCAATCAAGAGCTAATAAGATCGTATGTTAGAGATGAGTTTGCTACAGAATCATGTGAGGCTTTTAAGAGAATCAACTAAATATTTAGACATTTCTCTACTAAAGTAAACAGAGGCCTTACAACTCTGGAGGTTGTCCAGTCACCATCTCATTAGATGCAAAGATCCCGTGATAAAGAAAAACTTTTTTTTTTTCTGCCCACATGATTGCAGCACAGTTGTGGTTTTTAATGTGTCATTGATTGTTTCATCCAGCTCCTTTTGCTCCACTGAAAAGGTCTGTCGTGGCTCTGTTTGCTTCCTTAAACAGGGTTTTTGAAAGCGCTCACGCTGTGTGAGCTCAAATCCTAGCATTAATGTACTGCTGGGTTCATTTCACCACACTCAAAAGCGCTGAGTTTAAATCCCTCTCAATTCCATTTGAGGCACCAAAAGACTTTATCCTTCTCCACTAATGGTTCCAAGTTTATATCTAGATACTGGGGTCAAGGACAGGAGAGGATTTAGAAATAACAGTGCGTGACATTAGTCAATGCATTTGCCAAATTGGCAATTAGTTCCTGATGTGCGTGCAAAGCATCTTATTCCTGTCTCTTTGATGCTTGTCCGCATCGAGAAGGAAATAGAGTCCACAGAGGCCTTCAGACTTTTAAAGAAATATCTGCTGAAAATCATGCCTGAATTGTGACATGAGCTCAGCTGCAGGGAAGCATCCGGGATTATCCCGGTTCTTTTAGCCCCAGGAAAGAACGCTGCACATGGAAAGATTTTTCCACTGGAGGAACTTAGTGGAAATCAAAAGGCAGGAACGGGGTACGAAAAGCCCTGCAGGGACCCGGACTCAGATGTACTGTAAACCATAGGCAAGTGGATCCCACCGACGCTTATTTTCAGGACACCTGCCTTTTCAACTTTTGACCACCAGGTGGAAGCAAGAAATAACAGGGACGGGAAATAACAGAAATGCTGATATCAGACAGCATTAAAATAGGGCAATCCAGCCTTTCCTTTAGAATGTTTTATTTTGACCTGAAATCCAGTGTGAGAGCTTCACTTCATCTGACACCACCACAGGACAGATGATGATTAAAATCTAAAATGTTCCTTGTCCCTGTTGAGATGATACAGAGCTACCGTGATTTGGGCTCAAAGAGTTCCTAGCATGTCTTCATGCGTTTGTTGTCATTGGCATCAGCATTCGCTCAGTCACATGACCTGTTAGCCAAGGGAGTTATTCAGTGGGCTGAACTAAGGGGAAAGATATTGATAAGAGAGGTTTTAACTGTGAGCATCAACTCTTAAATGGAAAAGCAAGTCAAAGTTCTACTTTGTACTACCAGGGGGCACTCAAAGAAGTTACTTATTATTTCCCAGTTCCTTAATCTGCAAAATTGGAGCAATCCTATCATTGAAAAAGTGTTCTCTGTGTGCCAGGCACGGACACACATAATTGTTAATCCTTACCACTGCCTGCCAGGGTCCATGCTGGTGGGAGTAACATGATTTTACACGAGGGAGTGGAGGCTTTCTTCCAGGTCCACTCAGAATTTCCTACATTGGAGATGGGTCAGTCCTTCCATTAACTATGTCATGACCTTCTGTCTCATTTTGTAGGATGGTTCTGAGAAATAAATAAAATTATTGAACTGCGTCTGCCATGGTACCTAACATTTTTTTTTTTTTGAGATATAATCGACATATACCATTGTATTAGTTTTAGGTATACAACATAATGATTTGGTACATGTATATATTATGAAAGAATCACCACAATGGGTTAACATCCATCACCACACATGGTGCCTAACTTTTAGTAGGCGCTCAGCAAAAGTTAGTTCCCATTCTGCTTTTTACACAGCGTAGAAGTTCACTCAGCTGCTCAGTGACTTGCCAAGGTTCAGACTCAGTGGCAGATGTGTGAGAACTGATGCTATGCCTGTTTCTTTATGTTGCATTCTTGGCTTTTTTCTGGATGTCAGCCACACCTCCCAGCTCTAAAACTAAGTTTTGTTTTTGCTTATTTGGACCTAAACATTATCTGAATTCACACACCCTAAGAGCTGAACTGCAGCTTTCGAACTCCTGAGTCAGTCTGACAGCTTGTTCAGGCCGTCTCTGCTGAAGGAGACTCCACTCGCTTCCCCCTCCCAAATGGCTGTGAGATGCCTGCCAACTCTGTGGCCACAGGCCTCTTCCCTGGGACAACCGTCATTATCTACATGCTACATAATGCACACCCAGTAAGGGCTACCAAATCACACATAGCGATAATATTATCACTGATGATTTCACCCAAAACATGTCATGATGGAACAGAGCAAGCCTGACCACTTTTAGTGTTTCTGGTATTTTACACATACCCCCTAAGTGGCACATAATAGCCACTAATTATTTGTTAAATCAATGACTAGGAGTTAAATGAAATCAATGACTAAGAGTTAGAGAACCTGGGTTCTAGTTCCAATTGTACCCTCTAGGACTCTTAATAATCCTGTCTGCCTGCTTTGCCAAGAAAGCACATGTAAGTTTTCATTCACTTTATTACTAGGTAATAATAACTACTGTTCACTGAGCACTAACTGTGAGTTTGTGCTCATAGTTAGTGCTCAATTACATACATTATTCTACGTTGATTCAAATGGCCCTATCAGATAGGGGCAATGTCGTCATCCAAACTTTATAGATGGGAGAGCTGAAGCTGAGGGGGGTAGGTGTCATGCCTAGGTCACCTACCAAGAAAGGGGTGACCCAGAATATCCAGACCCATTGGACTCCAAGGTAGTGCTCTAACAGTATTCCATGTTGCCTTCCAACTATCAAGCGGCATATAATGACTTGGCAATAAAATAATGACCTTGACTGGGGACCAGCTAATAACACTTTTCCACGTCCGTTTCTAAATGATTACGTCCTTCCACCCACACTTGCTTTTAGAATCTTTAGAATCTATGAGCTTGGCGACATGTTTCTGGAATGTACTGTCAGTGGAGTTTCTACCCTGAGACTCCAGCAGACCCGACCCCCCTTGCTCCCGCTAATGAAGCCACTGGTGTTCACCAAGTCTCTGAACCTCAACTGGGCTCATTACTGTTGCACTTATAGAGCGCTGCCGAAAGCTCCTGGGGAGTTACTATTAACATCTTTATTAACCCGTCCCCCTCATCAGTCAGCGAAATTCATTTAGATACACAGCCCACTTTGATCTTCATTAATAGTTTCTTCTAGTTTCTACATTTATTTTTAGTTTTCTCATCTTTAATTTATTTGGTGGCAATTACTAATTTTTATTGAGGGTGACTAGATAATCTTAAAGTAGTTAAGATTAGGAAAAATTGCAAATGAGCGAAAGCAGGTAAAAAAAATTTTTTTTTCAAGTAAAACCCTGCTGTGTTCCTTCCTAGTTCAAGAAAAGAGGCTTTAAGTTTCCAAATATCATAGAACCGGTTTCAAGCCGGAGGCTCCTTCCCCACCTTCATGGCTGGTGCCTTGTGTCAGTGATCTCTGTAAGACATAGAGAGGGATACATAAGTGGACTTACTTGAGTTACTTTTGCACTTTAAGAATAAAATTTAGTAAATGTATTTCATTTTTATTTTTCACTCAGGCATCGATTTTTTATTTATTCAACAAACATTTATTGAATGCTAGGTGTTAGGACTGGGAGATTCAAAAATAAATAAGACAGACATTGATACCTGCCTCCAAGGAATACAGTCTGGAGGGAGAAACAATAAATAATACATTGTGGAAAGTATTATTATAGCAGCACTCCCTGGGGACCTCTAAGAATATGAGGGAAAAGGCCCACTTGGCTTGTTTGAGAGAAAGAGACATGAGCTGGGTCTCGAAGATGACTAAATGGGCTTTCTCCAGGTGAGCAAGAAAGAAAGGACATTCCAGACAAAGTAGGCATATTTAGTAATAAATAAGCAGATAAATTGCCCCGGGGAGCTAGAAGATTGGCTTTGTGGTGGAACATTGCTGGAGATTAACCTGGAAACGTAGACAGGGACCAGATTGGAAAGTGCTTTGTAATCATCCTAAGGATTTGAACTTTACCAATAAACAAAGAGGTAACTCTTCTAATAACAATTGGATGATTGTTAGCAGGGAAGTGATATGGAAGGGTTTAAATTTTAGAAAAATTTGCACGGAAGACTATATGTAGGATTAAATTGGCTAGAACAATGCGGCAATGCTCTGCATTCTAGAAGACAAACAGGAAGTCTCAACTAGAGCCATGGCAATAGAAAAGGAATGAAGGGGACAAATCTCAAAAGCATCTAGGAGGTAGAGTGAAGGTTAAGTTGTAACCGATTCGCTTTGAGTTATGAAGGAGAGACCTATCTCCAGTGGGTGAGAGAATGATAGCACCATTCACTGGCCCAGGAAAGAAAAGGGGGGGCAGGAGAGGAAACAGATTTGTTGGGAAGGTAGTGAGTATAAGGTTTGAACGTTTTGAAATTAAGGTATCTGTGGGGCCACTGAATGGTGATATCTAAAAAGCAGTTAGAAATACCAACCTGTGATTACAAGTGTCCATCCAGAAATACAAAAGTGGAAGTCATCTATCTAAAGTGGTATTGAAAGTCCTGGATGTGAATTCAGTTGCCCGAGGGAGAGTGTGTAGAGAAAGAAGACTATGCTGGATCTCTGGGGGGCCAGCACTAAGGATCAGGCAGAGGAGAATGAGGTATTTGGAAGCTGAGAAGGAATAGACGGAGGGGCTGGAGAAGACCATGAGATGATGATGATGATGATGATGATGACATACCAGGGAAATCATATGGCCATAACTTTGTTGGGGTAGGGGCAAGTACCATGTCTATGTATTTCCAGTGCTGAGCACTATGCCTGCATGTGGTGGCCCTTAAACGTTTGTAGAGACTACAGGGGAATGGTAAATGTTGTCAAACAATGCATTAGTAAATACCATAAACACCAAATAGCATGATCGAACTATAGGCCAAACATCTTTTGCAGAGGTGGATAGACGTTAAACATGGTACCGCCCCCAGGAAAAAGGAGAGACTCCTGACTATCACCCATTCCCTCCACCTTCTCCATTCACTCACGAGGATCAAGGCCTGGCCTTCCTCTCCCGAGACCATTGCCTTAGAAATAGGCTTCGGAGGATGGGATATTTTCTTAGAATCCACAGAAAGGTTTGATAGAGGGTTAGAAAAGTGATAAACCACAAATATGAGTTGGAGTGCCAAGCTCGAATGCCAAGGCACACCCAAGGCACATCCTGATGATGCCCCAACAGGAATCTCAGTCCTGGTAACATAAAGCACCAGAAGAGCCAGGTTTAGACTCCTTGAGCCAAAGATTAAGGACGCTTCCAAGCCAGCTGTCTGAAGACGAGAGAGGCGAGCAGCCGTGAGGGCAAAAGTATGTGTATGTGGGGTCGGGGGCAGTGGAGACAGGAGAATAACTACACAATAACTACAGTGCAGTTTTAAAGTTACTGCTTAAGATAGTGAAATAAGGCTAACAACATTATCAACTATTTAAATATATGATATCTTGAGAATGCATTATATTCAAGAAATTCCAGAGGTGTAGTTCAGTAGACTGCACTATAAGATAACCTTATAGGGTGGTCATGGCAAGACCATGGTAACTAGAAAATGTTTTACCTCTAAGTAAAACTCGAAATGATCCTGGTGATGTTTTATCAATCAGCCAACAAATCCCTGTTGACTGAGTTTACCGTACTCGAATCAGTGGTGAAACGAGTGTTCTTAAACATTTATGGAAAAAGGCATTATTTGACTGTGGTAGCAGCAGCCCTGCCCTCATTTTAATTTTATTGTATTTAATGGAGAAATTAAAATGTCCAGCTTTTTAAGTTTCCTTTGCAGTTTCCGTTTCCTACTTCAAATTCCAATTGAACTTCGATGAGAGCCCTTTTAAATAGAACTTCAGAAGAAGATGGAGAAAAATCTGGTCTAATGATTTACTATCATCTTTGGAAGGAGAAGGGAAATAAGCTACCTACAGATCTATTATTTTTAGAGACTATCGAAGCCAGAGAAACAGACTGCTCTTGAAATGGTGCTGTGTACAATGCCTATCTGTTTGTGGATCATTCTCTCATTGATTGCTTGCAGCTTAACTACTGAGAAAAAAAAAAATCCGTGCGATAGAGGCAAGGTCATTCAACATCAGGTTATCTGCATAAGAGTGTGAGGACAGGCCACAAACAGGCATTGGACTTTGATTTGGCCTCATAACAACAACCTGATTGACGCTGGACATACCAACTCCTCTATCTCAATGAACGCAGCTACAGAATAGATGTGGGAAGAGAGCCAGGCACAGTCCATGCGAGACATGGAACCTTAAGTTCAAGTTGTTACATTGCATCTTGGGGCAACTCTTAACAGGTCATTCTTTACTGATTTTTTTCCTTATTATGCTTTCTCTTTCACATCCTTGAAAAACCTATGCATCAGACACTATGTTCTGCAACTTTTACATACACTGATTAGTTGAATTCTCACAACAAACTAACTTGAGGAAATGAGCCTCAGACAAGTGCATGGGAGTTGCTGGTGAGCAGTCGACTTGGCCCTCCTTGCTAGACAAGTGTCCACACTAGAAACATCTAGAGACCATTAAAGACGATGACAACAACACGGCAATGGACCAGGCTTGGCGAATCAGACTCTCTGGGGGATGGCACCAGAGCTTCCTTTCATTTCAAAATTCTCCCAGGTGATGGATGCTAATAGGCAGCTTGGTTTGAGAACCACTGTGTCGCGCCATGCGACCTCTCCAAAATGACAGGTAAAAACAAGAAGAAAAAAGGAATAAGACGAACATTTATTGAGCCCCTACTACATGGCAAGTGCTTAATCTTATCTAATCCTTCCAAGCAACTGGAAAATTATTTCTATTTTACAGATTTGGAAACTTCTGAGAGAGATTAAATAATTTACCTCAAATCACTGAGCTCATAAGTGGCAGAAAGGAGGTTTGAGCCCGGGGTTGTGTTTGTGTTACTGCCCCACACCGCTAAGAAACATGCCTCTGGCCCACACTGAGGACTCAAAAGAAGTTGAACCAGGCTTAAAAGAGCTTGAGGGAAGGCCAGGCCTTGATCCTTGCGAGCAAACGGAGAAGGTAGAGGGAACAGGTGATAGTCAGGAGTCTCTCCTTTCTCCTGGGGTCGGTACCATGTTTAACGTCTATCCACCCCTACAAAAGATGTTTGACCTATAGCTCGATCATGCTATTTGGTGTTTCTGGTATCTACTAATGCATCATTTGACATTTACCATTCCCCTATAGTCTCTACAAACGTTTAAGGGCCACCACATGCAGGCATCGTGCTCAGCACGGTATATTATCGGTATAATGCAACAAGTTGTAGAGGTTTCCATGGAAATTAATAAGACAGAAATACCTGAGAGGAGAAAGGAGACAGAAAAGCAGGCTACATCAGACAGGAGAAAAAAGGCAGAAAGAAAAGAGGCAAAGCATGAAGAAATACTTATATTACATTCACTATCCTAATTCTCATAATGATTCAGTGCAGTAGGAGCTGTAATTATCCCCCTTCTGCAGATGGGAAAACTGAGTCCCAGCGAGGTTAAGCAACACCGTCAGGTCACGCAGCTGGTAAGTGGCATAGTGTGAATTCAACATCTGGGTCTAGGGTCCCAACCACACACGGTTTGCATTGCCCATCACTTCACAAAGGAAGAGGAAGAAGAAACAGAATTTATTTTGTTTAATGCCCCCCAGATAGGCACTTTACATTCATTATCTTAATGAATCCATGAATTCAGTGGATCACTTCATCCTTGTGAGGAGAGTATAACCTCCAATTTGAGTCAAGGAAATAAGAGGCTGGCTCTGGTTAAAATATCTTGCTCAAGTGAAACTGAAGCAGTTTCAAACCCTACTAGGGTTCAGTGTTCAAATCCTATCCAGTTTATTCCAAACCCACGTTCCACAAGAACACTAAAGTTAGAAACACTATTAAAATATTAAAGGCCAAAAAAACAGTGCATAAGGCTCTAAGTACATGGGAAAAACAGAACATGGTAGAGGAATGAAATTAGAACATGACCGAATGAGGAAATATCTTAATTTCGTCTGACCAGCAAAGAACCGTAAATAGACAGCAGAAAGTGGCTTGGAAATATACATTCTAAACGAATGCAGATATCCTTATCTTTATTGGCTATTTGAATTTAGTCGTAATCATCTGAACAGAGAGTAAGTAACCTGTACATACAAGTGCTTCCCTTGGTGCCCACCTGGGACTATAAAAAGCCAGCAGAGTGGTTCACGGTTGATTGCATCTGACCTTGAAAACTCAGCTTAAATCGCTTTCTTTAAGTACTGCTTTCCCATTACAACTTTTAGCACTATAAATTCCGTTTTGAATTGAATTTACTTTCGAAGTTATAAAATGACATGAGATTTTTATTTTAAAAATAAATTTAAGAAAATAAACATGGACGTAAAAAGGTTAAGCCCTCGTAGCCGCTATCATTATCTGGTCTTCGAGGTCTTTTTCTGTGCACATAAAAACATGAATTTGTTGATATAATCAAAATCTTTTTTTTTTTTTTTTTTTGGCCCATCTGTGATGAAATTTTTTGTTGGGTAAATAGTCTTTGTGTATTCCATTCCTGTAGGAACTGGAAGAAGGGATTCTTTAAAACCAAAACAACTACATTTCAGGCCTAAGAAAAATATAATGCAGAAAAAATCATTTTAAATGAGTTGAAATAGTCTTTTCTCATTGGAGTAGGAAGCAGAGGGATTTGATAAGGAGCATCAGCTTATATCCCTTGCAGTTCTTCTTATGGCCCTTACATAGACTAAGCGTTCAATTAGTATTTCGTGAACGAATGAGAAATTGTCCCCTTTTATGGTAGTTTTATTTTGGGCTAAATAGTGTCAATACCAAGAACAGTAGAAGCACTTGTATGCACATGTAAATGTCATAAAGAGTGCTCTGAAGAAAATGACAAATTTTATTATCATTCATTTTGAGTTATTCAAGCCAGGATTCACTTCCATTCTTACAGCAAGTGACATATAAAATTAGCCCTGTTACTTATTGTCACTTTTGACACTTAGCCCCATCATCTGCCACATGACTTTTCGGGCCCATGGGCTTTATTCTCTCAAATAAACTGTAAGCTCTGAAAGGGTGGGGAGGTTTCTTTTGATTTCTTTTGTATTTCTCCCCAGCACTTGGGACATGCTCTGCACACAGTAAATGCTAAATAAGTGTTTGTTGACTTTACTGAATATTACAACTGTATCAGTTTGCTAGGGTTACTATAACAAAGTACCACAAACTGAATGGCTTAAACCACAGAAATGTATTGTTTCACAGTTCTGGAGGCTTGATCTGAAGGGGAGGTTCCTTCCGAGGGCTCTGAGGGAAGGATGTGTTCTAGTCCTTTCTCCTTGGCATGTGGATGGCTGGCTTTTCCTGGTGTCTCTTCACATCATCTTCCCGCGTGGCATGTCCATCCCTGTGTCTAAATTCCCCTTTTTATGAGGACACCAGTCATATCGGATAAGGGCCCACCCTAATGACTTCGTTTTAACTAATTATATCTGCAATGACCCTATGTCTGTATAAGGTCAAATTCTGAGGTACTTGGGGTTAGGACTTGGACATATGAATTTTGGGGGGACGTGATTCAACCCATAATCATAAAAAATTCATAGTGAGAAGAGGTCTTAAGCATCGTTTAGTTTGCCTACCTGATACCTGAAGTCTCTCTTATCCCAAGCCAAGAAGAACATTTAGAATTGTAATATTTGGGGGAACAGGATTTTAGGGTCATTTTGTTTTTTAATGTGTCTGCGTGTGCCTTCCAGAATGGTTCCCACTGCCCAAGCCTCAAAGCCTTCAGAAGGTCTGGAACAGGTAAGCACCACTTTGGAAAGCTTATCTTTCAGCAGGGTTGAAGGGATGTTTCCTGGGACCTCAGCCTGCTGTGTACCTCCATCTGGGGGCCCTAAGACCCAGGAAGATGCCTCTAGGAGAGCCAGCCACCTGTGAGTCTGTTAGTTTTTCTCCATGAGCCATTTTACTTTCAGCGAGTTTGGTCATTAAAATTGTTTTGTACCCCTCAACCATGCCCGAGGCCCTGAGAACGAGGGAGTGTTCGCCTGCAAGAAAACCTAGTGGGTTTATTATTCTCCGACACAGAGAAACCAAATAACATCATTGAGTGGCTATTGGAGGGGGGGCGACTTGATTCATGGAGGTCATGCTTTCCCAGGCCCTCTCTACGCAGTCTCGGCTCAGACCAGGGCAGACTTTTATTACCAGCTTTCAACAAAATCCCTAGTTTCTTTTGCAAAGTAAAACAGATAATAGAGACATTCCCGGAATAGTTAGCTAACTAAGCCGTGCCAAGCAACCTCAGGGCTAAGAAGAACTCACTGTTTTCGGACAATGGCCAATTACAATAACCAGTATTATTTGATCTGAGAGTAATTAGCTGAGGCTCTGTTCTTTTTGCTTCAGTGAAGAGGCAAAAAGGGCAGTGAGGAAAACATCAGAGACAGGGGAAACGAGCTCAAATGTCAAAGAAAAACGCACTCTTGCAGGTGGGGAGACGGGGAAGAGATCCTAATTGAACATTCGAATGTTATTCTTTCCTGGAAACGTGGTAGAGTTTAACCCAACTAAATTGTGTTTGATTTCTCCAGACTTACTGTTCATGTGCTTCAAAAGTCTCCTTATAGAGTGACTATCAGAGCACATAGAGTAAAATTGGTCAGAACATAGAACTAGGGATTTCCAAAGTCTCTTATTGGGAGGGACGGGCTTCCCCAGGATGTCCGCACACTCCACACTTATCAAATGCACCGTGGCACCTGATATGCCCTGTTTTTTTTTTTTGAGACAGGCTCCGAAGAGGACTACAGCTCATCATTTCCTTCACGATGTGCAAACGTCCTCTTGCCAGCCTAGCCAGGCCCCCTAACCCCTAGCTAGAGAGCAGTGCTGCCCTGTGGCTTTCTTTCATGTCACTATTGGCTTCCAGAATAAATGGTAACTCCAAACCTGCAACCCACCTTAGTACCCTGTGATGCTGCTTTCGGCACCGTCACACAGCAGAAGAATGTGCCACCAGCCTCCTGCCGTCATCCCACCAATCCTTTCTTCTCGGACTGAGTAGGACTTAAATTAGCTTCATATCTCTCTGGCTTTTCTGACCACCCACAACACCCACCTCCTCTGCCTATGGCCTGGCCCCCAGCAAGACCTTTGACTTAGCTTGGACTCCTGGCTTCTCTTGGCTCAGAACAAGGAGTAACGTCTAGAGCTGTAGTCTAATACAGTAGCCACTAGCCACATGTGGCTATTTAAATTTAAACTAATTAAAGTTAAATTTAAATATCGATCGCTCAGTTGCATTAGCTGAATTTCGAGGGCTCAGTAGCCACCTATGAGTAGTATACCCTATTGGACAGGGCAGATACAAAATATTTTGGTCATATGGAAAGTTCTATTGGACAGCAGTAGCCTAGATTATCACACGAGAAATTTCTTGGCTCTGGGAAGGGCTTTGTCGTCGAAAGAGAACTAATGTTAGGTGAGAAGCTGCCATGTGCATAGCAGGGTGCTGTATATATTATCTCATTTGTTCCTCACAAATCTCATTCCCATTTCAAAGAGGAGGAAACTGAGGCTGAAACAAGTTAAGGAACTTGGTCAAGTGCATCAAGTTAAGTAAGCGACAGAGCCAGGATTCATCTAGTGCAAGTCTCTGTGGCTTTGTCAGTTGAATCAGGTTGCAAGTGTGATGGATAAAGAGCAGCCGTGGTGTCACTGGCTTTTCTACATGATTTCCACAGAGGTGCAGCGAATCAGTGCACTGGACATAAGTGCCTCTCAGAGCCTCACCTGAGGCTTGATGATGACACGCTTAATGCGGGCCTAGCAAGTGCACACTCACTTCTTATTTGACTAGAAAATCATAGCTTCTTTTGATGTTGTTTCTTCCTAGTGTTGGGTACATTTCTTATTGGGGCTGTCCTAAATTGACAGCCTTAAAAAAAGCACCCACACTCCTGGAACAACAATAAAAGTGTCATTAATGAAAAAGCAGATGACACTTGAATAAAGCCTGCAGCTAGTAAAAAATATTCTGCCGATATTAACTGCTTAGTTTTGGTCATTTTACTGCGATTATGAAAAATTTTAACATGAGGGGAAAGTGGTGAAACATATAAGGCCCTTCTCTGTATTGCTCCTGCGACTCTCCTGTAAACCTAAAATTACTTCAAAATGAAAACAAATTGAAAAATTGAGGAGCGGAGGGGAGTGTCTGCTCTATCTCTATCCTTTTTCTCTTTCTATGGGTCCAGGAGAAATCAACAAAGAACCTACCCGAACTCACAGTGGCCAGCTTTGTGCTGCAAGCAGATGACGTTCTTCTACCATCAAGTTTGATGGCAGTAATGGCAGTGGGAGATTTTTATACTCAGTGCCAGGCTGTGCTGTTGCCTCAGGTCCCTGAGAACCACCAGATTTTAGATGTGTTGAGTGATGGCTAGTTGATGGTGCTTTACACAACCACAAAGCTTGATTTTTATCTTTTCTTATTGTCTGTGTTTCTATTCTAGACTTCTAAGATTAAATGCGGGTGTCCTCACACCCAGCACATCTTTTAGGATCGATTTATAATTTTAATACTTTTTACAACTTTTGTAAGCAATGGGGCCGGGGGCAATTCAGGTTGACTGGAATGAATTCCCTTTTTTTCCCTTTTTTTTTTTTTTGCACCAGAGGCAAAAATTCTTCTGGGCTGCAGGTGGAAATGGAAATTGGTACAACTAGCTGATGTTCTTAATCAAAAACTTTAACATGTGTATCCTTCAACCTGGGAATTTCAGTTCTTAGAATTCATACTAAGAAAATCATTGCACAAGTATACAGAGATTTCTCTTTGAGGATATCTGTCACAGCATGATTTTAACAGTAGTCCCTCACACCTTAACAGAAAAAAGAAACAACTTTAATAAATGTCTGGCTATGTAGAATATGGTATGTCTACATAATGGAATGCTATGCAGCTATTAAAATTATGTCCTAGAAAGCTATTCCAAGTTCTAGGTAGATGATCAAGATAGTCAAGTAGAAAAAGTAGGTTATAACAGAATGTAGACTATGATCCCATTTTTTTGGTAAAACGGAATATATACCTATGTAAAAATAAAGTACTAAATAAGAAAAAATGAACACCAAAGCACTGGTGATTATCTTTGAGTGAAGAGGGTTTTCTCAGAGTGATGAAAGAGTTTTAATTTTCTTTCTTTGCATTTTCTAAGTGTTCTACAATAAGTATGTATTATTTTGACATAGGAATACTTCTCACTTCTTGAAATGTTGCTAGAAGGAGAGGTTCACCAGATTCTTTATCTTTATTAATAGAGTCTCCTTAATTGGGTGGGTGGGTTCTTGTACTCTGCAAGATACTCCTGGCATGTTTGGTAGTTAACATCACAAGCCTAACAAATAATATTTATTAACATTTAGCTCATACGGAAAGGTACTGGTAGGCAAATTAACATTTGGAGTGTTTGCTTTTCATGCCAACTTTCATATTTAAAATAGAGTTTGTAACCAGTGGAGAATTGTTCTCATAAAAGTTGGAGGGAGTGGAAATTGTAGAAATGTGACAATAAAGGCAGTTGATAGTAAGCAAGACAAAGAATGGCAGAAAGAAGCAAAATGATGTGACATGGAAGAAAATTAACATTTGTGCCCAAAGAAGCAATATTTGTGTTCCTAGGACTCTTTTCTCAGCTCCCAAATAGAGTATAATGTGCCAATAGCAAGAGATGATTAAATGTCTTGTCCAGCTCAGGTGGTCCTATTATGAGGGCTGATAGTAAAGGCTAATATTCAGGAAGGCACAGATTTGTCTTACACAAAGAAGGCCGGCATGAACTTGGCTCATGGGAAGAAAAGCCTTCATTTATACACTTTGCCCTAATCACTACCTCTGCCAGCTAAGGAGCAAGAAAAGTGCGTGGTGGCGGTCACAGTTTAGAGGCCATTGGACTGGAACAAATCTCAATACCACTAAAAGCCTTGTTACAACCTTGTGTGAGGGTGGGGCAGAAGGTCGGTTAGTTGAAGAGGAAAGTCTTAAAACAAAAGTCCTCGTATCACTGTTCAGTGCCTACTTTCTTTCATTTGTCTGATAAAAGGGGCCTGTTCTTCCTATATGTGCCTCTACTCCCCTCATCAGCCTCTCCCGGCTTTCCCAGCCACCCATCACAAACACAATCTGAATAAAAATAGCATGCATGCCATGCTGACATGAGTTCAAAACAAGTCCCCTAGCCTTCCTTATCCAATCAGATCGCAACTCCTCAGCTCCTTCTCCAGAGCAATTCTATAGTAGTTCAATTGTTTGGGGTCCATGGGTTAGAGTGTGCGGGGAGAACAAACTACTAACTAGGGTGAGAGTGTGGAAGCAGACGCTGATATATACATTGCTCCCCGCTCACCATAACCGCCTATCTACCCACCCACCCCTTGGAAATTCATAGAGTGTGTTCAGCCCAAGCTTAGGCACACATTCCACCCCAACACCCTATAGCAAGGGTGGACCAACTACAATTTTTCACAAGATTTCCCCTGTATCTCCTTCCAGACTGGTATCAGGCCCCAGTGATTTGTACCAGCTTTCCCATTCCAAACTCCCATTTCACTGGCCCTAAAAACCTATGCCTGGGCAGGGCACTCTGGGCAGGGATGGAGAAATTACACCCGCCAACCCTTCTTCAAGCCACTAGCTACTGAGTAGGCCTCCGCCTGAGGTTCCCGTCTCTCCTAACCTGCCTGGAAATTTGCAAAGACTGGAGGTTTGCAAATTTCTTCTTTATCTTAAGACTACAAAGCAATTACTCATGAGTTTGAGGGTAAAGTTATCTGTTTGTAGAAACAGTTTTACATCATGGGAATCAGATCCTTGAAAGTTTCTTATGTAAATCTTATGCAAAATTAGGCAAATTATAACTCTGGGCTAAGACTTCCAGCATCACTGCATCATGGCGCCTGGGAAAGGAAGGGGTTATCAGTTCTTTGTTAATTCAGGTTGGTGTGTATATTTGACGTTAAATAAGCCCATCTATTTTTGCCCAGTTGGGGATTTGCATGGCCATGCAACTTAATTCTGAATGTTAGACATCATTGCCTCTTGGGACCTACAGTTTTTCATCTAGTGGCTTTCCACTTGTAAACCCGACTGTGGGCTCTAGAGACGGGCGTACTTAATTGATTGGCATTAGATTTGCAAAGACTTTCAAACACTATAAATAAATAGGAGCCATGAAGACCCACAAGACCTGCAGAATCACTGCCACCCTCTCTAGCTTCATATCTGGCCCATTCTCCAATCTTTGTCCCAGGCCAGCCAACTGGCCTTTCTTGCCTTCTTTAAACTCATTCTTCTCCCTCCCATTGGGGTCTGTATGAGCACCACAGATATCCGCCTACATCACCTACCCTCCCCTGCCCCAATCCTCAGCTCTCAGCTCAAATGCCCCTTCCTCAGGGAAGCCTTCCCCGACCAGCTCCTCCCAATCTAAGTCAGGTATCTGGACCTTTTTCTTCACAATTGTACTTATGCACGTGTAGGATAATTTGACTAGTGTCTGACTCTTGTACTAGACTAAGCCGCTAGAGGATGGAGTCTTGCTTGTATCTCCCAGAGCCAACCACCTACTAGCACACAGTAGTTGCTCAACTAATGGATTTTCTTATCTCCAATTTTATAATTCAACATAAGGTCAACTTGAGGATTTGACCTTACTGTAATTTGGGTACTTAGTTACCTTTCTTCCTATGCTCTATCTTGGGAAACCAAGAGAGCATCTTAGCTAATAACTCTGGGAGCTGAGCTTCAGAAGCATCATAAGTAAGAGTGTTTTCCACCCAAGCTTCACCCTTCAGAGTTGCCTCTCTCTCTCTCCCCTCCCAGCATCCTATGCTTGCAGCCCTTGGAGCACATTTTCATTTGGGCTTTTCTGCTTGGTGGGGACTACTGTGTCCCTCAAAGAAGAATTCTTAATTATATATTTCTGCCTCTATAATTATAATTCTGAGCCCTTTACAGACACATGCTGCCAGGGGCACTGCAGAGGCTGGGAGGGCAGGGAGCTGAATGATAGAATCCTGAGATTTCTCCCTTTGTCTTACTAACAGGACAGGTAGGAGTTTCAGCGTGGAGTTATTTTTCTACTTGCCATCAACTTTACTAATCCCAGGAAGACTGTATTTGAAACTCTTCTAGCCATCTCTTGTTCTTTACTTTTCTTCTCTCCCCTTTTATTTTTCAGAAGGGAGGCTGCTGGGGAAACACACTTTTTCTCTTCCACTTTCCAGGTTGGGCAGGGTTCCTGAAGCTGAAGACCTGGCCTCACATATGCTGAAAGGCTTTCCCAGAGACCGCGTCTCTGCCCAGGAAGCCCTGGTTCATGATTATTTCAGCGCCCTGCCGTCTCAGCTGCACCAGCTTCCCGATGGTGAGTTGAGGGAGTGTGTGTGTCTGTGTGTACATGCACACACGTCAGTCTCGATTTCTACGTGTTTCCTTTGAGCACTGGAGAATCATAGAATTTGCAACTCGAAGTGAACTTAGAGATCAGTTTGGCTGGGAGAAGCAAGATGGGGCCCAGTCTTGCTTGAGTGTTACGTGAGAGTCTCTAAAACTCAAAAGCGCCCATGCGTTGAGCTGACACAAAACCTCCTTGTTAACGATTCAAACGTTTCCCTTATATGCACACTTAGAAACTGGATGAGATGAAAGTTGCCACAGAGTTCTTTGCTTTCACTGGCATCTGCCAGGAGAAGCAAAACCAAAGTCTCTAACCACCCCTTTTCTCTTTCCATGGAGAGTAAGATGATAGGTAATGACATGGATATGTCAGAGAGGAGAGCTGGGCCTGTCTCGATTGGTAATCCGATGCTGCCAAGGGAAGCACCAGGGTGGGGCGCTGTGGGGAGGAGCGCGTCCTCCCCGGCCGGACACCCACGGGAAACACAAGTTACCCTGAAATCAGCTTTGCTGCCTGGGCCTGAAGTCATCCTCCAAATCTGAAATCTGCTGAGGGGTCATGTGGCTGGTGCTCTCCTCATGTTTCTCAGAATGTGGCCAGGAAGGGCGGTGCGGAGGGTGTGGGCAGTGTGGTCATGCCCAGGGCTGTTTGGGGGCACTATCCCTAGGTGGGGTTTCTTTGAAAACACCCACCATTTATTCAGCTGAAAACAGTTCTCCCAAGTTCTAAGCAGGAGAGAAGAAAGCTAAGAGGGAAGGTCTAGGGGCTCATCCTGGGAAGAAAGGACTGGGATGGGTGGGGAGCCACCGCCCAGGGGCCTTGGACATACCTGCCGTCTGGCGAGAGTCTCCGCGGTTTGCAAACGCAGCCCTGTTGTATCTAGGACATTGTCCTGCAGCAGTCCAAAGCTCTTAGCTTGGGACTTCTTGAGGTATTTTATTATTAAAAGGAATCATTTAGGATCTCCAAAGATAACCATAATCATACAGCTAGGGTTAATGTATCTTATTTAACCCCGTGAGAAGAGTCAGTCATCAGTATTTATTAAGTTGCCATTAAGTGTCAAGAACATATTAAGTGCTATAAAAATAGAGGAGAAAAAAGAGGCTTGTCCTTGACCTCAAAGATCCTACATGGGAGGAAAAGAGGGTGAAGAAGAGGAAACAGGGCACCCTTGTACATATATTAGCACAAATCATATCTAAACAGCTAAAGTCTGTGCATAATCAGCTACAGATGTTCACAGAATATGTGTGTGCTAAAGGCAATTCTTTGGAGGAACTAGAATAACTCAAGTGAGATAGATTAGACTGGAGGTGAATCTGGAGTGGAATTTGGAAGGACATGGTTTGGCATAAGGGTGGAATAAAAAAACACTCCAGGTGACCTATAACTTTTACTCCCTTCCTGGTACTTCACCCCTACCTCATCCCCATGCCCTCCCCCACTCCCATCACACACTCTTCCTAGTCTGAGCCCCTAGAGCTCTCCTTCCTTGCTTTCTACTTTAGGGCTTGGGACTTCTAACTACCACTTCAGGCAAGTATACATGCTTGGGTGTACATGGGCACGCATGCACGCACGTGCGCGCGCACACACACACACACACACACACACGCCTCTTTCCACTTAAAGAAACTTCTCTCATCTGCCCTCCTCCAGGACCTATTATTCTACATACTGAGAACCACTGGGGATCTTCAAAGTTTTCTGGGCACCAGCTTTTGCCTGATGAAGGGTAATTAGGAAGAAACAACCACTGTCCAAACTGATGTGTTGTTAGAAACTTGGGTTTTGATTTTTCCTAGCCGTCTGAAGCAAAGCCACCAACAGCAGGGCTCTGCTGCAAATATGTGTGTGTGTGTGTGTGTGTGTGTGTGTATGCACATGCGAGTGTAAGATAGAGATCGATCTGTATTCCTTCTCTGTTCACCCAGCCACAGAGCCCAAATCTACTTTGACACTTTTAGAAAAATGAAAAGATGGAATCTTGCAGGAGCCTGCCTGTGCTGCGGGGGTGGGGAGGGGGGGGAGAGACCAAGAGTGCTCACAGCAGGAGGGAAGTTGGCTTTTCTTTATACATATAGGGGTTTTTCCATGCAGAGTTTAAATTATGCCTGATAAAAGGAGTTTCGTGGATGTTTCAGTTCTTTCAAATTCTCCTGGCTTCCTCCCAATTAAATGAGGTTTGTCAAAGCCACAGGGCTCTGCTGCTGCTGCCTCGGCCGACAAGCACTTCCTGCAGCGACATCTCAAATCCCCGAGGGAGAAGATGAAAGGGCCAGCGCCAAGAGACAGGGGAGGGGGGGCTGGATTGTGTGTGTGTGTGTGTGTGTGTGTGTGTGCGCGCGCGCGCGCGTGTGCACGCGCGCACACGTGGGAGGAGTGTAGAAAGAGGTTTAGAGACAGACCCACAGATAGGACTGGGGACAAGCAGACAGAGAAAGCAAATCTGCCAGGAAAATTGGAAAGAAAAAGAGAGGAAGGGAAAGGAGCAGTATGGGCCAGTTTGTGCACGTTGACGACAGTGGCACATCCACTGGCGCATCCAAGGGCACATCCAAGGGCACATCTACTAACGGATGCACTCCCTTGGCCTGGTAGTGCCAGCCTGTGAGCCTTTATTAAGAGCCTCCTTTGCAGACAGGGAGCAGCAGCCAGTTATCACAGTTCTCAACCTGCAGGGACACAGAATGTATATACCCATTCCTGGGAGGCTGCCCCAGGTGTAAGAATTGTGTAAAAATAAAAAACATGCTCTTGTGAGTAGTTTGTAAAGAGAGTTTCTCTGCCATAATTATGCAAGCAATTTTACTCTCAGGTGACATGTCAGTATGGAATCACTTAGAGGCTTATATTTATATCATTGTATTATTCTGGTGTTATTCTGGTTGCAGGATAACAAAGTTGTCACTTTAAAATACATTCTGTTTCCCCTGAGATCTGGGAGATGCCTGCTCTTATTTTCTGCCCCCTGAAGAAGACGATTTAAGCATGAAACCTGTGGCTTGAAAATATGTGAGGAGTGTAAGGACAGGCTAAACCCCAGTGGAAGAGTGACATAGGCAGTCCCCACAAAATGCAAGAATTGCTCCCATCCATCCATGTCTATTTTCATAAAGCCTGAGTCAAGACGTCCTGAGCATTACTCTCTCTAGGTCGTGTCAATCATCTTATGGCCAGAGGAAACCAGGGGGTGACTTGCCATGAAAATCCAGGAATTCCGGGATTAACTCCCTTTTGGAGAACACATTGAAATGAAGAAGCGTGAATATTAGAATGGCAAGCATGTGGGAACTTCTGCCAAGTGCTGACATTTTCCCTTATTGACTCTTGAACACCTGAAGAAACATTTGTTGAAGGAGAAATTATTGGTAGTCTCTCTCAAAACACACCCAACAGCAAGCTAATTGCTTTTGCAGATGGCTAGGGAAACACTCTTCTCACTCAGTCACCGGATTATGGCCAAGCTTGTGGTCCTTGTGGCTGAGCCAGCAGTGCAGGACGTCAGCTGGGGCAGCTAGGACCTAAAATTAGGCCCTTGGCAACACCCTCATCTTAGCTGCAGTTTCAGCTTCTTGGTTTAATTCCCTTTGCCCTCAGTATGAACTTGGGCTCTGGGAAAGGAACACTGTTTAATGATTTGGGGGTGGGGGAGTAGAAAATCATTAAGCTGCCCCTTCTAGAAACTGGCTCCACTCCATTCTTGCAGGGAGCCTTCCAAATGTTACCCTTGGAAAGTTAAGACTGATTTTGGAACCTAGCCATTGTGAACCACAGACACTGATCCACAAAAGTATTTTTTTTATCTGGGGCAATAAATGTCACGTGATTTAAGAGTCTGGTCCTTAAGCCCTGGTCCTTGATCGTCAGGACATCAAAAGCTGTCTTTCTGTGGCTCGGTCCCGTTTTGCTTTCCAAATCCCAGGCTCGAGTCTCTCCTGTGCCTTCCTGAACTAAATTCCCTTCTCCTTTAAAACATCATCTCTTTTAAAACAGCATCTTTGGGGAAAAAAAGCCGTAAAACTTAAAAGCTTGCAATTGTTTCACAAGTAATTTTTGCCAAAACAGTTTACCAGAATCCTTCTTGTCATCACAAGCTTTCACACTTGTAAGGATGAAAGACGGCGTGGCGTTGACCGCACACCATCCTGGTGTCTATACTCTGACAGTTCTTCAGCAGGCCTGATCATATTGCCCCCATTCAAATCTGAGCAATTTTTTTTTTTTCGCTCCAGTAAAAGAACTTTAGGCCTTCTTTTAACATACCTCTTTAATATGTTTGAAGATCTCTTGATATCACTTTCCGAAGCTCACTTTTCTAGGCTGAATTCCTTTGACTTTCCTCCCCACCCCCAAATATAGATTCTGTTTCTCTCACTCTAATCATTTTGTTTCACATTTCTATCCCGAACCTGTTTTACTTATATTGCGTATCTCTGAGACTATGGACCCAGCGTAGGTTTACTGAAGGTCTAGTAGGTGTGATGTTGAAGGATACAAAAATGAATTAGTGATGGACCCTGTCCTCAAAGAGCTTACAATCCTTAAGGAAATGAGATAAGTATATAAACAGCTGCAGATCAAGTGTGAAGTGCTCGAGGTGTTCAAAGGAGGTGAGATTAACTCTAGCTATGGGGATCCAGGATGGCTTTGTGGGTCATGACAGACGATGAGGTCTATCTCGTTGGGAAGGAAGAATATTCAGGGAGAGGAATGTCATCCTCCTCTCAATGCCACCTTACATTTATTCTTTTTTTTATTAATTGTGGTACAATTCTGATTCGTATTTCATCCTGGTTTTAACTCCTATTGCTGTATGCCTTCCTGCAACAATTTAAACCTTCTTAACATGTAGTATTGAAATTTAGTTTAGCTCTATGTATGCTAATCATTTCAAATCTATTCTGGTCATTGCTCTTATTGTCTAGTCTATTCAAAATTTAAACAGAATATTTTGTCATTCTAGAGGCCAGGTTTCAGGGGTTGGGGACGGTCAGGAAGAGAGAAAGGAGATTCTCAGCCGGCCTCTCAACTCTATTCTGCTTCTAAGAGTTTGTAACCTAACTCAGACTGCTCTTTCTATCTTTCAAATCTTCCATTAATCAGTACTTAAGAAGATACGTATTAAGCAAGTTAGGGAGTGTCTTCCACAACAAACCTCTTCACCTTCTATGCTCAAAGTTGTCCTCAGCCCATTCCAATACATTAGATGAGATACTGGGCTGAAACATGGCTCATGGCGTTGCGTAGAGTTGTGTTGCTATGAGAAGTCTGAGTAAACCAAGTCCCTCAGCCCCACCAAGCCCTTCAAGTGGTTAAATGTGTTAGGATAGAAGAGTCTCCAAGTAAGATGAATCCTTCAGGAAAGGGTTTGAGACCTTCGAGTGGGAAAGGACTTAAAGACTCACTATTCTATATCTTCATTATGTAGATGAATCCCTGGGAAGAATAATAGTGCCTGCCATTTGTTGAGCAGCTATGTGGTTTACATAAATTCTTATTCGATCTCTACACTAACTGGTGAGTCTGAAGTTATTAGCCTCAGATTACATATTAGAAAATCGGGACTGAGAGAGGCTAATTGCTCAGTCATATAGATAGTAAACGAGAGAGCCAAGATTTGACTTCAGGTCAGACTCCCAAGCCACTCTCCTTCCACTATTCATTGCTTCTCAGTAAAGACCACATGGAAACTTAGTAGCACAATGAGGATTGGAACCACGATCTTGACTCCCTTTCCCATGACCTTTCTACTGCCTCATGCTCTATCTGTGTTTATTTTAAAGCCTTCCCTGGAAAGAGTCCACATGTCCCCAGGTAACATATTTAATATCTCAAAATTAAGAGGGCTCAATTTTATGTTTAACGGAGACCCCTGACCTTTTATCTTTCTGTTCTTCTTCTTTATCTTTTTTAAATACACAGTCACTCTTGGGTTTTAAGATTTCTTAATTGATGGTGGTTTATTTTTTTGTTTCACTATTACTTATCCAATTGTATAAGAAAAACATCAGGAATCCAATGGAAAATTGGGCAAAGGCACAAAATAGCAATTTCTGCAAAGGAAACAAAACAAGAGCATATCAATAGACAGCCTTACTAGTGATTAAATAAATACAAATATCTGTTAAATTTAATTTTTTTTTCCCTTAACCTAATAGCTCCCAGAGTTTGCGATATCATAATAAAACAATTCTCTGCTGATGGTGATGTCGGTTGGGGCAATCTTTGCAAAACATTATGACATTTATATCAGGAGCTATAAAAATGATCACAACTGTCAACCCTCTACTTTGGTTCCTGGAAGTTATACAAAGAAACAGTTGAGCAGAAAAAAAATACCCTAGATGCATAAAAACGTCCAGTGATGCAGTGTTGTCTATAATTTTTAAAACTTACAAAATAAAAATAAAAGAAACAGTCTAATATTCAACACTAGAAAACCGAGTGGACAAATTTTGGCATATTGACTCAGTACTACGTAACGATTTAATGGTACTATGTAACCATTTAAAATGATAATTCAGAGGAGTGTGTGGTAATATGGAAATATTTATGCTATGACATGAGCTAAAAGAAAGTAGGATACAAAAATACATATTATAATGTACCTGTGAAAATGTATTATGCATATCAACAAAACTGAAAAGTAGTAGATAACAATTAAAATGCTCCTCTAGTTTAGGGGGATTGCGGAAAATTTATTCCTTTTTCAAAGTTTTCTTTAATGTTGATATTATATTTCCTCTATTGTTTAAAAAAATGAGGTAAGGCCAACCGTACAGGAAGTCCAGGCTCTGGATCGAGAGTTAAAGGACCTGAGGTTTCCCCCCGCCCCAGTGTAACATGCATTATTGGCCTTCATGAACCTCAATATCTCAACCTGCACAAGAATTAATACTAGTTTCCTTTACCCCAGATTGACAGAATGTTTATTTTATAAAGCTTTTAACTCACTGAATACAAGGATTCATATAAATTTGGTCCTGAGAGAATGAGAGGTGGGAGGGAGAGGAAAAGATAAATAGGCACTAATTAATTTTAAAAGGAAAGATCATCTGCTTTAATCGGAAATGCATATGTGCTGTGCCCCTAGTCAGAGTGTTTTAAGTGGCTCCTTGTTAGTTAGCAAGTTCAATTTAAAGTACTGTGTGATCCTTTGGGCTTTGAAGATATGAAGCCTATATACATACACATGAGCTAAAATTACGGCGTCGTCATGAGGCTGTGTGCACTCTGAATAATTAAATGCACTAAGCAACCCCAGCTGATGGATTGATGATGTGCAAGAGTAGTGCAAAAACCACGTGACAAGGGGAATTACAAGACATTTCGAAATGATGGTTTAATTTCCAAGCTTTCTTTTTAACTTGTGCTTTCTCTTTTAGCCATTACAGGCAAGTAAAAGAGATTCGATTATCTTGTTTCCTGCGAAAGGTTATTTAGCTCCTCAATCCCATTAAGTCACTTTCTGCACTCCAGTGCACTGAGCCTTTACCAGGTTCTCAGCCCAGGAAGAGTAAATGGAGACACCAGGATCAGATTTCTAAAGGAAGGAAAGTTAAAGCAAAGTTTGAAAGGGGTGACAGCCAACAGCCAGAAGCTTAGGAACTCAATTAGACTGAAAGACAACTATCTCATTATCTTGTTCCGAAATGATCTAAATACATAAGAATCTAAAAGTTTTAAATAAACTTGTCCTACTGACTGTCTAGATGACTGAATTTCCCTTCTCAAAAAAAATTTTAAACACCCACTTTCGTATTTATTTATTCTAAGCGCAAAGCAGCTGCGATAATTATGCTGTCAGATTCAGTAAGCTAATGAGGAGTCAGCCGAATGGAAGGTTTTGCATTTGTGGTGAGATTGCTGCAGGAGAACAGCTCTGCTGCTTTTCTTCCTTCTTCTTTTTCTTTCTTCCCTTCTTTTTTTTCCCCCCTTGCTTTTTTTTTTTTTCTTTTCCCTGTGAATTGGGAAGGACAGTCAGGCAGTCCCAGGCAAATTGGCATCCCTTTGAATAACTGGTTGCTTTCCCAGCACCGTTCTGCCAGATAATGTCTGTCTGTCTGTCTGTCTCTCTCCCCCTCACCTTATTTTTTCACTCTCTTTCCCCACCCTTCTTCCTCCCTTCCTCCTTGCTCTTGAGGAGCTGCTGCTTTTGAGGGGCAAGGAAGCCTGAGGGAATCTTCATGCCACTGTCCCCCAAAGCAAGAGGACATGTCTTTCTGAGGGAAGTTCCCAGACTAGTTTGGACTTGAGATGACTTGAGAGTAATCTGTGACGTTCTGCTCTGTTTATTTTAGCTGTTTGTTTATGCTATGACATGAGCTAAAAAGAAAGTAGAATACGAAATTGCCTATTATAATGTACCTCTGAAGATGTATTATGCATATTAACAAAACTTGATGTCTTCCTTTTCCAGCCTAGCAAATATGTAATTAACTCCAAACCGAAGGACTCAAGGCCACAGATCACTCTCAGCATAGGTCTAGGCTGAGCGAGACAGAGCCAGCATGCAGGTTTATGTCCTTCCTTCAGGTGCGAGCCGTTTCCAGCAAACAATATTATTAAGGCATTTTATGCTTTCAGTGCGCCAGAGCTAGAAGCTTCTCTTTTTATTAAATTGTGTGGTATTTAGAGTAACCCAGGTTTATGCAGATTGTCAGCCTTGACAAAGCAATGCCCAAGTGGAGAGATGCCCTGAGCAGGTTTTGTGGATGTGCTTTGTGACAATGTGGCTGTTGCTTCTTGCTTTTTTTCTCAGATGGTATCTATACTGATGCTTGTAACAATGGCTACTGGTTATTAAAAGCATATTGTGTATCAGGAACAACCCAAGATGTTTTATATACATTATCTTCTTTAAATTTAGTGCAATATGCTCGGGAGTTTTATTATCCCCATTTTGCAGATGAGCCCCTTAAAATGTTAACTTTTGGAGGACTCGGCCCACAATTTTAGCATAGGAAGCACCCGGGAATAACACACTTAACGAACAGGCATTTATAAAAATGTCAACTGCCGTCATTCTCAACTAACCTGCTACACGAATCAGAGGACAAAGGTAGTGTGTGTATATATATATATATATATATATATATATATATATATATATATATATGTGTATGTATACATATACGTATACATACACGTATATATATACACACACGTATATACATATATGTATACATATATACACACACATATATATGTATATATATACACACATATATATACACACACACACATATATATATTTCAATTTTTTTTAATTTACAGAAGTTGTACCTGAGAGTCTATTTAAATAGATTGCCTAACGTATCTAATGTAGCAGGATTAGAAATTTTCCAAAACACAGCTAGCCCGGCACAGTGCTCGTTCCCCATCATCACTGGGACTAATATTCAGACTCCTTGGCTTGAGAGCAACTCTCTTCACCCTCTGGTTCTAACCCATTTTTCCAACTTTATCTTCTAGTTTGTCTTGCTTGAACCAAGCAAGATTACTTGCAATTCTCTCAAGCACTTTCCTTCCTCCATGCCTTTGCTCATGCTGATCCCTCAGGCAGGACTGTCCTCCCTAGAATTCCTTGCCTGTTAACATGGTCATCCTTCAAGGTTCAAAGGGCCCTTGTCCATGCTTTTCCTGAGCTCCTTAGACTTAGAAGAGGGGCTGTCATAGTTCTTTGTTTGCACCTCACTTTGGCCTTTGTTTGCTTGCGTGTGTGTTCTCCCAGTTCTATTCCTATTTTTGCCATCTTATAACACCTAGCATAATGCGTTACCCAAGTGTTCATTTGGCAAATATGCATTGAATTAGATTGAATAAGAGGCACTTGACAGCTATTAGTAGATTCAGTAAAGTAAATTTTCCATGAGTCAGTATAAATTATTGGTGGGTAAGTCTGGCTCATGTTTTGACATCTCTTCCAGTGACAAATATTACAAAGACATAAAAAGTACACCATGAAAAATCCCAGGAAATAATATGTTGGTGCTTCTCTCTCTTTTTTTTTTTTCTCTATAGAGGAGTCTTTGTTTACAGTTTCAGGAGTGCAGCTGAAACCAGAAATGTGTGACCTTTTGGCCTTGTACCAGAAAGGTCACCACCCAGCCCAGTTTAGCAAATGCTGGTGAAGAGAAAGGGTGACATCACCAAGATTCTTCCAGGTACGTGGTCCCAACAGTGAGGCTCCTTATGGACAGGGTCGAAAAGAGATGGCTGCCAGGTGCAGAGGGTATGGTCCGTGGACGCAGAGCGCCTCTGTTCTGTGTCTGGCTCTTCATTCCCGCTCTAGGGTCAGGTGACCTAACCCCCTGTGAAAGGAGGGTAATAACGTGCATTACCTGTCTCTCCCACTCCCAGAGGACTGGTAAGGCTCCTCAGACAGAATGTACAGGTCATTATGACGCCTTTGGCTGACAGAGGTGGAATAAAGGATTACAACTGGCATCTTGTATCCCCTTAACTATATAGTTCTGTCAGCTGATAGGACGAAATCAAAGATCAGGTGACCAACTGTCCCCATTTGCTTGAGACCGAGGGGTGTCCAGAGATGTGGTATGTTTAGTGCTGAAACTGGCACAATCTCAGGTGACCCAGGATGCTTAGTCACCATAATGGTACAAATTACCACCAGGCCTCCTGCTCGCAGTGCCAGTGAAGTCCTGCTTCGGAACCTGCCCAAGAGATGATTCTAGAAGTCTATGAGAGTCAAATCATCGCTGCTACAGGCTTCTCAGGCTATACCTTCTGCATAGTTGGTTATAGGGAGTCCTCTCATTCAAGGCAAGTTCTAAGAACTACAGGGGCCTGATGGACAGGCAGGAGCCATCCACAAATGTCACAGATGCAGCTGCTCTCAGGAGTCTCCTCAGTCAGCCCTGGGCAGCCCATCTTTCCGGGGTAATCTTTAGGAGGAAGAGATGCTGTGGAGTATTTTCTCAGAGCTACCCTACCTTAAAGGGAATTCCGCCGGTAGGCACAGGAAGCCAGGTGGGACAACCCCCAAGCAACCATAATACAGACAGCCCTAGATGTTACCAGAGCACTTCCCAGACTGAGCCTACCATAGTGGGTAGAGGGGACAGTAATCAAGAGAGAGGACTCAAGGTGGGACCCATGCACGGAGCCAGCCAGCCAGCCCTTCAGGTGACTCTGGCTATATCCAAAGACACATGCATCAAACTACGGTCTGGCCTCCCATTTGGCAACCACGGCTTGGCTGTGCTTCCTAACAGAACTTTTGAGGCCTAGATGATAACCACTGGCATGCTCCCTACACCCCACTCCACAACATCGTTCACATGGCAAGATTCAGCCTTTTGCCACTTTCTCTTGGATCTCTCGTTAACCGTTGATATTTGAAGGCACGTACACACCAAGGATGTCTGCCTTCCGGATCTTCTAAGATCGTCGTATTTAGAAATTTGGAAAGCGCAGGGATGTTTAGAATTATAACTGTTCCTCAGAGCCCTTATGAACTACGTGAGTTAGTATTTCGACAACATACCATTGAAATTAAAATAGGCAATAAAATAATATGGTGTTTTCTAAGCAAAACATTTTCTACAGCAGAGATTTTACTGTGTAATTACGCCATCTTAAACCCACTAGTTATGAGAATAGGATGTGCTTTCGCTACGTTCTGTAAAGTAAAAGATTTGAGCTTTATAAAATTATCAAAGACGTCGATGGAAATGGCCTCCGATGATGGCGCTCCTTAAGCACAACCATCATTTCTACTGTTGTTATTCTGTTTTATTAAGCAGCTAGAAGGTAGAAGCATAACCCCACCTCTCTGATCTATAGTGACTTTTCACAAAGCATTGTTAACTCATAGATGTAAATTGGTCACAATAGAAAATCAATTAAATGCTGCGTGGCACTAACGCCAGCAATCAAAGAAAAGGAGGAGGCAGATTCCGCTTCTATTGCAGGAATCTCATGATGTCCCTAGGCCCTTGGCACTACTGTAAGGAGATAAAACCGGGTAGGAGACGAACCGCAAAAGGGAAAAGCTAGAGCAATTAAACTGTTTAATAAATGGCTTGGGATCAGCAAAATCTGGCAGCTCTGGAGTTAAAGAGACTAAAAGTTGTAATCAACAGACACTTGGGGCCTGTAAATTTTTTTCACTAAATTGAATTTATGTTAAAATATTCACTTTTTAAGAGATTCAAAATGTAAATTGGGTTAGGGGACTTGTAACTGGCAGCGGTGTCTCAAAATTCAGACTCTTCAAAGGTCCTCAAAATGTCAAGTTTCAGGAACGGTAAAAATGTATACAGTGGGGTGTGGTGAGGCACAACTCTAGTTTGTATATTCAAAGATAGATTTTGGTTATTTTACAGCTTACTTAGTTCTTATTACCACAGGTAAGATGCTGCCTCTGTTATAATTTACTATTGCCTTTTCTGTCAATACATATAATTCTATCAGTAACTTTTCGATAATGTTTAACAGATTTTCCTTTCTCGATCTGTACTATATCATTCATTATTTTGATTTTGTTTATTCTTCATTTTATTTTCAGGGCTACATTACTGCCGTTTCAGTTTTAACTTGCTTTAGCTACCAAGAAGCTTCAACTTAACTCCACACTGGACCAAGGGTTTTATACCATCACCTGTGACCTGAAATATTTTAAATATGATGTCCAAGGCAATGTTACATAACACTTGAAGAAAAAGCAATGGAAAGTTATTGCTATTGTCATTTGCCTAGAATTTCACAGTGATTGGCTCAAAAATTACACAGAGACTGAGACAGTCTGAGAAGAGGATCTCTGGATAATTGCATCCATTTCGTTATACGATGGAGAGATCCTTGGGCAGAAAGGACATCAGGACAGATGGGAGACTGACCATTGAAAGAATTTGGAGACAGAGCTAGTGCTTACAGAGGCCTGTCACTCTTGTGTTCACTTACAATTTCTCCAAACAAAAGGACTTCCGTGGCAAGGAGAGGATTAGTCTAAAGTTTAGAGAAGATGGTTACTTGGATAAAGTTGTCAACAAAAAGACTTGCTTAAGACTTTTCATTATGATTTCCTAGGGGGCACTTTCCTTCACTACCTGTACTGTCAAAACACATTACCACCCCACCACAGCCAGATTTTAAGAGTTTGAATAGAATGAGCTACTGGTTAGAATTAAATTTCAGACTATCTCCTTCTACTGAATCCTGATTGTTTGTGATGACAGCAAAAGTGGTGAGAAGTCTAAGCTCTGATTTGATGGTGGAGATACTGAATAGATAGATAAGATCAAAGAGTTCCAAAGATGTAATTCAAGCCCTGTTGCACCATCAGACAGACACACATGCATGTGCACACACACATAACCCTCGAATAAAATGAGAGATTTGTCTCAGCTAACACATGTATCCTTTTCTACAATAACTCCTTCTAAAAGAAGCCAGGGAAACTCAAATTACTTCGTAGAGAGATCATCCACTCAGGAAATGTAGTAACCTAGAAACCAGAGATCTCTATATATCCTTTAGAAGTACAAGGAGGAACTAATTAAGAGAGAATTAAAAATAGTATGTATCCACCGAAAATCTGAGATGGAAGAAGGGAAAAGGTGTACAAATACCTTAGTGAGTATTTGATTTTAGTAAAGCATTTGACAAATGTCCAGATATACCTGAAAGATGAAACTGTGTGGGCTGGATGATGGGGCAGATATATGTGCTCAAAGAACAGTGGTTATTCAACCTAGAGAAAAGTCGATAGTGATATGGTACAAGTTTCAGTCTTGAGTCTCTTTCTGGTCAAATATTTTTATTAATCACTTGAATAAAATCAGAGAAGTTACATTATTTATACAATTCACTGAAGTAAGTACTGTTATTATTAATTTATGACTTCCATTTTACGAAGGAGGATACTGGCTCACAGAAGTTAAATAATTCCTCCCTAGTAGTACCAGAGTTAAGATACAAATCTCAGGTCTGGCGGTCTCCAATGTCTGTGGTCTTTCCAGTAATCACATACTTATTAAGTCTGTAGAACATACAACTCTTGAAGAGGCAGCTGATATTTAGCTTCGAGTCATGATTCAAAAAACTGAGACCTTGACAAGAGCTAGCGTGTACGACCGCACACCTATTGGGATGACCAAATTCCAGAACACTGACAACACTGAATGCTGGCGAGGATGCAGAGTGACAGGAGCTCTTGCTCCCTGCTGGTGAGAGTGCAAAATGGTACAACCACATCGGAAGACAGTTTGGGAGTTTCTCACAAAATGAAGCATGTCTTACCATGTGACCCAGAAATCATGCTCCTTGGGATTTACCCAAAGGAGACGAAAATTTACCTCCACAGAAAAATCTGCACTCAGATGTTTATAGCAGCTTTATTCATAATAGTTCGAACTTGGAAACAACCAAGATATCCTTCAGTAGGTGAATGGATAAATAAACTGTGGGCATCCAGACAATTGAATGTTACTCAGCACTAAAATGAAATGAGCTTCAAGCCATGAAAACGTAAATGCATATTACCAAGTGAAAGAAGCCAATCTGAAGACGCTATATCCTCTACGATTACAAATACACGACATTCTGGAGAAGGCAACGCTATGGAGACGGTAAGAAATCAGTGGTTGCCAGGGGTTAGGGAGGGAATGATGAGCAGACGGAGCACAGAGGATTTGTAAAGCAGTGAAACTATGTATGATATTGTAATGGTGGATACAAGTCATTATAAATTGTCCAAACCCATAGAATGCGCAACACCCAGAATGAACTCTAATGTAAACTATGGACTTTAGATGATAATGATGTGTTAGTGTAGGTTCATCAGTGGTTACAAATGTACCACTCTGGTGAGGGATGTTGGTAATGCGGGAGGCTATGCATGTGTGGGGGTAGCGGGTATATGAGAAATCTCTGTAACTTCTGCTGAATATTGCTGTGATCCTAAAACTGCTCTTTTAAAAGTCTCTGAAAAGCAAAACAAACAAATAAACTAATGAGCAACAAGCCAATACGACCATTATTCCTATCAAATTTCATCTGATTAACTTACACTTGAGGCTTAAAATGTCAACAAGTTAAGTAAGGCTGTGACATAGTGGAAATTGGTACATTTAAGTACAACATGAATTAATGGTATGTCTGGCTGCCCACAAAAGATAATGCTAATAATTTTAAGTGATATAAATGAAGGAATAGGGTGGTATTCTAGAGAGGAGAAATAGTTTACTCTCTACTGATCAGATCACATAAAAAATATTAAATTTAACTCTATCCATCACACTTTAAAAGAAACATCGTAATGAAGTTAATATTTATTGTGCATCTATTAGTTTACAGCTCTAATTCTGTTTCATCCTCTTAACAAGATGAAGAGATAGATGTAGTTATTCTCCACTTTACGGAGAACTCAGAATCAAATCAAGTATCTAGGATTTGATGCTCAAACTCTCTGTACTTAAAGTCTTTGCTTTTTTGCACCCTACCCCAACTCTGTTCTGCATGGTCCAAGAAGGGCTAATAGAAGAATAGATGGCATGGGGAGTAAGGCACAAGGCGGAATAGCCCCAAAGAGAAAACCTGGGGGACAGAGAAACTCTTTCTAGGGGGCTGAGGGTTCTCACAGAGCAAAGGGGGCTGGCCCTCTGCTTGGGGGCTGTGGAGCCAGGGCAAATACATTGAAAGCTCAGAGATACTGCTTTTGATACAGCAGAAAGAGTTCTCAGTTTTACCTGTCTGCCAATCAAATGAATTCCCGGAACAGCACTGGGCTTCCTCTGCACCCAGAAGATATGGAAACCTGTAGGAGGGATCCCCATATTGTAGATTAAAATAACTGGCCTCTAAGGTCTCATCTAATTCCAAGATTGTCTAACATCAGTTTTAAACAGCCGCGGATAGCCTATACTTAGAATTATAGTAAGATCCTATTGTTGCAAGACTGGGTAGACTCATTTTATTTCTCAAAAAAAGATTTTTTAAAAGGTAAAATTATCCTCTTTAATTATAATAGAAGATAAATTATGCTTATGCTTCCTTCTTTTTCTCCTTTAATTAACTGATTTGCTTATTGAAAAGCTTAATAAAAATTATATGTAAAACACCAAACCACTCCAATCTTCCTTCCTTCCTTGATTTTGTAAAAGGAGCATTCCTGGTGTTTGTGCATATGTTTTTGTTGATTCCTTTGTATAAACATACACCTAACTTTTAAAACCATGAATTATTTTTGTTCAATTTGATGTATTATTTTAGTGATGCTTACTTGTTCAGTCACCAGTGCTACTCACCTACTATTTGTCCCCCATGCTCCGTAATTGGGTGGCATTTCCTGGCCCTCTGGGGTGGATAGGACTGTATGATTAGTGCTGGCCAATGAATTATGAGAGAAAGTGATATGTATCACTTCTGAGCCAAGCATTCATTTGATTGCCAGTGTAAAACCCTCCAGATCTCTCTTTATTGTTCCCTCTGTTACAATGACCAGCAGCATCCAAGAGGGTCCCAGAAGGAGGAGATGTAACACAGAGTCCCCAGATGACGTGATGGATGTATACTGGGAAAGAGAAATGAAACTTTAAGTCACTAATATTTGGGAGTTGTTACTGCAGTATAACCTAGCCTGTCCTGACTAACACCAGGACACAGAAAACATACTTGCACTGTCCAACATGGAGCTACTAGCTGCATGTGACTAGTTAAATATAAATTTAATTAAATTGAACATTCAATTCCTCAGTCTTGCTAACCACATTTCAAGAGCTCAATAGCCACATGTGGCTAGAGGCTACCATAATGCATAATGCATATAGAATATTTCCGTCATTGCAGAAAGTTCTTTTGAACCGTGCTGACACAGGGGCTAGGGTTTTTATGAGTTGGTCATATCTTCTAACATTTCTTAATGTTTTAAGTGTGCATCTAACACCACCTTGGAGTTATTCTAGAAATTATTCACCTTTTTTAAAATAAAATCCCTGGGAGCATCCAGTGGGAGTTACCTTCTGGAATAATATAAATCACTCTGAGCAGTTACATTTCTTAGAACCAAAGTTCTTTTTTTGCTAAAGGTTACATTGACACGTGGGATTAACACTTCTTTGTTACTCATGACACCTTTCGCAAATGAATTCTCAGTTTTATTTTAGTCCATCCTGTCTGATCCTATTCACGTTCTCTACTCTTTACTCTTCTCTGTCCCTAAGTAAATTAATGGGTACCTGGTATAAGATCTGGGGTACTCAGTAATGAATTCATCCAAGTTTATTATCATCCTTGTAAAATTTTGTTTCTATTGTAAGAACTATCATTGAATATTACCAAAAAAAAAAAATTGTGGGAGCCCTAAACTGAACCAAAATATAATATAAACCTTCCCATTTATTTATTAATTCATTCAACAAACATCTAGGTACTAGAAATACAAAAACTAACAGTACCCCCAGGGATCTTATAGTCTAATGGAGAGTTAGATGGATATAAACACAAGATCTAATGACAACATATCAGTGTGCCCCATCATACAGGAGGTGACAGTTAAACCTTATCTTGAAGTGAGAGTTTGCCAAGCAGGCACTTGAGGGGGGTGAGAAGATAACCCTGTATGAGGAAAATGTAAAAGGGACAGAATGTTCTTGGCTGTAAGGAATTGAAAACAGCAATTTAATGGCTTAATCCATGAGGCCATTATTTCCCATAAGAAGTCCAGAAGTAGTTGGTTCCAGAATTGATTAATCTGATGGGTCAACATCATCAATAACCCAGGTTCTTTCTATCATTCTTCATTACATCTTGGGTGTCTTTTTGCCTTAAGTCTCAAGCTTGTCCCTATCATGGTCACAAGAGGCTGCCACAGTTCCAGGCACCACAAGCAAGCATGACTGTCCAGTTGAAGAAGGTATCTCTTCCTGTGTGCTTTTTTCTTTCCAAAGAAAGCACTATTTTCTTCTCATCTTACTGTTCAGACTGTCACATATCCACCCCTAGAGTGCTAGCAAGCGTTATTAGATAGATTTATGATGTTTATTATTTCTCTTTTCCCTGCTTTAGAATGGTCAGGATTTACTCCTGATCTAAAGCTAGGATCACCTTTCCTGAGGTTCACGTTCCTGAAGAATTGGAAGAAAACCAGTAGAATCTACCACAGCAACTAACCAGCTGTGAATTCTAGAGGTGCAGGGAGCAATCAGGGGGTGAAGAATGGCTGCAAGGTGTCTCATCTGGGGGCCTGGATGCCTTGTTAGATCATTCAGAGTCAGATAATCAGGAGAGAAATTTATGAGCTCATTGCTAGACCGTGAGTTGCCAGTGTGCATCAGGCAATTGGAATCAGGAAATAAGGACTGGCTACATGTGGGCATCCCCTACATAATCATAACCTTCAGGTCCCAAAGATGTGATTGCCCAAGAGAACATACGTAAAGAGAAGAAGCACAAGGTGGAAGAAAGAAGAATCAGCAAAGGAGACAAAGCATTAGTTGCTAGAAATTGGTCGGGGGCCAAGGGTGGGACAGAAAACTAGAATCATCCTGTAACAAAAATTAAGAGAAGAGCATTTCAAGATTGAGTGGCCTATGGAGAAAAGCATCAGGAGGGTATAAGCTAATGTAGGCCATGGATTTTGGTGGTTACTGGTCACTGGTGACCTATAAGAAAGCAGTTTCATAGAATGATGCTCACAGAAAAATACAATGGATTAGAGAGAGAGTGAATGGTAAAAAAGCAGAAGCAGGGAATATCTTTCAGAAACTGCACAAAAAAGCTGGAAAAGAGTGAGTGCTAGCTAGAATGTGAAAGAGGCTGGGAGGGTTCGTTTAGCACTAGAGAGATTTATGCATTTTTATGGGCTGAAGAAAAAAGAAGTTAGAAGAATCAATGGGATAGTCTGAACACACTAGGAAGCTCCTTTCTTAGGCTTTTACCTGGCTCTTTCTTGCCTGGAACCCATTCTCCCAAGTGTCCACACAGCCTACTCTAGCCTTTGCTCCACTGCCACCTGTCAGGGAAACCTCCCCCAGCCATACTATTTAACATTGTCCATGGGGACAATAAGAAACCAAGTCAAAGAGTAAGAGTTAGATTGGGTTTTGGAAGAAAGTTTGTGGGGGAAAGGTGACAATACCTGGTTCTGGTTCTCTTTGTGACAATGGCTCACCATTGCAAACCTGGCTAATTAAAGTTGCTAGCACTTTCATAACACAGTACACTTGGGTTTTATTAACCTCCTGCTCTAGTAACATTCAAAAATGAAGAGTAGTGCTTTAAAATATAGACTTTTTTTCCTCCAGACAAATTTTAATTCTTGCAGACTTGTATGAAATATAATAACAACATTGATTTTTTTTTTTTGTCTTCTGAGGTTTTTTTTCTTTTGTTTTAGTTTTGTATGTGTTTTGTAATTTATTATGTTTAAACTATGTTTGAGGAAAGATCTAGGGGATTTGAGGCAGGAAACGCAAAAGACCAGTCTAATAGCACTAAGAGCCCACTGCAGTGGCCACAATGGGCCACATATCTCTGGAAAAGACAATTCTCCAAAAGCGTGGCTGAGGAAGACAGATAAAAGCACCGAAGTTGGGTCATGTGACAGGTGTCACTTGAGTAACGGTACTGGGGCCAGAGATAAAAGACCACTCCTCTGGTCACATGACTCAGCTTCATTACTCTCTCAGCAGGGGGTTAGAGAGTCTGGATGCCATTTTTACTTATTTATTTATTTGTGGTTTTTTTCCCCCCTTATTCTGTGATAATGAGAAAATGTTTAAACTCCCATCTCTGTGTTTAAACATTTCTCCCTGCTGACAGCAGCGGGGTACCCCTTGATCAACTGTCAGATTGGAAAGTGCAATTTTTCTGGAAAGTAAACAGCATGTTAGCTGGTTGGAAATAATTTTCTATTTATTGGTAGCTGTTAGCCTAGGAGTGATGGAGCCCCATGACAGCACTTGTCAAGTGAGGAATAAGAAACAAGTTTGGAAATACCTCTAAGACATAGCTCTGACAATAAGGCCTTACTATTTTTTTTTTTTGATAGAAACGTACTCTAAAAAAGTTAAAACAGGCAAAAAACTTTTCCAGTGTTACCAGCTCCTGGATATCCTTGTGGCAAAACTGACACAGAATCAAAGGCAAACTCATGGAATGCTGGGATTGGAAGAGTCCCTGGCAGTTACTAAATCCATCCCCCACCTTTCACCACTGGGGAAACTGAGACTCAACCGACTGCCTTGGACTCATCGCACAAATAAGAGACAAACATAATAACTATCAAAATAAACAAAGAAATAAAGGTTATATTTGCTTTTCAAATTCACGTGTGAAGATACATAGAAAAAACTGGTGGAGGCAGTGTAACATTTTGACCTACGAACATTTGTGATCTTTTTTTTTGCAGAGTGGCTAAAAAGACATCATCATGGTCTTTTATTGATGAGACATGTTGTCATCAGAAAAAATGGCCTCAGTAAAAGTAATACATATTTTCAGGCAATATATATATATATAACTATAACTATAACTATAACTATATATATATATATAGTTATATATAGTTATAGTTATAGTTATAGTTATCAGTCCATATCCATTTTTAATTAGGCTAAGTCTGAGGTCCTGATTTGTCCCAGGATTTGCCTCACTTCTTCCTGTTAGAAAAGTATTTCCAGCTGCTGACTAGGTGCCTCCACCTAGATTTTTCTAACAAAGATGTCAAGTGCTCCATGTCCAAACGTCTTCTCCCCCATATCATCCCTAAAGCAAAAAGGGATTCTTCATCCCCATTTTGACCAAAAGAAACACCATCCACCCAGTTGCCTGATCCCTCTTTTCCTACCTCTGAAATACAGTCTAATCTATTTTCTCCTCTCCATCTCCACTGCCAGACCACAGACCTATGGTTCGCAAAGTGAGGTCCCTGCATCAGCAGCATCAGCATCACCTAGGAAATGGTTAAAAATGCAAATTCTCTGTCCCCACCCCAGACCTACTGAACCAGAAGCTGGGAGCTGGAGCCTGCAAGTCTGCATTTTAGAAAGGCTTCCAAGTGATTGTGATCAGACTGAAGTTTGAGAACCTCTGCCCTGGCTGTGTTCCCCAGGCCTTAGCCAGTAGTCTTTTTACTGGTCTCCTCGCCAGCAGTATTTCTTCTCTGGAGTATTCTCCATACTAGTGGTTCTCAACCTTGGCTGCATTGTAACTACCTAGAGAGGTTTTTTATTTTTATTTTTAATCCCTATGTCTGGGTCCCATTCCTGGGAACTCTTATTTCATTGATCTGGTATACAGCATTAGGCATCAGAATTTTTAAAGCTCCCCATGTTACCATGTTATTCTTTTTTTTTTTTTCTCATGTTATTCTGATGTGCAGCCAGGACTGATAATAACTGCTCCACACTGAAGCCAGGGCTCTCTTGTTAAAGACAAATCAGGTGACGTCACTACCCCCCTAGAAAAATCTCCGTCAGTCAAAGGATAATTCTGAATGGACTCTTCAATGTGGCCCCAGCCGACCTCTCCAGCTGGCTCCATCATCTTCCCGTCTCATTCGCTTCCTCTATCTCGGCCACACAGAATTTCTCATCATTCCCAAAATGCAGTATTCTGTTAATATCCCTAGACTTTGACACTTTGTTTCCTCTGCTCGGAATGTCCTTCTCCTTCTTTCTGCTTGGTGAATTCCTATTCGCCCTTTGAGACACAGCTCAAAGGTCACCCTCCCTGAGCGCTCGGTCCCAGAGTTAGTTGCCCTCTCTTCTGGGATCCCAGAGCACTCTGTTGCTATTACATCATAGTATTGGTCCTATTTCATTGTAATTATTAGTGATACTTCTTTCTCCTTCACGACAACTGACTACATCAGGAGCAGATCAGAAGAATACTTAGCTTTTCAATTTTATCCCCAATGTCTAGTATAGGTTGGACGTTGAGAAGATGCTCAATAAATGTTGGTTAAGTGAATGAATTGAAAATATAATCAATGACACTTGCTGCCTTTTTTAAGGTCAAATTATAGTGCCATTCTGCTTTTCTTTCTAGAAACAGTAAAGCTCATATAGCTCATGTTATATATATGACAAGGAGTCAACTAGACTAGATTTTGTCATTTTCTGGCCCTCAGTTTTTAATCTTTAAAATAGCATCAATAGTATCTACTTTGTTGAGTATGAGGATTCTTTGTATAATACCCAGCAATATGCTTGACACAGAGTAGGTACTAAATAAATTTACATTTTTATTATCATAATAAGTAAAACTAACTGAAAACAAAGTAAGAAAAGCTGAACTAAACAACATCTGTCTTCCCTTCTGAGTGTGAGTTCTTGACCGGCAGAAACTGTCTTATTTATCTATGTGTTCCCTGGGGTCAGGAACCTAACGGTATTCCTTAATTAATTCAATCCCTCAGTCAACACCATTTAAGCTAATGAATGAAATGAATAATATTTGAATAGAATGGTGACTTGCTGTTTGGAGACATAGAGGAACTCATGTCCATCTTGCAAAAGAGAGAATCACAATCTTGGCAGGTAGAAGATACCTTTTTTTTTTTTTTTTTTTTTTAGTTTATAATTATATATTTTTAAATTATGGTTGACTTTCAATATTATTTTATATTAGTTTCAGTGTACAGCATAATGGTTAGACATTTACATAATTTACAAACTGATCCCTCCAGTAAGTCTAGTAGCCACTTGGCGCCATACATAGCTAATACAATATTATTGACTGCATTCCTTATGCTGTACTTTACATCCCTGTGACTGTTTGTAACGACCAATTTCTACTTTTTAATCCCTTCGTCTTTTTTACCCAACCCCCAACCTCCCTCCTATCAGGCAACCATTGATCTGTTCTCCGTATCTATGAGTATGTTTCTGTTTTATTTATTTTGTTCTTTAGATTCCACATAAAAGTGAAATTATATCTTAGAAATCATCTTTAAAGCTTCTTATTTACAGGTGAGGAAATGGAGATAACCCATCAGGAAAGCCATTTTAATTTCAATATTCAATAAAGAATATCTGAGTTATGAATTGATGCTAACCAAGTAGGAATACCAGTCCATGTGTGTAAAAGTCAGCCTAAACAGTGACTTGTTGAGTGAGCAGTAGGTAGGAAGGCACCTGATTTGTCATGTGGTGAGAAACTGGGAGGATGAGAAAAATTTTAAGGAAAAAAAAAAACATGGGTGGCACTTTTGAGTATTATCAATTCCAAATTACCTCATTCCTGTCTTGGAAAATAAAACACCTTTTACCACATATGCATTTAAATTTATGTTACTCTGTTCTTTCAAAAGGCAGATGGAAGGCACAATTTGAGTCACTGAACAGGTGTTATCCAAGCAACAACAAAGAGCAGATAAAAGCAATTAGCAGATACAATTGTGTAAATAAGCCTCTTTTAAAAATGAGTCACTCAAGTTACTTCCAAGAGGCCTGAAATCCAAGAGGTCTGAAATCCACTTTGAGCAAGAGTGACTGGACTTAGAAGTCAGAAAGTCTGCTCTGATGGTACAAAGGGAACAGCCAGGAGTATTGGTCACAGATGTGCAGGAGGAAAATCCAGGAGGCTCTTCGTGCCCAATGCCCAGCACCAATGGGCCTGGGTGCCTTGATCTTCAGAAAGCATCTTGATGCAGGGCCATCCCTAGGAGGCACCCACACCCTCCTTTAACCCTGGTGCATGCCAAAAATGAAATTTAGGCTTAGTTTGCTAAGGCTGCCACAACAAAATACCACAGACTTGGTGGCTTAAACCACAGAAATTTATTTTCTCACAGTTCTGAAGGCTGGAAGTCCAAGATCAAGGTGTCACAGGGTTGGTTTCTTCTGAGGAGTCTCCTTGGCTTGTAGATAGCACCTTCTCACATGGTCATCCTTCAGTCTGTGTTAGCTGAGTCCTAATGTCCTCTAATCATAAGGACATCAGTCACATTGGATTAGGGCCCACCTATATGATCTCGTTTTACCTTAATTATCTCTTCGAAAACCCTATCTTGAGAATATAGTTATATTCTGAGGTATTGGGGGTTAGGACGTCAACGTATGACTTTTGGGAAAACATAATTCAGCCCATAATAGGTCTCTCAGCTGCCAAACTGGCTGTTTACTTCTCTCATGCACAAGGAAGATGAATGAATGAATGAATGAATGAATGAATGAATGCTCTAGACTAGCCTGACACTAAACTGCAAATAGTGTTAGGTTTTCCTCTGGCCACTCAGGGTTTTTCTTAATGTCATTATGTGAGAAGGCACTATTTGAGGGGGAAGTCCCAGGCAGAAGTGGGGGTCTGCGGGCAGCCCCCAGCCCCAGATAACAAGCTGCTCTCCAGGAACACATGTTAGGAAAAGTGCTTGATCAGAGTGTCAACTTGTGGGCCGAGTAGGAACACTAAGTGGTTTTGTCTGTCACCTCCTCCACCCCCACTGGAATTCAGCCATAATCTGATGGAAACACTTTGCCCACTTTCAGGAGAATTTTCCACTATCAGTAAGGCTGTTTTTTCATACTTAGGCTATCACCAAAGGCTTTCAGAATAGCAGTACTACTCTCCCCCTGGGAGGCATGTGTATCTCAAGGGTAGGGGCATGTGGAGCCAAAAGCCACTCTGTGCAGAATGTTCTGTTAATTAAGGTTTTCATTCACATTTAATTACAGCCCCAGTTTCCCAAGCACTGTCTCCATGCTAGATGCTGCTCCTGGAGCATCGTCTCGTTAAGTTCCACATTACAGTCGAAAAAACTTGAGAGGGGCTATAGGATAGATAAGTGAGTGAGCTGGATTTCAAACTCAAATCCAACCCATGTGATTCCAAAGTCCATGCTGTCCTCGTGTCACTGAGAAGAGGACCAACAAGCCTTCAAAAGCGGCTGTGTGAGAAAGGGTGAGAGGTGCAGGTTTAGAAGTAAGACTGCCTGGGTTAGAATCCTGACTCCACAGCTTTGGAGCTAGATGCTTTGGGGCAAGATTCTTAACCTCATTAGGCCTCGATTTCCTCTTCTATAAAAATGGGTCCAATAATCGTACCTACCTCTAAGGAAAGCTTATAGTGAGGATTGAAAGGAAAGGGTTGCACCTGCCAAAGATGTTCAATAAATGGTAGTTACTAGTATTATCATATCTTCATAAATTCAACTAATATTACAGATTTGCTTCCACCCGGGGGTCAATAGAAGTAGGTGTGTGTGTGTGTGTGTATGTGTGTGTGTACACAATGCGTTGACGAAGAAAAACAATAGCTGCTACTTATTGAGCACCTACTATGTGTCATGCGGTAGACTAGGTGCTTTATATCATGACCTTGTGTTTTATATACGTGAGTTATTCCTTGTGGTTATATCTTGAGATAGTTAATATGATAATCCTCCTATTCAGATGAAGAAAATGAAGCTCAGAGAGGTTAAGTGACTTACTTGAGGTCACACAACTAAAATTTGATGGAGCTGAACTTTGGTTTCAGGACTGACTCCAAAACCTTGCTTCTAACTACTAAAATGAAATTCTCTCTAAAGGACTAAACTTAAAAAAAAAAAAAATTCCTAAAGTTGCTACCTTCAACTGTATCATCTTTTAAAGAAATCGCTTTGAAAGGTGCCAACTTATCCTATCAATACCACCATTGTTCTTATTCTTTGGCCCTCAGAACCATCCACAGCCCTCACGAGAAAACGAGTCTCATTCATTTATATCAGACTTGTCTTTTAATCTAAAATGGTATTACTTAACTCGATTATTCACCTTATTCCCCAGACTTTGATCTAAATGAATTTTGGCTGTTGTTAAAAATCAAATTCACCTTTGAAGGATAAATATTTGCCCCCATCAAGATACTCCAAAGAATGCACTTAAGTGTCTAAAAAGAAATGATCCAGAGTGTTTTTAACAGTATCTTTGCAATAAGTGATTCGTCTTTCAAGAAGACTGCTTTGAAGGGGAGACTCATGTGGGATGCATAAGCTCTGGTATGTTTATTTAAAACATACCTTAAATTTCCATTTATATATTCACAAGTAACTTGCCTGGAAGCCCCAGACACTGAACTCTTCTAAGACAGGGAAAATTGATCAGATCGCTGAGTCTTTTTCAATTGTTTCTCGTCTGGACTTTTAAACTTTTATTCAGTGGATTAAAAACATGAGAGAAAAAGTTCATTGGGGAAAGGGACTTCCTGCTTAAACAGAGACTCTAACACACATGCATCTTGGACCAGCTCTCAGTTCTACAATACTGAGCCTGGAACCAGAAATGGCAGTTAGTAGCTAGAAAGAGAGCCTTAGGCTCTGAAGAGACAAATAAGAGTAATGGCTATAGGTTTTTTGATAGGAAGTCAGCAGTTCTCTCATTCATGGAACTACCCTAAACTTAAATGCCTCCCAATTGCTAAAAAACCTGGGGTCACAGCTGATCTCGGCTAGTGCCAGATAACTTTTGACATTTCTCCATGTGATTTTTACACAGCCTGCCATTTGCCAATCATTTTAATGGCCTTTCTCAGTCTCCAGCCCTCAATGGGCCAGGGCGGCTAACCCAGCCCAAAGACATTCTGCCTGGATTTAGTCATCACATCATACCCTACTTAAATCCTCCCTTTTGAATTTTACTCAAAGCACAGCCCTTCGACTTTTTGTAATAGCATAACTTTGGTTTAGTTGAGCTCTTGTCCCTTTTAGTTTTGCCTATAACTGCAGCCCAGTTCCCCGCAGAAGCTCCCCCTACAAACACATATATACCATGCTGTGCTTACCAGATGTTCACAACCCTGAAACATCCCAGATGACAAAATGTATACACATTGTAATTGTCCAAGTCAGTCCATCTTCACTTGCTTTGGTCTGGTTCCCATTTGCCTTATCAGTTAAACAGTAAAACTTTGATTAGAATCGTAGGCAGAATCACAGCCCCTTAAAGATGTCCACATCCTAATCCAGGAAACTGTGAATATGTTATATTACATGACAAAGGGGAATTAAAGTTGCAGATGAAATCAAGGTTGCTAATCAGCCGACCTCAAAACGGAGAGCTTATCTGGGATTACCCAGGTAGGCCTAATGTTACCATAAGGTCCTTAAAAGTGTAAGACACAGGCTGAAGAGAAGGTCGCAGTGATGCAATACAAAACTGGACCGGCTATTGCTGGCTTTGAAGATGAGGAGGAAAGCCATGAACCAAAGAGTGTGGGCAGCTTCTAGAGGCTGAAAAGGGCAAGGATACAGATTTTCCCCTTGAGCCTCCAAAGTGGAATGTAGTCCTGCTGAGATCTCGATTTTAGCCGGTGAGACCCATTTAGGACTTATAAACTACAGAATTTTAAGGTAATAAATTTGTGTTGTCTTAAGCCACTGAATTCATGGTTACATGATTTATTACAGCAGCAAGAGGAAACAAATATAGTTAGCCTGTCTTAAATAACCAGAAAATGTAATTCACTGACATATTTTCCGCTTACCACTTAAATCAACAGTTTCCTTTTAAGCAATATATTAGATTGCATCTCTAAGTCTCTTTGAACAGACTCCAACGTGGAAAGTTGGGGGCCACCGATTCATTAGGGAGAGCTCTTGGGAGATGCACCTGTAAGGGGTAAGGATCCGGCAGAGGAAAACGCTGGCCTACAATGCAAGTGCACCTGAGGTCTCGGCCAGTCTCACAAGCAAGTCTGGAGCTGGGGCAGCGCTTCAAAGCTGTCCCAAACTGAGGCATTAGGGCTGAACTTTTGTATCTTTATCATCCAGTCTGGGAGGGAGTGTAAAGCTGGGCCGAGCAGCTCCTACTAGCTGAGGACACAAAGGCTCAGAAGCTCAGACGGGTGAAGCAACTTGGCCTAGGCCACCCAGCTTGTTAAGTGGCCTGAGTTTTGACATCAAAGCCATCTGAGCTGGCCCACTTAATCCCCCTTCCACCACAGAGCACGGGGAGCACAGAACAAGTCCTCAGGAAGCAAATTAACATTTACAAACATCCATCTGACACTACACAATTCTTGGCCCTCAAAGAGAGATAAGATTGTATTCGGTAAACTCTTCTTCCTAAATAGGAAAAAAGGCCCAAGACCAATTGATAAGATATTAGACAAGGGTCGAAATGAAAAAGAACTTCTGGTGGCCCAGAGGACTGAGTAGATCAAGGTTTTTACTACATGCCGTAAATCAAAGTTAATTACATTTTTGCTCTACATTGTACATAGTGAATTGGGTCATAATTTTTACATATGCCTCAGTGTTCACTTTTCAAATGGAAGCTCCTAGGGGAAAAGCATCAGGACAGTCTACCTTTCCTCTTATGGCCCCTGGCACCATGTCAACACAGGGCGGCACATCATAAATACCGTTTGATGATTTTCTTCCCTCACAGTCGAGGCCCAGAGCCCGTCTAACAGCCTGTAATGCAATATCACTCACTGTAACACTCTCCCTGTGGGTCGGAATTAGAAAATATGGTGCTCTGAAAAACGCTGTAAGAGCTCTCTTCTTTACTAAGGATCCTGGTGTTCCATGATGGATGCTATAAAACCACGGACCGGCCGGGGTGTTTTTTAGCCATGTGAGCCTATTAACAGTGTCTGGTTCTGTGAAAACATACTTCATATCCTGGAAAAGAGAAGGTGATCACCAGAGTGCAAAAGCAAAAGAATTTTTCATAAATAACACAAGGTGACCCTGGAGTAAACACAGCTGTGCCCTCATTGTGTCTTGTCAGTGGCGATCCCTCAGTAGATTAAAAAAAAAAATCCATGTTTTATGGGGCCATCCCTTATTCTGTATATACACTACAGAAGGCTGTTTGTTATTCCCTCAGACTTCGCTTGCTGCATTTAAGTTTTCAAACCCTGGAATAAGTTTTCAAACTCTGAGGCCCCTGCATGGCACAGGCATAGCGATAGATTTGCGCTGCAGTCGGCTGTGATGAACCAGTGGCCATGGGTGGTTTTCTCACAAGGTCTCCATCACTTCTCCAGCCACTTTCTGCTCATTGGTCTGAATTAGACCCAAGGAAACCATTCCTTTCATTCTTTCCTCTACCTTCCACAAACTAAAATGATTAAGAATTTTCCTTGAGGTTAAAGAGGGTTATCCTGAGTCAGAGGGAGAAGATGTCCCTAATTAGGTGGGTGGTGTGTCTGAATTCCACACAACAATTGGATTTTCGTAGAAAAAGCTATCATCGGAATGAAACCAGACCCTTAAACGTTCTCTTTGTACATGAACTTGGTTGCCTCTCCTCTGTTCCTAAAAAAAACAAACATATAACCTACTATACTGATGCAGTTTTACCGTCACAGGCTCAGGGCCACTGTTTACCTATTCACTATGTTCTAAGGGCCCACTATGTGTTAGGCATGTCACTAGGCCCTGGGAATTAATAAATCTCCATGACATCATCCCTGCCCTTGAGGTGCTCACAGTGGCATGGGGCAGATGGACAAGTCAACAAAGCATGTGTCAAGCAATGAAATTTGTACAGAATTCTGGGCGCAGATAACCTGCCTGGGGATCCAGAGGAGGCTTCCCTGAGGGTTTAACTTCCTAAGGAGTGAGCTGAATTTTGCCAGATAAAGAAAAGTAAAATAGTTGGCACAAGGCATTGAGGACAGCAGGAAGCTCACCTGTGAAGGCATAGAAGTGTGGACTTGCACAGGACAACTGGATAACAGGGATGCACCATTTTTAAATGATTACAGAATAGAGGGGGTTACGGAAAGCGTCGGGAGATGAGCCAGTAAGTTAAGTAGGGAAGCGTGTTAAGAGTCTCATATGTTCTGACTTTATCAGAACATAAGAAGGGGGACTGAAGGCCCGTAAGTAGAATACAGACTTGATTGTACAGTGAAATACCATATGCAAAATTAAACATATATTTTTCCCCCTTTTTCATCATCAAGTTAAATGTATTGGGGATGGACTGGGACTCATTAGTCAAACTTTTAAAAATCAGATCAGTGTTTAGTTAATTACCAGAAGGCCCTAGGACATCTTGTAGGGTGTTATTCTATTGTCACTGCTAGAGCACGCATACACACGCGTGCATGTGCACATACACACACTCACACACACAAACACTACCTTTAACTTCCACATTAAGATTTCTGCAAAACTGAAACCTATTCATTTTATTTAAAAATGTTTTAATATGACAGCTTGTTTTTTAACAACTTTATTGAAACACAATTCACATACCATACAATTCACTCATTTAAAGTGTACATACAATTCAATGGCTTTTTGTGTATTCGCAGAATTGTACAACCAGCACCACAATCGATGTTAAAATATTTTCATGACACAAAAAAAGAAATCTCACAGACCTTAGCCATCACCTCCAGCTGCCCATCTTCCTCAGCCATAGGCAACCATTAATCTACTTTCTGTCTGTATAGATTTGCCTATTCTGGACATTTCATATACATAAAATCATATAATTTGTGGTCTTTGGTGACTGGCATCTTTCACTTAGTATCATGTTGTCCAGGTTCATCCATGTATGTATCAGTACTCCATTCTTTTATATGGCTGAATATTATTCCACTGTATGGATGTAGCATGTTTTATTTATCAGTCAATGCACATTTTGGGTGTTTCTACGTTTCGGCTGTTACGAACACTGCTACTACGAACATTCGTGTATAAGTTTTGTATGTAGACATACACTTTTATTTCTCTTGAGTACATACCCAGGAGGAGAATTGCGGAATCATATGGGATCTCTATGTTTAACATTTTGAAGGACTGCCAGACTGTTTTCCGAAGCGGTGGCACCATTTCACATTCTCACGAGCAGTGGATGAGAGAAACCTATTCATTTTAAAGCCAAATTCTCATTTACTCCTGTAGGAATTCCCCTGTAGATTAAGGACTGGCTCCTGGCCCTGAATCTTGAGGGAAGAAGTAGGAAGTTTTTGCCGTGACTACCTTTGCTTTAAGTCCTGTTTGAAACTCGTTTTAGAGTGTCTAGGCCACTACCCTTGTTTCAGGCAGCCTCGAATGCTTATTTTATTTCTCTGTTCCTAAGGAGTGTTTTGAGGAGAGAAATTCTTTGTGATCCTTGGAATGGAATAGCACAATTTTATGGAGTCTGTGGTGGTGGTTGCCACAACAACACAAATAGCTGTAATTCTTAAAATAATTGAACGTTAGTCTTGGAAGGGACAGTAAAGAGACCATCTAATCCAGGCATAGTAATTAAGCCACAGCTCAGAAGGTAGGCTGATCAACTATAGATGCATGGGATTATGGAGTTCTGTCCAGGCTCAGGAAAAGGGCTGGGATTGATTAGCAATGTCTGCCTTGGTGACAGGAGGGGATCAATGACAGCACATATGCTACCTATTTGCTTCCTCTGATTGAAGCCAGCCATAGTACAGCTGAGGCTGCAGCCAAGGTCATACAGCTGGTTAACGACAAAGTTGGAACAAGAATCAGTTCAATGTGTTTTCCTCTGACCATATTGCCCCAAGTTCTAGCAAGTGCTTCATAAAGGGAACTGTTTAGGGACAGGACTAGGATTACAAGTGAGCAAGTCAGTTTCTATCTTGATATGTTCAAACAACCTTCATCAATGCCTAAGGGGATTACCCTATCAGAGTAACTAGTTAATGATTATAAAGGCTTGGTAAATGCTAACTAATAAAGAGGGGACATTTCCACCTCCCAAACCCCCATATCTCCAGCGCTCACGTGGAATGCTTTTTGAAGTCCATAAACTTGATGCTTTTGTACACAGGGAGTGTTGAGGGGGATGGGTTTGAGCCAAAGAAAAGAAGTTAAGCCCCTTCTGATTTGAAAGGGAATGACTGTGTACTCGCCACTTGAACAAAGAGAAAAGGAGCTCCATACTCAAGCCCCATTTTCCCAGAAACAGTAAGGACCAAGGTCATTCTGAGGGAGAAAAATGATTATTCTACCGGGGAGAAATGAATAATAACTATAAAAGATAACCATTTTTAAAATTCTCAAATCTATTTGGATTTCATTAGAATATAAAATATGCCTGAGTTTCTCCTCCACTTTATCAATGAATTAAATTACCTACCAACAAAAATTATGCAGAACTCAGAGAACTTTTGTGACCAATTCCTTTTCTTTTTTTATTAAATGTTAGTGTATAAAAATAGAAAGAATACAAAAATGATCTCCCTTTTCCTTCTGTCCCTCTACCTTCTTTTTTTCCCCCACTTCCCATCATCACTTGAGCACATGCTATATATCCAGCATTGTCCCAGAGGAGGAGCTGTGGAACAGGGAAGAAAGGTCAGGGAAGGTCAAGGACCTTCCAGGGAGGTAAGGGAAAGCACTGTGAGACAAGTAGGTGGCCAATGAGCAGAAAAGCAGGAGAAAGGCCAGGATGCACGGTCTCGGTGGGCTTCCAGAACTGCAAGAAGCTGAAGATGCTGAAGTATAAGGTGAATGTGGAGGCGGGACATTAGAGAAACAGCAGGGGCGAAGCTGGGAGAAGGGATCCCTCTTCCCAGGTTCCTGCAGTGAACCTGGCTCCAGATCCCTTCTATGGAGAAGACTCCTGGTATTGTCACCAAACTGTACAAACTAAGC